>NC_073698.1:39128837-39440131 GCF_023634085.1 Falco cherrug | reverse complement strand
CTGTTAGGTCCTTAACATGGCAGTTGATGTTTTCTGCAAATTTGAATGCTGCAGCCTCAAAACACAATTTCTAAAAGATGTATCACTTTATGGTTTAAATAGCCTTCATAAAATACAGGACAGAATCAACTTCTATGTAACAATAAATAGAAAATTAAGAAAAATGATCCTTACTATTTTGGCTAGCTTTTATAGCCTGGTGTATTATGGAGTTATTTGCAAAGAAGGGTAAATAGTAACTGCAATATTATGTAATGCTTGTAAATTAACTGTTACAGTAATTGCTCTGATCTTCTGTTTTTAACTGCCTTTAAGTGCCATATAACTTTTTACAGTTCATGTGAAATATTAAATGTTTAAAATTTCCTGAGACATGAAATAATAAATAAGAATAAAACTAAAATAGAAACAAAATGTTTCTAAATATTGTTTAGAGATTTAGGAGCATGTCTATTATGCACTTTGTGTATAATTATTACCAGAGAAGAGAGAAGGAGGAAATACAGAAACGAGGGGAAGGAGGAAATAGAGAAAAATACAAGAAAAGACTATTATGTAATTAATTTGAGAATCTTAACTCAAAACTATACATAGTTCCCCTGCATATTTCTTTAGTCACATAGAAGAGATTGTTAAATGCCATTGCTACAGAAATTTAAACAGAAAGCTCAATGATACAAAGATTATCTTTGTGACTGGTAGACCTGGAAGAGTTGTGCTCTCCTGTCAGTATGTCACAGCAAACTGCTATGTATGCCCTCTGCCAGTGTAAAATGTGACATGCCACTACCTGACTTGCCCTGGGAAAAACAAGCAACTTTTATTATCTCACTAAAAAAATAATATTTGTATCTGTGCTCTTAGTAGTACCACTGCAACTCTTCAGTGGATAAGCTTTCACAGAATCACAGAATCACAGAATCATCAGGGCTAGAAAGGACCTCTGGAGGTCATCTGTTCCAACCCCTTACAAAGCAGGTTCACCTAAAGCAGATTCCACAGAGCCCCATCCGGGCAGGTTTTGAATGTCTCCAGAGAAGCAGACTCCACAGCCTCTCTGGGCAGCCTATTCCAGAACTCTCTCACCCTCAAGGTAAAGAAGTTTTCCCTCAAACTCAGATGGAACTTCCTGTGCTTCAGTTTGTGTCCATTGCCCCTTTGTCCTGTAACTAGGCACTACTCAAAGATGCCTGGCCCCATCATTCTGACAGTTGCCTTTAAGATATTTGTGGACATTCATAAGACCCCCTCTCAGTATTCTCTTCTCCAGACTAAACAGGCCCAGCTCTCTTGGCCTTTCCTCATAAGGGAGATGCTCCAGTGTGCTCTACTTAAATGTAGAATGAGGCCCTGAATGATAACACAAACAATTCAATAGCCCTTATAAGCATTTTATGCTTTCAAATAATTCTTAAATACACATGATATATGCACAACTACCATAGAATCTTAAAAACTAAGACCCATAACTACCCATCACTTTCTTTTTGGTTGAAGGGCGGCTCAAGTGCCATGTAATTTTCATTTGGCTGCTAAGAAAAGGTAATAAACCCTCTTCTTTCTTCCTCTATGACCTTTTTGCTTCTTTAACAGCAAAGCACAATAAAAGCCTGTTGATGTTTTTTCTTTCCCATTCTGTACCAAATGTACAGGAAGATGGGATTCTGGTTACTTTTAGCCTTTTTAATCAAAATAGAAGTTTCTTTATGATTATCCTTGATTTTCTGTGTAGCTGACACTGAACCACATTGCTTCTCCGTAAGACTTCTGGACAAATTATCCTAAATTTATTCCCATTAATCTGAACACCCAGTCTGTTTTTCTCCTCCTCCTCCCCCCACTTCTTTTCTTCTGCATGAACACAGATCTGAACACATAACACTATTGACAACCAATCAACAGATGGGAGCATCCCTCATTGTCTCCCAGACTTTTGTAATATACTGTCATGTGGTACAATGATTTATATCTGCAAACCCTTTCTGCAATTAAGGTTCTAAAATGACTAAACAAAATAGAAGTGCTTTATTTTATATAGTGGATCGTTAGCTACAACACTCATAAAAGAAGAATGCAAACCTATACCCTTCTAGAGAGTTCCCAAACCACTAGAATAGCAGTCAGGTGAAACAGGACAAACTCAAATTTTCTCTTAAATCTGACCAAATCTGTAGAGAGGAAAGAATAAAAGCCTCTCAGGTTAGAAAGGAGGATAGAGTATGTCTCAGTTATGAACTCTCTGGAAGCAGAAAATAATCTTAAATCTTCTTCCCAGCTCCCTGTACTGTGTGATCAATGACTCTTCAGTGCCAAAATAGTTAAATTAGTCCTTAAAAGACTCCTTTAGAGAAGTCAGATTTTAAAATTATCTCTTGACATTTTCTATTAGCTAATTTCTGGTGGCTCTTTGCTCAGTGTGCTGATCCTGTTTCCTTATGCTGATTGTTCAGAATCCTGTTCTGGTACTTCTTATTGTCTTCATGCACTGTACATGAATATTAGTGTTTCACTTAAGGTTTTGGATTCTATTCTGGAAGGGTAGGATTTGTTTGATTAAAAATACATTTGCAGAAATCTGTGTTTGACCTTAGGGTCTCTGCAGAAAGAAATATACTTCCAGAATTAGTTGCAGGGGTTGGCATGTACCTACATGAACTTCATGTTGTCACATTTGTCAGCCTGTCAAGGCCACTCTGCATGAAAGCCTTGGCCTCCAGCATACTGACCACTCCCCACACTTTGGTGTCATTCAGAAATTTGCTGAGAGTGCACTCTATCCTATCATCCAGGTAATTAATGAAGACTTTAAACACTATTGGGTCCACTGTTAATCCCTGAGGGATGCTGCTAGTTGTTTGCCAGCAAGACTTTGCACCGCTAATCATAAGACACAATACTGGGGATAATAGAGTGCTAAAGTCAGTATCAATTTAGTATCTTCATTAATGACTTTGACTGTAGGCTAATGAGAACTTTTGGGAAGTTTGCAGATGATACTAAACTGGGAGGTGTGTCTGATACATCAGATGTTTGTGCCACCACTAGGAAAGACCTGAACAGGCTGGAGAACTGGGCAGAGAGGAATCTCATTAAGTTTGACCAGATGAAATGCAAAATTCTGCATACAGGGAGGAACAATCCCAGGCACCAGCACACACTGGAGACCAATAATCTGGAGAGCAGTTTTGCAGAAAAGGCCCTGGGGATCCTAGTGGACAAGTTGAAGATGAATCAGCAATTCACAGGAAAGAAGGCTAGAGCTATCCTGGGCAACATTAGGAAAAGTGTTGCCACTGGCTTGAGAGAGGTGATTCTTCCCCTCCAATCAGCACTGATGAGGCCAAATCTCGAGTGCTGTGTCCAGTCCAGGGCTGCTCAGTAGAAGATATGTGCTTACTGGAGTAAGGCCAGAGCAGAGTTGAAGAGACTGAAATGTCTTTCATGTGAGGAAAGGCTTAGAGAGCTGGGATAGTTTAGCTTGGGAAAGAGAAGACTCAGGGGACTCTGATGGACATGCATAAATACCTGATGGGAGGGTGTAAAGCAGATAGAGCCAGAGCTCTCTCAGTAGCAACCAGTGATAGGACAAGAGCCAATGGACACAAACTGAAACATTGGAAATTTCATTTGAATGTAAAAAAATAATTTCTTTTTACTGTGGGGTTGGTAAATGCTGGCACAGTTTGCTTACAGAGGTTGTGGAGTCCCCATCTGTGGACTTAATAAAAACCTGGCTGGACATGGCCCTGGGCAACCTGCCCTAAGTGAGCCTGCTTGAGCAGGTGGGTTGAACAAGGTGATCTCAAGAGCCCTCTTCCAAAATACAAGATTCTGTGGTTCCTTGAGCCAAGCATCCCTGTCAATTTTACACATACCCTATCACTAAACCAGCCCACTTCTTACCAATATGATAATAATGCAAGTGAAAATTAACATGTTTAATAATTGTATGAAAATAGAGTGATAAGCTATGTACATTTTGTAGAAGACAAAGAAATTTCATTTTGCATCAACAACATTTCACAGGCAAACACGTTTAAATTTTGTTAGACTTTGAAGTTGTGTCTTGTAGATAATGTCTAGACAAATCTCAGGCATCAAACTCAAACTATAATTATGTTATATGAGGGAAAAAGTAGCATATCAGTATTTTGGTTATGCTATTACTAGTGTTTCTAAGATCACAATGTTAACACAATACATGTACAAAGACAGAAGACAGCAAAAGTGCCCAAGAATAAACAAGCAATAGCCACTGATGTCTATGTTCACTAACTTTAACTCTGAAATATTTCTTAATATGTTAAACAAAGCATCCTTTAAAAACAAATTCCCAATTCTCCTTGCTACAGAAAGAATCATGCACTTAAGAAAACTTTTCTACACATATTTTGTATATTGACATACACAGAAGATGTAAACATAATTGGGAAAAAAAAAATTAGTATTCACTAACAGCTACCGGCTCTTCATAATCTAGCTAATGACTGACATTAGGAATGTGAGTTTGAAAACATTTTTATAAAACAAATACCACAGTGCAACAACAATAAAATCTATAAATTCTTTAATTATTTCAAGTGCATTGAAATGATTGATCATAAACTTTCATTCTTTTGTTTAATTCAAACCTCATTAAAAGCATATACCTGTGAGTTTCAATATAATGTATCTTATCACCAAGTGTAGTCATGGAATTTTTATATATTTAATCCTACAACCATGTAGCAGAGAAGATGAGATTACTCGGATATATTCTTCCACTTCAGTAAAAATTACATGAATATTACATTTATACTTACAACCATCCTGTAGAAATAATGAGATTACAGCTACTGTACTTCCTCTAAGAATAATAAGGAAAAAAAAGTAGTACTCTGCATGATTATATTTCTTAAGTCACTATAAAAGACAAAGGAGATCATGCTTTTTTTGTAAAAACAAAAGTGCAAAAGTGTCATTGAATTAGCTCTTACAAGGTATTATCAACACATATAAGTAGGACAGTGAAATTCCTTTTTATTTTTACTAGCCAAATTAGAAAATACATAATAGGGGAAAAAAAGACACTTTAATTATATCGAAAGAAAAAGAACATAAGGAGATAAATTGAGTGTGCTTTTATTTACTAAGATAGGTCTGATTTTCCTTTCTGGTTTTTTTGTTTGGTTGTTTTTTTATTCCAAAAATTAGCTAACCAGTTCCACTTAGAAGGAATTGGCTCTGGTACAGTTTTATTATATTTTTTTATGCAGTACTATCTATTATAATGAATATTCAAAATCCCATTTACTTGAATGCAGCAGAAATATGCTTCAGAAAAATGCTTCAGAAAGGGAATTTCTTTCCTACAATGCTTTTTGCAGCAATTAGTCAGTCCAGAATCCAGCCTACCCAAACTACTCTCAGGACCGAGCAATACGTATGAATTCAGGTTGTTTGATGATTCTTGATGCCACCCTATGACAAGTTCTGCTTCTTTAAGCTGTGTTTCCCTTTAGATACAGAAACACAGAAATGTGTTTCAGGGTACGTTTCAGCTGTATTTTTTCCTGTTAGGAAGAGAACTATCAATTTTGTAAAATAACAATTCCTTTATCAAAACAATAAGTAGCAACCAGCTGTATGGGCTGCATGGTTATATTGGACTTAAGCATCCTGAAATGTCCAACGAATACAAATATAAAATAACTTCTAAAAGTCAGTGTAGATTTCACGTTGGTAATGATTAACTGGAAGTCTTTAACACTATCTGAATTAAGTCTTTCATCATTCCTCTAAGTTATAATTACATCACATTAAGTTCATTTTAAAAACATACAAAGTCTTGGTGGAGACTGATCACAATATTTCAGGAAATTAAATTACTCAAGGAAAACAAATCATACATTTGTTCAATGAGATAGTTCTGCTATGCATACAGTTACCAGGTTTAAATCACAGATATGTTATTTCAAGATGGATATCAAGATTCTATTTTAGAAGAAAAGGTAAGATTGCAATATAGATGTACTTTTTCAGGTTTATTCCATTAAATCATCCCTTTTCCTTGCTACCTACTTTCACTTTGAATTAGAAAGATAGGCAGACACTTAAACAACTAGCTCTTATAATACATCATCTATGTACTGACTAGGAAAAAAATCTTCAGTTCATGATGGATGCCAGTATAGTATAGGTGTACATTGACAATATATTACAAACTTTCTGGTTTTTTTGGGGGGGATGTTGTTTGGTTTTGTTTTTTTCCTAAAAAAGTGTGAATGCTTCCATTTCATGTCATCATTTTCTAAAAAAAAATAAAATAATAAAACCTTGAAGAAGCAGATTTGGAAAAAAGAAATCTATAACCACAATGGTTCCAACTACATTTTTTTTTCCTTATTTACTTTGGGGTTTAGTTATGGCAATGTATAATTTTTCTTTCCTGTTACTCTGTTGTTTCCCACATGAATAGCAACAATGTTTAGCACTACTGTAAATGTTTTAATACTTTTAGACATTTTAGGACCAGAAAGAATTGTTATAAAGTAACTACTAGTGCAACACTAATTGTATCATAAAATACAGTCTTGAGAAAGATAATGAAACCTTCATCTGAAAACTGCTGAGTAGAAAGTCTCTTGTTTATATGTAACATGCAAAAAAATAAACAAACAAAAAAAATAATTGAAAATGACAGAACAGCCTAATCTAAGGGAATTCCAAACTAAAGATTATATTCACATTAGCTTAAAATATCTGAAAATTAGATGTCTAAATCTGAGCTCCTCTGTTTGTTTCCCTTTTTAAATCGATGCAGAGAAATAGATGCTTTCATACCACAATACATGTAGTGTAAAGCAGACACTTGTTTTAAGATCATTATCAATTTCTCAACATGGATCCTTCTTTTTGTCCATTGACTATAAAACAAGGAGCAATATTTAGCATTGAGTTAGACACCTTGGTTTTTAAAACCTAACCTAAGACAGTGGAATTATGTGACTCATACTCCTGTCCTACTTTGAACCCAAAGAATTAGTAATGTTTTTGTTTGAAGCAGAGCTCATTGGAATTTTGGGAAGCTGTAGGGTTTTTCAAAATTTTTTTGTTTGGCAAACCAACTCTGTTACTTCTATGAAATCATATTCACCCTGTTTTATTTATGTATGCATTTTGTATGTTAAACTAACTGAATGCAACCTTCATAACAAATGAAATCTAGAAGGTTTTATTTCAAAATGCCACTTCGTAGATTGATTAGAGTTCCAGGGGATGTTCTTGACTCCTTTACAGTGTTTCAAAGATGTGAGTGTATGTGTGTAAGTGCATGCATGAAGTAATAAGTATGTGACTTCCCTGTGTAACTTCTGAGCACGCATTCAGTTATAGCACAATTTGACACAAGTGCAGATATATCAAGGACCTTAGATTTCTTCAACCCCATGAGATACACAGTATTTTAGTGAGCAACCTTCTATGAAAGCCTTTTGTGGATGGAAGAGGATGAGGCATAAAGCTAGTGAGTATTTTTATAGTCCTGGCAAGTAATAGGCAGAAACTGGGTTGAAACCGAATGTATTCTGAAATTTAATTAAAATATTTCTCATCATGTCTTAGATGATCAGACACCTCTGTCTCTGCTTTACTGTTATTTAAAAGGCAGACACACCTAGAGGAAAGCCAAAGAAGGAGACAAATAAAACTACTCTCCCCTCAAATCAGGCATGGTTGCTCTGCTCCCAGATTATTTGTCTCTACTCCTCCCTTTTACATTAATGTCAATCAGAAGAACACACACTGTGCTCCTAACACTGTCCTGTGTGTCTATCCCATCTTTCCCCACCCCTGCTTTAGAAGGAATGGCAAAGCTATGCACATATTGCATATGTGCAATAAATGTGTATACATTGCACATACATAGTCCCATAATAAATATATATAGCACACATACATTCAGTTTTCAGTTAGGAAATTAGAAATCACCGTGATGAAAATGATTGACAGACAAAGCCAGTTTTAAACTTCAGGATGCTGATTTATCGGGTTGCTATTCATTAGCAATAAATATTGCTGATCTTAGTTCTTACTTATTACCAATTGTCATTACTACATATATAAGAGAGTCCTTAACACTTAGAACTTAAATCAGCAACATGAAGCTGATATGGTCTAGTTAGATTTGACAGTTACAGACCTTAATTGTCTTAGTCCCTGAGGTCAGGTGGCCACACCTGACAACTCTTCAACAAGAGAAGCTGGAACCAAAGTGGTATCTTCATTCTTTCCATTCTTGCCCCTCCCTTCATTAATGTTTTGTGGTCTCCAGCTCTCTCCAACAGAAAAGGGGTGATTTTATCTGCTAAGGACAATGATGATCTTCTAGGACCTGGGCTTGATATTGTTTTGCTAAATACCGTTCCTCCTTACCCTACATTCTTTGCTCCTCTCTCACAGATTTTACTACTTGCATGTATTTTTCTGATTTTCCACTACCTGTGGACCTGTGCTGCAAGTCTCCTCTGCAGTAGTGTTTTCCAGATTGCTGATATTACATATCTTACAAAATGCTACAGATTGTGTAACAAAATGAGTAATGTATTGTTTTAGTTTACTTTTACTTCTACCTTACATATAAACAACAGGCCACAGTTTTGGCTACAACTTAGAATATGATCATCTGTTCTGTAACCTGTTCTACCTCTGGTGCACTGTTTCTGGCACTCCTAGCTGCACTGTGCCTGGTTTCAGTGGGAGATAGGAAGGACATATTTTTAATGTCTGGTGATTTGGTTACTGTGGTAATCTACTGGGGTGTGAAGAATGCAACTGCAGAAATTTAAATCCAGGTCTCCTGATCTCTTAGAAAATGTTCTGCTTGAAAATTTATTCAAAAGCCTTTGTTTTTAAGTGAAGTAACTGAAATAACACAGCACAGACTTAAAATATGATAAGTACAGCTTATTTCTAAGCACACTGAATACATTAGGTCTCTTGCATTGGGTTTGTATTTTATCTAGACATTTGCAACTGTAAATACATGCATGCTCATGATCTTCAGGTTTAGGGTCTAAAGTATTTTCAAGTGACTAAACAAGTTTGACAGCATTTTTGTATATCACTTTCCAGAAACTAAGCATAAATTCTATTTAAGTACTGCTTTCATCTATGATTTGTTTTGTTGTGTTTGGAAACAAGCTCTGATTTTGAAAGAATCCTTGCTGGTTTAAGCCTGACTGATTCTGAGCGTAACATTTTGTACATTGTTTCATATAGTACTGAATGGAGAAATATTGGATGCTGAAAAATAGCATGTATGCACACATACATACATATTTATCATCCTGCAGAATGTTGACATTAATATAGGATGGCTGACAATACCATCTTATACATTAATTATACATGGAGTACTTTCTCTTGGGATATCAAATCACATTCATTCATAAAAACATTCAGGGAGATTATGTGATAGCAGCATTACACATGGCAGAACTGTATCTTCTAGCAAATGTATTTAACAACTCTCATCAGTCAGTTCTTTTCACTGTTGTCAATACAGTAGCGTGTAGCTTTAGATCAGAGTGTAAGTATTTGGGTTTAATGGTAGACTACAGGGATTAATTAAAGTAGAATTAAGAGAAAAATTATTAAAAAAAAAAACCAAAAAACTACACAACCAACATGCTTTGACAATCCTGTAAATAATATTAAATACTGGTCTGTAATTATTAAACAGAAAAAAATGACAGTTATATTTGTCAAAGATTAACCCATATTAAAGTGTTTATTTTCTCTGTGTGTTATATATAAGTATGCTTGGCTCAGTCATGACTATCTTTTCTATTTTTCTTCATAAAGTAATAACACTGCTAACTCATTCCAAGAATTTCCTTCTTTTCTTCCTCAAAGTTTATTTATTTATGAGGAAATAACTGCACTACTATACCCAAGAAATTCCTCATTATCCAGTCCTAAGACTAATTTTGTTCATCCAATTAATGGAGCCAAAGAGGGTGTTTAGGCTAGTGGTATTCTGTGGATTTCTTAACTAAAGCATAGACTAGACAGTTTGCTTAAGACTAACTAAACTAAATCTTGTATTCAGAAAAAATAATCCAAATTAACATCTCTAAATTTAAAATGACTTAATTAGACTCTTTAAAAACATTACAGACTTTTTAAAAAATATACTAAATGCTAGAGACTGTACGTTGACTACAGGTGCATACCTAGATGACTAGTGTGAATTAGATGCCTGATTTTAAGAAAATTATTTTAAAGTTGATTAATGTTAGATGGACAACACACATGCCTTTATGGTATGTCTATTTAAGCAAGCTGGTCTTTAATAAATATATGTGTGCACTTCATGAAACGTCCCTGAAAACTGGTTTACTCACGTCCAGTAAAAATCAATAGCTAGCTTTGAAACAAAATGCCTATTAATATAACTCTCTAAATATAATATTTCTAAAGTTTCTCTAGTCATTTTCCATACAGTTATTTTCTGGTTAGCTCAATTCTTGCTGAAAAACTAGGTTTCTTTACATAGAGATTGACAATCAGATTCATTGATACATGTTAAAATAGGATATCAGAAGCCAGAGTTATTGCTGAGAACAATGAACTGAAACCAAGTCAAGAAGAAGCAATCGGTAAGCTTGAAAGAGATTTTTCTAATTACTTGGCACTGGAATTTAGTTCTTACATAAACATAGAAAATATTACATGAACTTTATGAGATACATTCATAAAAGATTTGTACACCTTCTGCAGTTTTTTTTTTTAAAAGTAAAATAATTGAACCAAGCTATGGGCAATTCCTTATAAATGACTGTTGATATACAGGAAAGCCTCAGGTATGGGAAAGATAAGATATTTAAAGATAAGAAAGATAAGAAGACAGATATTTCCGCCCCCCCCCCAAAAAAAAAAAAAAAAAAAAGAGATGTCTGAGAATTGCAAAATATATACAGCCTTTGCTTAGTGAGCTGCAAAGATCACTTGGCAATCATTTTCCAACTCATTTCATATGACACTGATAACATTTTCTATCAGTTATAAACAGTTATTTAACATGTTTTCAGTACGAGATATATTATGAAACTATGAAAATTATTCCACATTAGCATAAAAATTTTGCTTGTGTAAATACCATTTTTTTCATCACTTAAATAATGATGGAGTGTTGAGGATACTGGCAAATCTTTATTAATTATATTTTATTTGCAAACACTGTAAAACTATAATGAAAAATAAGTTTTTTGTTTTCATAGAAACATGAAATGATCCCTCAGACAAGGATTATTAAACTGTTTTCTTTCAAGTGTTTTTCATCTGACTGGTATAAACTGGTTGCTGAAGGAGTGCACAAAGGTGGTTTTTTTTGTGATTGGAAACCCTCATTACCACCAATAATAGCACTAATATAAGAAACACATTGCCACTTATATAAATGAAAAATAAGAAAGACTTTCTTTCTGGAAAAAGATAGAAGTTTGTAGCAGGCCTGATCCATGGGGATAAAGAAATCCAACTCCATTCCCAGCCTCTTGTGCATGAATGACTCAGGTTATTGTAATTATTATTTTCCCTAGAAATAGACTTCTGTCTCTTCCTAGTGGATGGAAAGGACTACTAGTGTTCCCAAGAGAAGGATGGGTGTATACGTTAATGCCAAAATATTATGAAAATCCAAGTCAGGATCAGGTTCAAATTGTTCATCATAGACCTCATGAAATGTCGGAGTGAAAGAAAAAGTCCTGTGAATCAACTGTGTTTACATTTCTTCTCTCTTCTAAAATTATGTCTGAACATAATCTAGTATATGGTGCCCTCGATTAAAAAAAAAAAAAAAAAAGTATATCAAAAGACACATGTTCAATGACTCATGTTGTTGTTCAGTTAGTAAATTCATTTCAGATTCCAAAATTTTTGCCACTTTTTCTGACATTTGAAGTAATTCCTAAGTTTTTAAGGTATAAATCCAAGAGAATATTTTAGATATTATTAAAAAAACCACCAGAATCTTCTAATCTTTCTCCTTGTTTGCAGTGAGTCACAGCATAATAGAGAATACAATTTTAAGATTAATTAAGCATCACTAGTTATGGAATAAGAGACATTGTAAGTAATTTTCATTTAAATAATGAAATATATTTTCAAATATAAAATGCAATGGCAGTTACAGTTTATTGCTCTTCCATGATTTGGCAGAGTTGAAACGTTCAAGAATTTTTAATTCCTAGAATTATTAAAATATCTGAAATTAGATGGGGAAAAATCATCAGTATGTTGAAAGCAGAAAATGGGACTGAATCATCAAGCCACGCTGGGCCACCATAGCAGCTTTCAAAAGGATTTGACCCTCAATTTTCTATCCAGCTCAGAATAAAGAAGTTAATTTAAAATGTCAAAAGAATGACATGTAGAAGCAGCTGTAGACAGCCATACTTAGTCAGTAATAAAGCAGAACGTTACAACTTGGCAGAGTGAAATTAAGACTTTAATTGAAGACTCTGAGTCAGGATAGATAGGATTTTATTCCAGGGATAAAGAAAATCACATAATCAAAGACTCTTGGGGACACATTTGGGGGACAGGGTCTTGGTGAGACACATGGGGAGTAGCTCTGAGTGATACTGTTGGAGATGCACAGATGGAGAGACTTTGAAGACAGGAGACTCCAGGGGTGGTGGGAGAGGATCAGAGGCAGAGCTGAAAGGGCTCAGAAGAGGGCTTCTAAGTGACATTCAGAGGAAGCACTGGCCCAGGACAAGGACAGTGCACCACACAACTGTGACCACTGAGCTGAGCTGCATGACCTTCCTCTTGGAGAGAGCCATCATCCCTCAAGGGACAAGAAATTTATGTAATCAGTAAAAATATGCATATGTCTGTGACTAGAGAATTTTCATATTTCAGTCCATTTAGTCTCTGCACTATCAGTTTCATCTTAACTGTGACACAGCAGTATCCAGATTTTTTCCTAACAATTTTGATGATTGCATAAGTAATCAATCCTCCCCCACTCCCTTCCTGTGAGCAGCTGAAAAATTTAGACTAAGCCACCAGTGTTTTCATAAGAAGAGAGAAGCAGCAGCATAGTCTTTATATAAACAGCTGAGATTATAGCAAACTAATTTGTGCCCAGGTGTCCAAGAAGGCCAAGAGCATCCTGGTTTGTATCCAAAATAGTGTGACCAGAAGGAGAAGGGAAATGGTTGTTCCCCTGTACTTGGCACTGATGAGGCCACACCTTGGATATTGTGTTCAGTTTTCGGCCATTCACTTCAAAAGGGATGTAGAAGTGCTGGAGCGTGTCCAGAGAAGGGCAACAAAGCTGTTGAAGGGTCTGGAGCACAAGTCTGATGACAAGCATCTGTGGAAAGTGGGGTTGTTTAGCCTGGAGAGGAGGATGGTCAGGGGGGCCTTATTGCGCTCTACAACTACCTGAAAGGAGGTTCTAGGCAGGTGGGGGTTGTTCTCTTCCCCCAGATGAACAGTTACAGGACAAGAGGAAACAGCCTCAAGTTTTGCCAGGAGCGGTCTAGATTGGATATTAGGAAAAATTTCTTCACTGAAAGGGTGGTCAAGTACTGGAACAAGGTACCCAGGGAGGTGGTGGAATCACCATCACTGGAAGTTTTCAAAAAACATGTAGATACGGTGCTTAGGGACATGGTTTAGTGATGGACTTGGCAGTCCTAGGTTAACAGTTGGAATTAATGACCTTAAAGTTCTTTTCTAACCTTAATGAACTATGAATATATGAACCCAAAAATGAAGTAGTTACTACATCTCAGGTGCAATCAGTCCTTCCCTGAGCAGCCTGCTTTTGCTTCCCAGTGATTTAAATCCCATTTCACTTCTAAATCAAGGACTTTTCAGTTTCTCAGGCCTTGCAAGTGAGAAGGCTGGAGGGGCACAGGAAATTGGGAGGGGATGATGTTAGGACAGCTGACTAAAACTGACCAGAGGGGTATTTCACACCATAGAACATAATGCTGAGTATATAAGCTTGGGAAAGAAGAAGGAAGGGGGAGATGCTTGGAGTTATGGCATTTGTCATCCCAAGTAACCATTGCATGTGATGGGACCCTGCTTTCCTGGAGATGGCTGAACACCTGCCTGTCAATGGAAATTGGTGAATAAATTTCTTCTTTTGCTTTGCTTGCATGCACAGCTTTTGCTTTACCTATTAAACTGTCTTTATCTCAACCTACAAGTTTTCTCACTTTTACTTTTCCAATTCTCTACCCTATCCCAATGCAGGGGGAGTGAGCGAGCAGCTGCGTGGTACTTAGTTGTTGGCTGGGGTTAAACCAAGGGATTACGTTCTCTTTTATTTTCGTTATTCATGCTAACAGTTGTTCAACAAAAATGTTAAGGTCCTTATCAAAATAATTCTTTGTTCATGAAATAGCATACTCATTTTCACTAAATTTAGATGAAACATTCAGTATCATTTAATATGCTGTTGGAAAATGTTAGGTTTTAATAATAATCCAAAAGAAATCAACAAAATTTCAGAGTAGAAGTTTCAAGATTATAAAAGGATGAAAGACTGAATATTGAATTCAATTGCTTAATCAAAACACGTTCAGATTATCCTTGAATTCAATAACCTCCAAAGTAAGTCTTTTTAGTATTATTATTACTGATATTGCATATAGACTTTCCAGGTTCCTAAAGTCCTTCTCCTCCTTTGTGTATTCATTTACAAACTATCTCAACAAGTCACAGTACCTTTCAATATTCTTGAAACCAGACTCTACCTAAAAATAGTTTCCTAACTTTCCCCTGACCCACCCCCTTTGGTTTAATGAAAGCAATAAGCTGGCAATTGTTTTTCTACACGCCTTAAGTATTAGTGGAAGAAAACCACAACAGCTCTAAAGTACTGCCAAATATAGCCATAGGAATTTACACTATTTATTTCACTGATAATCTTATAAATTACTCTTAATGAGAAATTTCACTTTTGCAAACTAATGAAAAGAATACTGATTATGTATGCTTCCATATTTAGTGAAAATTAATAGTTGTATTTTGTTGTGATTATTTTTTCTTATATGTTATTGAAGGTACAATCAAATACTGAATGTATTAGTCACTTTCTTTTCAAGCACACATGAAAAAATGCACATGTGCACACATGCACAGAGGAAAAATTATACTTTCATTCTTGAGGGATAACAATTATATCAGGTCGAATAAATGCATCTTCTGAAAGTAAATGCCTGCATTCTCTATGTAGTCAATGAAAATGAGTACTTCTGGAGATCTTCAGAGTTAAAACACTTAAAATTAATGTCTCATTTTAAGCATTATTAAAAAGTAAAAACAGTAGAGGTGAAAGCTGTATCAACAAACCTAAAGCATCTGAAAGACAGCTAGCTCTAAAACATAGATGTCTAAATCTGTGCTCTCAAATATCACCATGGAATTGTTTTATAGTCATCTCCAGAGGCTACTTCATCTGATCTATTTAGGGTACTCATTTGAACCGAGATGAATTGCCACCCTGAGACATTTTTTCTTTTTGTTGGCTGGGGAAGGTTCTAATGTGACATTCCAGAGATTAAATGAATCTCACCCAAGATGCCAACTATTTAAGAGGAAGTCAGATACTGAAGTTGGTCAGAATAGACCTCCTTTTTATGGATAGGTATTATAGCTATCATAAAGCTACATGGTATCGTAAGTCCCTTTTGATCTACATAAGCCATAGCTGAGAGTGAGGAAGGTGCACCAACATTAAATTTGATGACTACAGAATAAGCAAGGCCCCAAGCAAGCAAACAAGGCTTTATAGAAATAATCTGAATTGTTTATTCAAAACTCAATTTGGTGTTTTGAGAGAGGGGGAGAGAAAGTAATTCAGCATTTTTAAGACCCTATTTAACTACTGCTAAATACATATAAAATGAACCAAACAAGCAATTGACCAAATAAAAAATGTCCTGAGTACAAAGGCAGAAGAATATTCGTATAGAATTTAGGTTCATCTATATATCAACATAGCACAAATAGTAAAGATATTATTATAATGTACTAGATCATAAATAATTCTGCTTTTTCAAATCTCATACAATTGTAACACTCTTTTTCTTCAGTCTCGTTACCCTTTCTTCCATCTTTAAAATGGAATGAAGGCTCTGACTTTCTCCCCAGAACTCTGAGTTATAAAAATTGAGAACCATCAAGAGTACATATTTTTAAAAGTTCGGGTTTATTTTTAATACTCTTGTTAGAATTTCATTAATTTGAAGACAATTAGGAAGTTAAGGCTTGTAATTTTCTCCTTTACTCAATCCATTTAGGCAATTACAGGCTTCCAGGATGTGTAACCAGTCTTTCCACAGATCATTGATTTATTTTCTTTTATTCCAACAAGTCATGTTTGAATCCTTTTAAGGCCAAAGAGCAGTCCAGATGCCTTTGACTGTGCAAGAGTGCTATGAACAGTAGGAGTTGGGTCAGGAGTTTATAGATCATTGGGATAGCTGCTTTTCAGAGATGTGGGTGAATGAAAAAGACTAAATCAAGGATACTGCTCATGAGAGGAGATCAAACAGTATGCAGCGGTAGTCATAAGACTGTCACTGTCACAAGAGTAGCAACTGTCACACTGTTGATATTCTCTTAATTTCTGTCCAGTTCAATGGCCTTTATATAATCCTGTGAAATATACACAGTACCACATAATATTCCAGAGACAGGTACTAGATGATTGACCCTGAATCCTGGTCACTGGTTTTGGTCAACATACACAAGTAATACAAGTAATAGAGTATTAGCATAGACAGTTTTTTTCTTTTTCACATACTATGCATTTCTGAAAGCATGAACTATTTGCCCACAGTAATTTGATTTTTTCAATAAAAATGCACAGCCTGTACATGCTAATTATCTTCACTTATTTTACATCAACTTCTTGCTTCTTAAGAAACCATATTGAGTTTTTTAATAAGGCATTAACACTGGTGATCAGCAGAAGTCTTTTCTCCTGCTGGTAGAAATCTATGTACATTTACTTTATTCAGTAATATAAAGCAGCTGAGATTGGTACTATAATTATTCATGGTTGATGTTTCTGTTACTGGACTGAATGAGTCTAACTTTCAATACAAAGTAACAACAAACAATGGAAGCTGGATTTTTCACTTAAGAGAAAGAAGGGGGAGGAAGAAAAGATAGCCCCTTAGGAAACCTCCAACATATTTTATTAATTCAATGGATATCCAAGTGGTGCCTAAGATTCCGTGAATAATTAATAAGAGGAATCAGCAGTAACTGATTTAAGTATTCCAAACGACTATCAGAATATGATTTAATTTCAGTCTTTAAGGTTACATGACTGACAATAATCAATGTTATCTGCTCAGTGCCAGTGCTTAGTCTATGACAGATTAAAGGTTGATTTAGCACATTTTTTTCAAGAAACTTTTCAATAAACAGTAATTAAAAGGTGACAAATATTGGAGATTTATTGAATGTTTTATGCTAAAAAAATCCCACTAAGAATCTGATGTTTCATCCAATGAACAAATTAATAAAACTTTTATGGATTATAATATTCATTGCTATGCACTATGGGTATGACAAAGAAATATCTGAAGTCACTCTTTAGATGTATTAAAGCACAGCTGCTTGTCCATTAGAAGATACTGTTTGAAAATGTTTTGAGAACAACTCTAATATTATTGTATGCCACTCAACTTATGTGACTCATAAAGATACAGTAATTAGACACAGTTTACATGAATAAAACACAAGTTGAATGGTCTTTTACCTCACTTTTTACATGTAAGACATTAACAGGACTAAATCAACAAATACTGTCATGTTTTCTCTCTTCTCTCTTCTATATTTTGCTATCAGTTACAGTTATATTAACTGTATATACTGGTCATACAGAGATCATCATTGCTAAGCCAATTGTTCATATATTGGAAATAACATAAAAATCTACCTTGATGGATTTAAGCGTACACTTAAACTAATGTTGCATGTTAAATTACCTCCTTAATGTCCACAGAAGCTTCACTAGAAGGCAAGACAAATAATTATGCAAGAAGGCAATATCTAAAATTGCAAACATTGTAAAATAAACTCCTCTTCCTCCATTTTTGTAGCTGAAAGCAGAACAACTCAGAAATAGATTTCATTGCTACTGAAGAGCTAGAAAATTGTAATACTATCTCTGTTTAGCTACCTGTGTTCGTTATTACCAGCATAGGTAAAACTCTGGAAAGCCTTGAAACATCCTTACAATTATAAAGATATTGCCTTAGATGGTAGGAAACCCAAATTCAGATCTTATTCTGAAGTGACTTGCTCTACATTTCTCACAGGACAAAACAGTTCTCTGCCTTGAACACTATTCTTCTTGCATAGTGTTGAAACGGATTCTTCTTGAACCTATTTCTTCTTCTGAAACTTTCTGTGAATCAAAACCAAACAGCCTGGGTTTGGCAAGGACAAGAATCAAAGGAGACCATAACTCTCCAGAGCACAGTTTGAACATTTAGCAGGTCCTTGCTTCGAGAATTATATATATATAAAAAAAAATTGTTCTTGCTAAATATTAGATGCCAGAAGCCAAAACATTGAGTATTGTTTCTTTCTATTATGTTGTGTGTTTATAGCCTTGAGTTTTCTCCCTTTTTGTGGTAATCCAAAACAGTTTGCCTCACAAGGGGCACCGACTGTTGCAGCACAAGCAAGCTGTCAGGCTGAAACAAGGCTTTTACCATCAGTCAGTTTCTACTGTCTGTGCTGTTTCGCCTTCCTCCAGAGGTCAGACCACCCTGCTCCTTCTCTACCCAACCTCTTCTCCTACACTCCTCAGGGCTATTTATCCACTTAGCAGAAACAAGCTACAGCTGCACATCATCCATGTCAATCAACCCACTGCCTTTGAGGCAAGGCCACAGCTGCATGTTATCAATGTTAATCAACCCACTGCCTTCATTCCTCTACACCCTTTAGAATAAAGCGTTAAAGTGTTGGTTTTGATGCAAGCAGTACTTCATCACTGGAAGACACCTGAAGTTTACCGTAATCCTGCAACAATTAGTTAATGACTCCAAATAGATTCAGAGTCCTTCCTCATAAAAACATCAGACAGGAGTCAGAAACCTTAGTATATGAGTTATATCTCAGAAAAAAAACTTTAAGAAAAACTTTTCTGTTCCACAAACTGCATGAAAATGGGGTCATAGTTACTGATGCAAACTGAATCATCAATTTTGAAAACAAGATTAATAGAGAATAATTATGTTTTGTTATACAGAAACTTTGAAAAGAAGATAAATAAAATAGAATAGTTTTATATAAATGCAAATATGTATAATAAAATGGATTGATGGATGGGCGCATAGATAAGTAGATAGGCAGATATAAAAAAAAACACACATCCCTTCTGTTTGCCATTTCTACCACTCCTCTTTGGCAGAAATGTTTTGTCTGTAACATATTTGGCATTCACTAACTCAGCTTTTGGTTTTAATGACCAGTGAATAGTCATTGTCAAGGTATTTTCTGCAGTTGTATCTTTATCGATTGATGTCTCAGTCAGTTGTTTGACCAGGTATCGTAGCTGCAGTTTCTAAACACTGTCTTTGATGTTGAATACGAATTACTTGCATGGATGTGAACTTTACTAATAGCTACTTGGAAATCAGTTGGTAGTAAGCAGAAGAAAAGGAATGAGTGCAGAGCTGTTTTATGACAATACATTAATTATTTCATTTTCCTCCTTAGAATGGATTTCTTTTTGTTCTTGGTTTTTGTTTTTCTTTGTTTGTGGATTTCTAAATTATTTTTCTTTAGAATAATTTTGTGGCTTAATTGTGATTGCAATGAATCCTTTTGCTGGGGTTCCTTTAGCTGAAATTTATTCACATAAAGGGAATCATTTGGCTTAGTTATCTTGTGAGACTAGGAAAGTATATATAACTTAGTAATTACTCTCACAAGCATGCCTAGTATAAAGTGCTGAAGGGGAAGCACAAACAAAATAATTGGCAATTTGAACTACTTTGTGTTCTTGTTTGCACTACAGATTAAAAGAGTGAATGACAATGGCAAACTCAAATTAAGAGCTATAGCACTATGAATAACTAGATTGGTAGTTTCATTTATTCACATGACAGACCCAAGTGAGTGTGCAAAAGTAATTCTACTGGAGGATGCCTTTTCCTCCTATTTGCAATGAATGCAGTTTCTCTCACATTTAATACTACAGCAAGAGGAATCAATGATTATATGGATTACCAGTACCATAAAACACCAAATGTGGACTTCTCTGCAGGGGAGTAACAGATTTTTTAATCTGCCACAAATGTATCTGATAAAACTGAGTGATCATTAAGACAAACAATCACATTCATCTGCATGTGAAAAAAAACCACTGCCAAAACTATTTGCAATTTTACCAGAATATCTGGACTAAAATGTCTTTCTAGTTAGGGATATCCAGCAATTCAGGAACTATAAATATATATTTAAACAAATAAATATTTCAAGGCTATGATCAATTCTGCTCTGTGCATAATATTAAATTTTTAAGAAAGCTAAAAGGGTCTAAATTTCATTATTTCCAGGACAATTTGGAAAGTTCTGATTTTGTATTCACAAATTAAATATCTTTGTGATGTTACTTTTTTCTGGGAGGAAAATGCCATAAGCTGCTGACAAGCAAACCTGGCAACATTCATTTTACAGAGTTGTTCCTTTACTTGCAGATTGTAACTGTTTTGATCTATTTTGGGAACATCTCTTTCATTGGGGTACCTTTACAAAGTTAAAGGCTATTTAGAAAATTTTTTCCCTGTCTCTTGAAAAGCAGTGTAGTACTGAACACATGTATAGAACAATCCTAAGTGGGAAGGGGGAAAAAAACCCAGACCAATAAGTAAAAAATGACAGGCACAAAACCAAATCATATGCAATGAGATTAAAACTGGTGTTTGGGGTTTTTTTTGTTCTTGTTTTTGTTTTTTAAAATAGATCAGCTGATGACATTTTGTATATTCAAGTGTTTTCTTCTAAATGCTCTCTTCCTTTGAGAAAGTATTATTTGAATTTTGAAACATAGTGCTGATTGTAGTGTCCCTTTATATAAATACCTGCACTGTGTAGTAGTAATATGACACCTGCTAAAATAAGTCATGCTTCAGCCTATAGAGAATCATCTTTTACACTGTTGGTAAAAATCACTTTAACGATAATAATCCTTAAAAAGCTGATTATCTTTGATTGAGACTTATACAGTAGCAGTATCTTTATACTAGATACTTTATATTAGATAATGATACTATTAGGTAATGTTGACACTTTTCTAAATTAAATATCATTACCACATCAGTAGCTTCTTGAATTAGTGTAAAATTTACTTGCTTACCAAAAGAAAAAGATAATTTTTAGGAAAAATGCATGAAAAATTATAATAGAACAAAAAGGACAAGAATGGCTGTTGCTGTTTAATAGTCATAAGCGACTTAAAAATCACATGAAGATTTAATATCATACTACCAAATTGGTAAAGGATATAATGTAATTAGAAAGTATGAATTTATATGCATCCATTGAAAAAACTGAGGGGCTGTATACACTTATATCCTGGTTAGAAACCTAGTTTAGCAATGAAAACTAATTTGAATTTTTACTGATCCAAGTTGCTAATACAAGGTTTATTCTACTACAAAAAGTAGGTACATGTGTTTGAACAAGGTAGGCGGTGGAAATGGACTAGAGAGCTGCAGGAAGGAATAATCAGTTCTACCATGTCAATGTAAGTCTGAATGTAAACACATGCTCACATTCATACAAATCTATATGTATGTTCATGTACAGGCTACTGATTTTGTATATGTATGAAATCATGTTCAAACCTGGATGCATTAAAAATATCAGATCATTTCAGACACTGCCTGAACTTCAAGTTCAGTAAAACAGCAGAACAAAATAGAAAAAAAGCTTTTTTCATCTTTTTTTTTATTTAAACTTATCTCTCTGTGAAGAGATATAAGCAATAATTAAGTGATTAGACCAAATAGATGATCCTTTCATTGAATCCAGATGATCACCTTCAGCCAATGTTATACACTGTTATTATACCTGCAAATTTCATGCACCTTTTGATGTGTTTTACCTCTCTGAGGAAACTAAATGTGACAAAAAGCTGAACAGGTTAGTCAAACAGTACCGCTTGTTTATATCTGTGTAGCTATCCAAGATATAAAAGAGTAATTTAACCTTTTTGAGATCCCTAAAAAACCCCAACATTGACATAACTTTGGGACATTAATTGGAGTATTTGATTGTGAATTCTACTATGGGATTTATTCTGCTTAACTTAGGTTTCTAGTTTGCACCTTGGTTTCAAATGTACAATGAACACTTACTAATAAATTAAATACCTAATTTTGTCATAGGTTTTTTAGAGATAGATGAATTAGAAGCCCCAACAGGGAGACACTATCCACCTGTGTTAGGGACCAAATACAGTATTTATGTGTCCATGACTGAATGTCAAATCACTGGATACTGAACTTTGACACCTAACAAGAAAGGCTGAGTCACAAAGAGTTTCCAATAAAAGCTTATTAAACACAGCTCCTTTTTTAAAACCAAATGTTTACTCAAGCTACTGGAGTTTCTTTGGTTTAGCCCCATAAGTAAACAGAATAATAACAAACGATGGCGATGAATTTAAGTCAAGTTCATACTAAATTATCTTCTAGTTCAAATTGGTTCACAGGTTCTTATTTAAAGAATATCTGTAACAGACTACTTATGGTTTGGTTCTAGAAAAATAAACTTTCTGGGAAGTAGGAGTTGTCATGAAACCGTAAGTCAAGGTGCCACTATGCAACAGTGCATGCAGTATGGAACCTGGTCATGGCCAAATGCAGCAAGAAGTGAACCATGGTGAGTTCTGCCCATCATTTTGTGTGACCACTTCCATTGGGAACAGCAGCAGCAGGATGGTGCATAGGTAAACCCAGCTGAACTCATGTACGGAAAAAGAGTCTTCCCCAAAAGCTTCTCATAATTCCAGACAGGAAATAGAGGGTATCCCGTGCAGTATTTCTCCACTGTGTTGTGAAAAGTTTATCCCACTCCTCCCAGCTTTCCTCTGATGTTCTTAGGCAGGTTTCTTTTGATATGTACATCTGCAGATCTCAAAACAGACTGAAAACAGTTCCCTATAGTTATCTCCAGGTAATACCCAGTTTTACTGGGAATCTTTACCTGAACTTGGAGACTATACAGGGTTGGGTTTGGTTTTGTATTTATTTTTGTTTCCTGACAGAGTTCAAACACTGTGACTTACAGCTTGATCCCATCCAAAAGCTGTGAACACAGAACTTCTGCCAAACTCAATGTGATCAAAAAGAGGGGACCCTCAACATCTGGCAGATCCATAGCTATCTGAAACCTACACTATATACAAGTTTAAAAATCAACACAGGTACACCAAGGAAAAAGTACAACAGGTCCTGATTTTTCCTGCCTGCAGTTATTGACTGGGGCACACAGCAAGCACTGGAAACCTGCCTGACAATAGGCACTGAAAGGAGTACACAGCAAGCTACACATTTTGCCACATACTACTGACCTGAGATAATTGTTATACTGGTTTGAGAATATGGGGTCTGAGGTTTCAAAAAATAAATCTAAAATTACCTGCAGTGCTGACCAACCTTTCTCTTCAGGAAAAGAAGTGTAAAGGCGAGAGAGAGAAAATAACAGAAGCAGAATGAGTTCAATAAAGAAGCCAGAGAGCAGGCAAAGTCAAACAGCTGGGCACAACAGGGAGAGCACTAGTTAATGAAAGAGTCTAATGTCTGTGGAATTAATGTGCTGTGTACAGAGATGTAAGCCATGAGAGTATTGTATTTGGGGGAGGAGTAATGCAAAAGCTTTCCTTTGAACAGATAGAAAGTGGCCATGCAGCTGATAGAAATATTTCTTTCTGATATATTATGCTCTTTCACAAAGAAAATTGCTTTTTTGAATAGAAGCCATGTGTTGTCCTTTTCCATCATGGTCCATGTAAAATATTAACTCCACAACAACAAATAATTTTTTTCTACTGTATTACTTTCACTGTATGTAAAAATAATTGTTTCGTATTACTTTCACTGTATGTAAAAATAATTGTTTCCCTTTTATGGTTAGAAGAATAAAGAGGCTTTCCAAGAATTAGAGAGCTATGATACCACTTGCAAAAGAAAAAGGCTTTTTTTTAAAAAAAAAATGAGAGCAAGTACAATTCATCATGACTTTAAAATACTATCAATAGCCAAATCCCTGAGAAGATACTTGTATGACATATAAATAAGTAAGTACACTTAGTATTATGTATTAAAAAAAACCCTGAAACAAACTTTCTGGGCTTCAATCTCAAAATGTAAGAATGTATAATCTGTGCCCAAGACAAAAAATAATCATATTTAAAAGTGGCATTTTTTTCCTAAAAATCAGCTGGAATTCTACTGAAGTTAGTGGAGCTATGTCTTTTCATATTTGGTCTGCTGAATATGTGTATTTTCCAGAATGCCCATTTATATCACACTATAAATATGTCTATAAAGTATTGTAATAAAATTGGATTAAATATTCTCCACTGTACATCTTCTCAAACGTATAAAAAATTCTTATGATCTAAGTATCATCTGTGGTTTTTTACTCATCTCCAAATATATTTAGCCTGTTTCCTAAATCACTTAAGCCACTACTTTCATTCTCTAGGAATTTATTTATGTTCATTCAACTACCAGATTTGTTCCTTTACAAAATATTTAAGAACATTGATTGTGTTTTATTTAGAGATGTTATTATGAACTGTCATCTGCTTACTAATTGTGATGCTAACTTATCCTCTATATCATCCTTTGCTGGATTTATTGATTATTCTATCGATCTTTCTATTCATTGTGTGCTTGCTCTTTTGGACTTCTAACAGAATGTGCATTTTATTCTTTTTTTCCATAGGTTTGCTTTAGACACAAGCAGTAAAAGCTGGCAATGTGCTTATTGTAAAGTCACCTCTAAAGTCACAAAATTTTATTCTGTGAAAATTAATTGACCCCAATAAAGATTGTTTTATCTTTACAACCTAAAAGACAAAATTAAATCTGAAGGAGAGAAAGTGTGTCATTGTTACTGGCAGAGAAAGATATAAGCAGAATGATGCAAGAATTATACGGAAAATATTTAAAACAACAGCATCTAAGACTGAGTCTGGGGTCTCATCAGATAAAAGTTAAAACTATGAAAAATTAAGATCATCTGAGTTTAAAATGTCAGGTACAACATATGTTTTAATACAGTCTTCTGATTGTAGTCAAAACACAGTGACTGACTAGTGTAGTAGAACTGTACCAGGCACTAGAGATGTTAAATGTTATACTGTAAGATAAAATACATGGGAAAAGAACACAGAAATAAAGTATGTAGTCAATGACTCTGCAGAGTAACAACTACTGCATATTTTCAAAATCCCACTGACTTCACGTGTGCAGGAATATCAAGGACTGTGGACCTAAACAAATACTTTGTAAAACATTTCCCCTTCTCTTCTCAGATACGATCTTATGAATAATAATATTTGAAATTATTAATGTTTAAACCCCGATGTGATATGAAGAATAACTCCTTTAAAAATATATTAATTTTTGTTTTAAGTACACATAAAATGTTTTTAATTATATCTAAAGCTGATCAAAGCATGTGGTAAACTTTATGCAGCCTTCTATCCCCCTACTCCACTTCAAAGCTTCCAAACCAAACGTAAAATTTCTGCTGTCTTTTTTCTAAACACTTTACTATGCTTTGGGTGTCTATGTAAGCTCACTTATTTTCAGTTAAGAAAAGCATCAAACAGAACTGCCTAGCATATAACCTCATTAAGCCTGAATAATTTTTATATGAAGTCTTAAATCCCCTAAGTATTTCAGAAATCAGCCAGAATAAAAACAAGTGATATGACAAGAAGAGGAAAAGGATTTTCTAATAAGTGCACTTTGCATAACTTTGCATCTGGAGATATACTTAATACATGGTTATGAGAGCAAATATAAAGATGTAATTATTATATATGACTAATTTGATAGCTTTAGGAACTCAGACTTACCATTTGAACCAAAATATTAGTTTCCTCTCAAGGAACTTATTATTTCCAGAAGAATGAATTATTTTTAAGAAACAGTATATTTAAAACTCAAAATTCCTAGTAATTAAGTAATAAAAGCAAATTTTGGAATTTATATTTGAGTGTCCAAATCTTCTTGTGTTTTCATGAAAGAACAGCAAATTCCAGAGGCTCAGAAATTCATTGGGAGAATAAAATCCAATAGAATGTGCTTTCAATATTCAGCAATAATTTCCAATGGAATGTTCCAAACATTCAATTATCAGCAAAATATTACTGGAAAACAAAAATTGTATGCAACTGTAGTGCAGTTCCATTCATAAAAGAAATCTCTAAATAACTGCGTGTAATTCAAAAGGATTAATATTGATCAATTTCACATTCAAAAAGAAAAGAAAGGAGCATACTTTTAGTAGCTTTCCTCTTTTTACTATATCAGTTAGTCCTACTAATAACATGGAAGAGTTAATTTTTCCCTTGGAGAAAAAAACAATCGATTTCATATATGTATATAATGGTTCATAGAAAACTTAGTGTGATCTCCTAAATACTACATACTGCTAGCAGGTTGGTTTGTTTATTTCTTTATAAGACCAGAGATTTTATGTATCATCATCAATATACTGGTTGATATTGTTACTCTCAAAATCTGAAAATCTGGTTATAGGCAAAAGGAAACCTGTTATTCAAACATATAAAAGTATTTTTAATCCAATCACTATTTTAATGCTATAGAATTCTTAATTGTCTAATTAATACAGAAAAGCCCCTTTAAAAAAAAGGGTAACAATTACTGTCAGAATTTTCCCGGTATTCTCCCCTTTTTTCAGAAAATATCTTTATTTTTTCACAACCCCTCTGGGTTCTAAGGTCAGCAGTTTCAGTCTTCCTCAAGAGGTGAGGTGGAGGCAGGAAGTATTTAGAACAACTCACCAGCACCACTGTTTCTTTGCTGGGAGGGTTTTGATGCACATGATACTAGTGGCTTCTGCCCCAGTCTTAAAGCCTGCTTGCTTGTCTTTTTATACGATTCCTATTACAGTTATCTTCTTTCCTATGGGCTCCCATCTAAAGCTCCACAGTAGTCTTCTTCAGACTCAGCTTGGGCTATTTACACACTGTAATTAATAGGCATAGCATATGATATATCATATACACTATGACATGTATACTATCGTATCATATACAGTACATGGGAAATGTTTAAAGCTGGAAGAAGCTCAGCCCAGGACAAGCTCTGACCAATCCTGAGACCCTGCAGTGTCAGTCAGTATAATATCTATGGCCTCCTACTAGTAATAGTAAAGTTAATATTTACTGGGCTAGAGTGTGTTTCTCATATTTACCTTCTGTAAATACAGGCATAACTTAATATTTTATAGAAAGCTCATTGATGTGGAAAAAGCAAGGACTCCTAGTAAAAGAGAAGATTTTGAGACAGAGCCCCCCACCCTGTTTTCTCATCTATATAACTCGGTAGTTTTGGGGTAGGTGTTTTTGTTTCTGTTTTTGTTAGTTCCCTACCAAAATTTGTCTTCTTACACTATTACTAATTTTTATAGAAGTCTTCCTTCCTGTTTCTTTTACACAACAAAATGCTGATTTGCATCTCTTCTGATCTTTAGTATTTCTTCTGATGATGTTTATGTGTTTTATTGGGAACTGATTTCTGCACTCCCCTACCTCCCAGATCAGCTCCAGTCTTACTGTAGACTCAAATTTCCATCAAAATACTCCATCCAGCCACTCTCCCATTTACCCTGCTCAACAGGATAGCAGCAGAAAATAAAGCGAAAATGCTCACAGGTGGAGGTGATAAAAAATGAGAGAACATTTACCTATTACTATCATAGGCAAAACAGAACTTTAATTTAATGTATTGCCAATTAGCATAAATACTTAGTGATTTGAGTATTGGAAAACAAAGAAGACAAACATTGAAACACCTTTCCCTCCACTCTCCTAGGCTTAGCTTCAATCCCATGCTCACCTTCACTACAAGCAGCTCTATTCCTCTTTGATACTGCCACAGGCTGCACTCAACCTCTTCAGTGAGGCAACCAGCAACACAGTGAGTTGGGGTCAGGACATAGTGGTTTGTCTCCACTTCCTTTTCCTTCTCATACTTTTCCTATATCCCAGTTTAGGTCCCCCATGGGCTGCAGTAATTTTGGAGGTGTACCTTCTCAATCAGGTGCTTGTCCATAGGTCACAGTCTCTTTATGGGAGTGTTTGTTCTGCCATGGAATACCCCTTATTCCTCTGACCTTCTTCTATCCCCTATTTTTCCCTCCTCTCTCACTCTAGCATATTCTGCCCAAGGCACCACCACCTTGGCTGCGAGGCTCAGCTGTGACCTACGGTGGGTGGGCTGGAGCCGGCTGGAACCGGCTGTGCCTGGCCTGGGGCAGCCCTGACCACCTCACAGAGCCCCCACAGCCCCCACTGCAGGCACCCCAGCACCCGCACCCATACATTGACCTCTTCCAGTCATGCAGGACCTCCATCAGATTTCAAAGATGGTAGAAAATAATGTTCTATCTTTTTTTCCCTTTCTTTTGGATACTTTTTGTTTTCATTTTCTAAACATCAAAATAGTGTTGCTGCTTCATCTTCATTGTTAATGTCAAATAAATTTTCTACAATTTGGAAGTAAAGACTGAAGTTAAATGACAAGACAAAGGAAACAGAAGCTCAAAAGAAAAAAATCTGCAAGAAAGCAGCATTTCAGAAAAATTCCAAATAGCCAAAGTATTCTAGAAGTGTTGATCAATTAACTTTTTGTTTCCTTTAGTTTTTACAGTTTTAACTTGCCACAAATTACATTGTAAGTATATTCCAGAGTATTTTCTCCCCTCAGATCTCTTTATATACACCAGAATAAGTTGTCTGCAGTGGCAAGAAATATGAGTGTGAGTTAATCCTGAATTCTCAAAATTTTCTTCTATATTCAGAAAATAATTGGAGTTTACTTATTTGAATTGGTGTGAAACTACATATTGTTTAGTAATTATTTCAGATTTCAAGGAACCAACATAAAACTTGCAAATTAAACATTTCCCCCCTTTGCCTATATGAAGAAATGATAAAAACATACAGCTGAAGTGCTTCAAGGGTCCAGTGATATACGTGTATTTAACCTCTATTAGTTTTCTGAAGTTGTTACATATGCATTAAAAGAAACTAATCAAGAAAAACTTTCATCACTTGCACTCCAGAGATTTCCCTTGGGCAGTATTAAAAGATGCATACATTAATGTATTTGATGGGAAAAAATGGGTTTACTGCTCCCATTATTTATTTTAAATTTTTTTTTGTACTTTGCATGGATTTCAAAATGTACACTGAAATATGTTTTTCTTGTTAGCTATACAGTGATTTGCAGCTGAAGTTATGATTTTAGTGGCAGAAATCAATATCACTCTTACCAATTGATACTAGAAATATTACATTAAATGATGAATATCTAAGGTTTTCATGGAAGTTCCTCTTTTTGCCCCTCCCAATTAAAGCATGTATCATTCATCTATACATTTTCACATACATTTCCGTAGCTGGCTTTGTGCTAAATGTTGCCTTAGCATCTTCTCTCATTCTTTATTGCTTTGGATTTACATAATAGTCTTATATTTCAAAGATATTTGAAGGAAAATTCTTCTGTGTCATGAAAAGAACTTTCCGTCAGGGATAAGAGGGTAGTTGAAATGAAAAAAAGTCAATCCAATGCATGTAATTGAATTCCTAATTGCATTCAGACCTGACTTGATTTTCCCTAACACCAGGAATTTGTTTTCAGCTATTTTTGACTCTAAGTTTGTGTTATTCACAATAAATAAATAAATAAATACATAATTAAATATATGCATTATGGTGGGTTGACCCTGGCTGAATGACAGATGCCCACCAAAGCCATTCTATGACTCCCCTCCTCAACCATACAGGGGAGAGAAAATACAATAAAAGGCTTATGGCTCGAGATAAGGACAGGGAGACATCACTCAGTAATTACCATCACAGGCAAAACAGACAACTTAGGAAAATTAGTTTAATTTATTACCATTCAAATCAGAGTAGGATAATGATAAATAAATCCAAAACTTGAAAACACCTTTACCCCCACCTGTCACTTCTTCCTGGGCTTATCTTCACTTCTAATTTCTCTACTTGCTCCCCTGAGCAGCAGAGGGATGGGGAATGGAGGCTTTGGTGAGTTCATCACATGGTTTCTCTGTTGCTCCTTCCTTCTCACACTTTAACCCTGCTCTAATGTGGGGTCCCACCCATGGGAGATAGTCCTCCATGAACTTCCCTAACATGAGTCCTTCCCATGGGTGCAATTCTTCACAAACTGCTCCAGTGTGGGTCCCTTCCATGGGGTGCAGCCATTCAGCAACAGACTGCTCCAGCCTGGGTCCCCTGTGGGGCCACAAGTCCTGCCAGCAAACCTCCTCCAGCTTGGGGTCTTCTCTCCATGAGTCCACAGGTCCTGCCATTAAACCTGCCCCAGCACAGGCTTCCCATGGGGTCACAGCCTCCTTTGGGCATCCGCCTGCTCTGGCGTGGGGCTCTCCACAGGCTGCAGGTCGGGATCTGCTCTACCATTAACCTCTTTGGGCTGCAGGGGGACAGCCTGCCTCACCCTGGGCTTCACCATGGGCTGCAGGGGAATCTCTGCTCATTGCCTGGAGTACCTCCTGCCCCTCCTCCTGCACTAACTTGGGTGTCTGCAGGCTGTTTGTCTCACATATTCTCACTCCTCTATTCTGCTGCAATTGTTGCACAGAATCTGCACCACCCGCCCCCCGTTCTTAAATACACTATCCCAAAGGTGCTACCACTGTCACTGATGAGCTCGGCCTTGGCCAGTGGTGGGTTTGTCTTGCAGCCACTTGGCATTGGCTCCATCAAACATAAGAAAAACTTCTAGCAGCTTCTCACAGAAGCCACCCCTGTAGCCTTTCTGCTACCAAAACCTTGTCATGCAAACCCACTATAACAAATATATAAAAATATAAATTACAGTATAAAGGAAACAATTGAACACTTGTTTACCCTTCACTAACTGCATTTAGAATTATTTGGACACCTTATTTTTGGAGGATGGATTCAAGCTTATACAACACTACAATAGTAATGTGTGCAAAAAGCTTTTACCTCATGATTTTTAAGTAACATAATTTTACTGACATGTAAGTCGATGCTGAGAATATGAGATTTGTTCAAGTAATTTATGTAACAAAAAGTGGGTTTAATAAGTAAATAACACTTTAAAAGCTTCACCAAAGTAAGAAAAATGTAGAATTCAGTTGTATGTAGATACTTATATGTACTTTTAAAGTTCTTCTTTGCTACATTTATTTATACTATTTTGAATATTTAAGGTAAAACTTACCTTATTTGAAACTTGCATTTTATGTTATTTTTGATCAGCTGAAGATTTTTCTTTCCCACCCCCCAATAAAAATAAAATTAAAAAATATATAATTTCCTCATTACTTCTTCAAACTTTAATGTGTATGCTTGATTCTGGGTCATTTCTCTATAAATCATATGGAAAGCTAACTTTCTGTCTTGAGAAACCAGAAACATCAATGTAAATGTCATCGAACATTACCATGAATTGTTTAAATTAATATTGAGGAATAATAGATTGTAAAAAATATATAGCTAGGGCTAATATTCATATTAAGACATGTCAAAAGAATAGTTGAGAATAAGCTAGAAGTAAGCCATGTATATACACAAAGAAGTTTGCTGTAGTTTTTACCTATTCCTATTGTTACAAAAGGGAGAGTCCTAGAATGGTTACTGAACACACGATTATATAGAAGCGAGCAAATGTTATTAACACTGGTGTAATAAAAAACGCAATAAATCTTGATGAAATTTATTTCTGGTTATTTGTTAGCTATCAACTTGATAAAACATTTCTGAAATTGGTTGGATCTAGGTCTGTTTTGAAACCCTTATTATTATCTATGTCTGTCATTTGAATTATGATAGTTCCTGAGATGTCTGAAACTCATTGAATAAGTAGTTCGCAAAAAAAAAAAAAAGGTATTAATCCTTTTTCAAGTACACTGATACAGTATTTTGTGCATATTTAGCAAAATAACAGTAAAAAACAGTACTCAATTTTACAAGATTTATTCAATAAAAATGTGTATGGTGATTTTAGACGTATTAGCATTCAGACATTAGCAATATTGCATTAAAACAAAGGATAACAATTAAAATAATAATTTATTTGGTTCCAATAATGTTTATATTACATACAAAGTGATAAACAAGATGTAAATCAGATGTATGAGTTATTCCTGCCCCAGCAAGCATGTGCATATGCACAGATGCACATATGTACAGTTCCTGTGCACAAGTTTATAAACAATCTATCTTTACGTCTTTCATCGGAGAAATTCTTGCAACTTTTGTTCACTCATTACCATGTTCTATCTGCTTCATTCCTTCATCTTCTTAATATCTTACTACTGTTTATGTTTTTATTATTGTTTCTGTATGTCACATTGGATCTAATAATTTCTTTTCTCCTTTGTTTCTCCTTTAAACATTCCCCTAAGGAACTCAACCATGACAAATACTGTGATTCTCCAAAACTTAATATCACAGGCAATCAGTGTAACAGAATTTGTTAAACTAAATGTATCAAGACCATCTGGCAAATCTCAAAGTAACACCACTTCATATTTATTAAATAATATTATAACCTCTGATTTCATTTTTCACAGCGTCTGCTCAATACACTATCTCCAATTTTCCCTTGTTTCGTCAGGAAAAATAAAACAAAAGAAAAGAAAAACATATCAGAAAAACACATCTCTGACACCTTTTTTTTTAAAGAAAATGAATGATCTTTCTATTCTATCTGGTATTATGCTGTTTGAGAATTTCTGTCCTTCTTCACATGGATATATCAGCCGTTACTATCACCACAATAAATTGACTGTTTTTTCAGCCTAAAGATATGAACTGAAGTGATTAACTAAATATTCCTTAGAAAGAATGGGCTTCAGGTACTACCCTTACAATTTGTACTGTATACTAAATATGCATGGTTTTGCTTATTTTTATTCATGTTAATTCAAATCAGATTGCAGAAATATTGCCAGGCAAAGGTCTAAAGAAGGAAAAATAAATAAATAAATAGATAAATCTGAAGTTGGTTGTATGCCAGAAATCTTCACTGGCATTTCCTTTAAAGTTTTACAAGTGAGGCATAGATTAATGTGGGGTGATACCCAGGCTGAGAACAGAGCAAATGTAGATAACTGGTATCTACCTCCAGGCAAGCAAGGCCTGACTCCACCTGCCTATGCAAAAGCAGGTCCACCTGGAGAACCCTAGGGCATCAAATACATGTGCAGGACTGGTGCAGAGACATGGGACATGCAATAGGATGGTACTCCTTGGAGCAGCAACCAGGAGGGTCTCAGGATTTTCAAAGACATTAGATGACTTGGTCTGGGTTTCCAGATAACATATATTAATGGGATCTATTCAGATGTCTCAAAAACAAACATGTGGTCAGCTCAAGATGTTCCTTTAGGATTCTCCTGTTTAATCAGAAAATAAAATGTGTAAAAGAGTTTAACAGTACAAGAGTAGACATCTTCTGAAATAAAATAAAAAATAAAACAAAATAAAGAAAAAATCTCAGATCTTAGAAGTGGCTCTAGGCCTCTTCAATTTAATTTATTGTTAAAGAATAAAACACTTTGGTGAAATAAATAATTTAATCAGAGGTTTCCCTTTGAATGACATAAATGTTCTCGAAGTGTCTGCTTTTCTTTGATTTCTATATCATAGAATCATAGAACAGCCTAGATTGGAAGAAACCTCAGAAGATCATCTGGTCCAACATTTTGTAGGAAATGGAGTCTACATGAAATTACCTTGCACCCTGACCAATCACATCTTGAAAACCTCCATTGAAGGGGACTCTACCACATCCCTGGGGAGGCTGTTCAAGTGAGTGATTGTTTTCACTGTAAAAAAATTCTTTCTTACATCACTGTGAAACCTCTTCCAGTGCACCCATTGTCCCTTGTCTTCTCTATGTGGCTTTGTGAAGAGAGATCCTCCATCCTTTTTGTAGCCATCCTTTTAAGAATTGGTGCACCCTGAGCTTTCTCTTCTACAGGGAGTAAAGCAGCAGCTCCTCAGTCTTCCCTCACAGCAGGTTCTCCGGCCCTTTGATCATTTCCATGGCCCTCCCTTAGACCCTCCGCAGTTTTTCTGCATCTTTCTTGAATTGTAGGGACCAGAACTGCACACAGTACTCAACGAGCGTCCTGACAAGCACTGACTAGAGTGGGGTGATCATATCTCAGTCTTTGCTAGTAATGGCCCAAGGGATGCAGCCCAGAATCCAATTTTCCTTCGTTGCTACAGCAGTGCACTGCTAATTCATGTTCAGCTTGTCCGCCAGGAACCCCTGGTCCCCCTCAGGAAGACTGCTCCACAGCTACACAGATTGCAGTCTGTACTGGGCTCTTTATTTATGTCATCCTAGGTGTAGAACTTTACACTTAGTCAGTCTCCTACCCATATTGCAGGTCACCCATCCAATTTGTATCTTTCCAGTTTTTCCAGAAGAAGGTTGTGGGAAGAACTGTTGAAGGTTTTGCTGAAGTCCAGGTAAACAACATCCACTGTTCTCCCCATGCGGACAGAAAGCATTACTTTGTTGTAGGAGGCAATCAGGTTAGTCAGGCATGATTTGCCTATGGTAAATCTGTGCTGACTTTTCCCAATCACCTGCTTCATATGATTTGTAGTAGTTTCTAGAAGGACTCATTCCATTACTTTCCCATGGAATGCAGTAAAACCAGTAGACCTGTAGTTTCCTGGGTCTTCCTTTGGGCCCTTTTTGTAGATGACATTTGCCCTCTTCCAGTCATTAGGGATGTCCCCTGACCTCCAGCACTTTTCAGATATTATAGGTACTGGCCTTGCAACAATGTCAATCTCTCCTCTTAAGAGAAGAATCCACCCTAGGGTGGATTCTGTAGGGACCCATAGATTTATGTGGGGCAAGGTCTTGCAAGAGAACACAGACCAGCCCTTCCCCTGCTACTGGTGTGTCAACATAGTCATTATAATAGCTATTTACTTTGTAAGTAAGTCATACTTACTTTGACTTCAGCAAAACATTCAACACTGCTTCCCACAACCTTCTTCTGGATAAACTAGAAAGGTACAGATTGGATGGGTGACCTGCAATATGGGTAGGAAATCCTGTGATCAAGTATTTCAATGTAGACAGTGTCTGGATGGTTAGTTCCAACATAGCCAACCACACTGTTGATGTCCTAAGTTATGTAATATGAGTTTACAATCAATAACTATTGTAATCACAGTGTCAGTGGTACACCGTCACTTTATATGTCACATGCATTTTGTTGTTTGATATGCTAGCCTGTTATGTCAAGATTTTGAAACCTGCCATGTTACTATTACTGCTAATAAAGTTGCCTGCATGTTAACAAGAGTGGGGCTCTCTCCTTTCTACCACTAAAATATTTTCAAGCTTTTATTTGCAGTGAAATTTTATACAATATTGTGCTAATACAATTAATAATTAATATAATATCTATATATCCTTTCATGAGTTTATGGCAATAAATCAGGAGGTAGAGCTGGATGGAAAGGCACTCCAATTGTGACTTTATTACATTCTCTTAATTCTATTAACAAATGGTTTATATCTGTATTTATACAATACAGTATCAGGTGGGAATAGATACAGAAACTAAGACAGGGCTTTAACTTTTTCTTTATTTTGTTACTCTTAACAACATTTTTTTAGTACCCATAAACAGGACAGAAATAACTAGAAATATGCTAGGTGTTTCCCTGGTTTTACTGGTCCGAGTGTAGGTGAAGGGAAGGAAGTAATTTAAGGAAGTGGCTAATCACTGTGTCAGCTGTATATTTTGATAAATAAAATGTAAAGGAAAAAGGAAAGGGGTTAAAATATTAAATTTAGAAATCTGAACATTTATAGAAGTTTTTGAGTCTCAAAGAACTGATTTGGGACACATCTAACTGCATGTCTGAACATGGAGCTCAGAAAAAAGAATGATTATGAAATTTGCCTTGTGCTTAGGATCTTTAATTGTTTAAGTATTCCAGAATTTTGAGTTTGAATAAGTTATGCTTTACTCTGAAATTACTCTGTTTATCTCTGACATGGCCCACAAAGATGTTTAATATGGAGCACAAAATGCAGCATTGTAAGGCATTCTGCAAATACACAAGCTACCTAAAAGTATAAAGCAAAGTCACAGTCTTTCAAAACCTCATCTGCAATAGTATAATTGCATGATTACACCTCTGAACTTCTCATTTCATCTTACTTTAACCTGTTAATAAAAAATGTTTTATAACAGAAATGAGTGATAATACCCCTGTATTTTGTAAGGTTATTTGAATTTCAATAATAGTCTATTTGTCAAGGTTCATAATGTATTTTCAATTTACTATAGTTTGACCTTGGCAATAAAAGTTTCATTCTGGCAGGTGAAATTGTAAGGAATGTAACTTGTTGCCTTACAGAACAAATCAGAAATATGAATTCTTTTTCCCTTTTGAATAAAAATGCCAAATGAAAGATAGAAATGTATTATAAGCTTATTTAAAATGTTTCTTAAAAATAAAACAACACCACGTTATAACAAGAACTGAAAATTTACTTAATCCCTTACCAAAATGATCATGGGTTTTCCTGACAAAATTGCATTTCTGATACCATTACAAGTCTCAGTTATACACTTGTAAACTGTAATTATGTAACTACAGCATAGTTATATTAACTAAATACTAGTTCTGGGGCTGTGCAGCATAAAATTGCCAAATCTGGGTGGTAAATTCAGTGGACATGGGGAGAGAAAACTTTGGAATATGTTTTACCTTTCAATTCAGACCAGGCCAGGCTGGGTTTCACCAACAAGTGAATAACATATGTAAGTATGTTACAAAGCTAAGGAAATAATCGTTCTAATGGGAGGCATAACTCCAACAGAGGGGGTGGGAGGTGGGGGTGGGGGGTGGGTAGCAGGTACTTAAAGTAGTAAGTGCAAGTTTATGACTCATGTTTTACATCATCTCCCAGTGTTTTGAAGCCAGTCACAACAGGGGAAAAATGCATGAAGTATTTTTGTGTATAAAAAGAAGTGTGAAACTACATTCTATATGCCTTTTTTGAAAAGACTGATATTATTCTGATATTAATTCTGCACAGAATTAAACTAAACAGAACTTGTTAGGTTGAAATTAACAAGAAATGAAACAATTACTAAGATAAGAAAGGATAACTCATTAAAAGTCTTTGATAGAACCATAGAAAACCTGTTAATTGGAATATACCCTGTCTGTTTTCATCTGAAAAACAGATTTATTTTTCTCAGGACTAAACCTAGTATCAAAGGCAACTGCAAAACATTTACATTTCTGAATTTAGAAAGGTGAAGTACAGAAACTTGTCAGAATAGTATATATATACATGTGAATTCATTAAACTGTGTGTGTGTGACAGAGAAAAAATGGAGTCAATGAGATGCTGTTAGAGCAAAAGAGTGTGGGTTTGTTGTTTTTTTTTACAGACAGAAATGTGATTAACTGAGATGAGAAAAAATGTAAAAAACAAGTATCCAGAGGCTATGTGCATGAGTGAATTTATTTTTTTTATCATGTCACTCAATATTTATTTTTTTTCATTTCAGTTGTTGCTATTTATGTGGAAGTGAAGAAACTGTTCTTTTACTGTTTGGAGCCTTTTTGTCAGCCACTGGCACTGCACCCTTGAGTGAAAAGGCTTACATATGTTGAAGCCAGTTGGGCTTGTTATTATAACATAGGTGAATAGAGAATAAGAAGGGAATGAAGAATGATTTTATTTTATTTCAGGATGACTACATCATATGATTTTATACCAGAGAGGTGAAGTATTGTCTGATGAAGAAAGAATGTTTGAGATTAACTTATAGGAAACTTCTGAAAAGATGATGACAATCACCAATAGCAAAAGAGATTCAAAGCAAGCTACATCTAAAAAGCAAACATGCAATAAAAGAAATGTTTTAGCAAAGATGTGAGCTTCTTCTGCATAATAATATGTCAGTTTTGTTTAACAGACCACTCTCATTATCTTTTCTGGAAGAGAGGCTAATATTTAAAATATATTTATAGATAAATACAAATATGAGTTTCATCTTTAACTAATAGTTAAGAAAGAATTACCATATTTTTTAAAAGTGTTGGAAAAGGTCCTTCTTGGGCCTTCTGTTCCTTCTGGCTTTCATCCTGATGATGTATTGTACCAATGCATTACTAGGACAAAAGTGATCAGAGCTCTTATGGACTATACATTAATGGCAGACATCTTCATAGCACTTTTGCTGTAATCATGCACCATAATAGTATTTCAGTACATCAGATGGGGGGAAAAAACCCTAACAAACCAACACCCAACCCTCCCCTGCTAAAAAATACAACCAACCAACAAAAAAAAACCCAGGGCCATACTGGAAAAAAAAATTATATACCTGACAGATCAGCAGAGGAATGAAGATTTTGTAATACACTTTGTAAAAACCGGAAGTATTAATTGTACAGGTGAACCTCAACTTTTAAATAGTCCACATATTCTGGGAGTTAAATTTAAAATAATCAAGCAGAAAACAAAGTTGTTTTGTTTGTCTAAGGTCAAAACCCTAAAGCTTCAAGTAGCAAGTATGTATTAAAACCCTCACAAAAATTTTTCAAAATCAGACTACTATCCCATTATTTCAGTAAATAAGATTGGACAGATCACAGTAAAAAATTCAACAGTGTTTTCAAGATCACATGCTCATTCATGCAGAAAAAGGTAAACTTGTTGATAACGAACAGTATTTCACTGAGACAGTAGGTCAACATACCTCATATTAGGAAAACACATTTCTTTTCTCAGTTCCAGTACAAATTTCTGGTGTGATACCAAACAAGCGTCTTTTAGCAGACTACATACACTGTGTTCTTATTTTCTGAGTTCTCACTTTAACCAAAACTCTGAATATGTAGTTAAAGAGCTATCTGTGCAATACTGAGTCTAAAAGAAAGGCTATAGCACTGAGAGTACAAGGGTCTACTGGATGTTTCCCTAAAAATTAACAAGATTGAAAGTGGCACTTTGGCTTTCTGTCTCAAGTATGTGTCTTCTGCACAGAGGAATAATTTGCAGATATTCAACTAATGTGGAGTAATAATTCACTAATTAGGAGTTATCTTCTCTTGTTCTTCACAAGCAATTCAAAGCTTGAGAAGCCAGAATTGTTTGTTTCAAGAGTCTTCCATGTTCCACTCCCTATCTAGGAAATTTCAGGTAATTTCCATGTATACTTTAGGTTTCTTTTAAGGTCAGAAAATATTAGCAAACCTGTGAAGAAAAGCTTCCATCGACACATTTGGCCTTTTTCCATTTTAAGTGTTTTCCAATGTATTAAAATAATGTCTGATACGACAAGATAAGCATTTAAAAAATGCAAAACAAAAAAAAACAGTCTGGAAGTATATCATTACAGACTGCACAATTAAACAAATGTACTAAAAAGACTTTACTATGGTTATGTGTCTGATATAGTAAGCTGCTTTTGCTCACTTTTTGTTCAGTTTTGGTGGAGGAGTGGTTTGCAAGAAAGGTTGCGGCACTACAATACTGAAAAATATGATAGAATCCAAGTATTAAACCTATTCAGAGCACAGGGCTGCACCAAAATATTTCCTGATGTCACTTCTAGTCTAATTTTTCCTCCGATTCTATTTTTATGCAATATATCCAAAGACTGTTATGTTTGTTTTAAACCAGGTATTTTTATATTATTTTATATTATCTTCTGTATCTTATGGCTTACCTTAGAGTTACAAATTTAAAGTATGCTTTCCACTTCCCAGTTATTAAAGGACATGAGTTGCCCCCTAAGTAGGCATTTAGGGAAATTCAGCACATGGTCCTGAAAGCCACTTTGATAATATTATTTACAATTAACTGACAGAACTGACAGCTAGGACCATCTGTCCGCTGTGCTTTTTTATCTGTTAAGATCTGTAAACTAGTGACAGGCTTTGAGTATGTATGTTGCAAAACTGCATATTACATCATCAGTCTTGCAAGAAGGCCAACGTTCTTCCATAATAGAAGTAATGTTTAAAAGTCCATGAGATTCAGATGAGCATTGCACCTTATTCACAAGGTAGTCAATTTAATCAGAAGAAAAAAAGTCAGGCACCTAAAAGAATTTTCAGTGCAGTCACTCACAGGTAGGAAACTGAAGGTTATTCTTAGAATGAGGGGTTTTGTGATACAGAAATAAATCTTAATTAAAGAGAGTCCAGGACTTCATTCCTATTCCCATACCAAATGTTAAGCCAGTGGCTACCTTCAATCTGTGTGAAATAAGAGATTGCAGGTGAACACTGGTCACCATAGCATAGACACAAGATAACTTGTCAGTTAATTATTTACATTTAACAAAGCATTTCACTGGGGATTATTTTAATTAATATTTTAATATACCTGATTGCCAGTCCACCCTATCTTTTTATTAAACTCTATTCCTAACTCTTTTCTGTTTGACCTTAGTTTCTGTTCTGTTGGTGTGGTGGTACAGTAAGTGATTGACTATTAAACTTCAAGCACAACTAACAGGTGAGGAGATGGAGAACAGCATCTGGAAAAACATAGCCTCTAAGCTAGAGACCAGATGAAATGTCCAAGTTCTGGGCACGTATACTGCATGGTCTTAAAGTCAGTGTTTGAAGGACCAGAAAGTGTAGCTGGATATGTGACTTAGTAAGTGGTAGTATGCATAAGTTCCTATAAGCAACCTTTATTAGTGGCTAGTCCTGAGGAGGAATAGGATCAGTCCATTTCTGTTGCTTATGTTTATTTGAGTGTTGTTTGTGTAAATGTGGGTGCCTGTAAATGTGCTGTTTACTTGTGTTCAGCTGTTTGTGTCCCTCTGTCTTTGTATTGAGTGTGCGTGCTTGGGGGAGACTTTTGGGAGGGTATGCTCAGCCTTACTGCTGGCAGGACACATCTATGAGAACAGCAGCAGTCTCTCCTCCAGTCAGCTAGGAAGGGAGGTGTCTCCTGAGTCTTCAAGTCAAGACAAAGTTTTGCTTTCCTTTTATATATACTAAGTCTTTTACACAAAAAAAAAACCCCAAACCCAAAGAAACCAACAGACAAACAAAACCAAACAAAAACCACCAAAACAAAACAAACAGAAAAAAACCAAAAAACAACCCTACAAAAACAAACCAGAAAGAAAAGAAGAGTGGCTGTTTTGTGAAAGAAATTAGATTTCATAGCTGAAAAGAATGGTATAAGGTATCAATTACCAGCACTCAATAAAAAAAAAAAAAACCTACCCTGTCAGTATGTTGTTTTTTAAGGATCTGTTTGAGGTAATAGGCTCATATACTATGTGACTTTGGGCACAACCTCCTTAGGTTCAAAATCGTAAAACCTGACTTATGTGCAGAAATTACAGCAATGGAATTAATAATAAAGTAACTGAATCCACCCAGCAACTGAATTGACTTTTAGATGTCCCTATGCTTCTCTTTCAAGTATACAGCCAGGGGTTTCTGATATTGGTGTATCCTTTGGGTGTTAAGCCTTAAAGGACACAAATTTCACCCTGCAATCTGAAAAGACAAAGCCATAAAATGCAAGGTTGCATTAGCTGCCATTTTGGCGTGAAAGTTCATGTCTATATGACAAAAAATGGCAACAGGAAATTGAACGGTACATTTTTTAATATACCTTTGCTAACAGTTCTTTGATTTTATTTGTCCACCTGTTATGAACTGATAGCAATAATTATGACTTATCCTTATGTTTTACTATGCTTATGAAGACCTTCCACTGTATAAATCTATAGTTCTGTAATATAAATTTTTATATATCCAAATAGAAAGGAACAGTCTTCAAAAATCCAGACAGGCAAATAAAAAAAGATGCAATTGGGTAAAGAATAAAAGTATTCTTACCAAATCCTTCCATTTTGGTATATACAAACAAGAAAAACAGTCCACTACTGAATGTATAGCTTAAAGAACAAGAAACTTCAGGATCTGTGGCTTCAAAATGAATAGACCAGAGGAAAACATAGGTCAAGATTATAAATAAAATTTTAAAAAAGCAGTTGTGAAGGACACTCTTCTGTTCATCAAAAAATGCCTATCCTTAAACTGAAATAAAAATTATCTGCATACTTTCTCATTTTTTATGGGGGAAAAATAATCAGGATTTTATAAAAAAATATGAATAATATACTTTGGGGAAGACCACATTTTCTTTGTATGTTTTAATTAAAAAAATACTATCAAACCAGAAAAGAAATATAAATCTCGATCCAGAAATATTTCAGATGTTTATAGTATGATAAATACTATATTTATATCAGGCCTTTTCCTGATATCCACATGAAGAAATATAGAAATTATAACTAATTACTTAATTAAAAGGATTTTTTTAACTTATATATGAACTATCACTAACTAAAATTAGGTTTCTAGTTAAAATAATCAGCAGAGCTTCCCCTATAACCACAGAGAGATGACCTGCTAGAGGGTTAGCCTGCATATGCATCTTAAATTCTTTAACTTAGGACGGCATTCATATTCCTCTGGAAATACCTAGAGGGAGTTTACATAATAGGTTTAGACATAAAGTATATTCTAACTCTGAACAAAAGCGGGTCAAGGAGTGCATAGTGACCATGTATTTTTCACATTGTTTCTCTCTTAGATAATTTCCTGACTCTCTTTTTGATTACCTCATTTAGCTAACTTCGTGAAAATCTGACACAAAGAATACTGGCTTTGAGCATCATTAATATTGAACAACTGACATTCAGCTTTAGGTCTAGGGATTAGCTGGTCCTTTTTTTATTTGGTGGTATAGATATAGCCTTACAGGCCTAATTTTCTGGCAGCTAAAATTAAGTGGGGCAAATTAGAAGAGATATAAAACTATTATTTAATCATATCTAACTAACCTTTTTGAAATGTGGGCCATAAGGTTGGTGGCTAAAACTGTGTAAAGCTTTAAGACTCTTTCTTGTGTGGTCCCCTTGACCTACCTTATATTGTAGTCTTGGGAAGGAAAAATGTGAAGATGAAACAAGAACTTCTAAACAAAGAATATCTAGGTAGTCTTTTGAAAGATCATGGGGAGCCTATTAACTTCATAGTTTTCCTGTTTCTCTCATGCATTAATATGTGTTTGTTCGAGTTTCTGAATTTTAAAAAACAAAACCAAACACACACACACACACATCCCCGAAACTACAGACCGTAAACAACTTTTATTCCTGATTTTGTATTAAACATACATTATCTGAGTGGGGAGGGAGGAAAGGAAAAGTAGTGACCTGCTAGAAAATATTTTAAAAAAAAAGGGGGGGGGGAAGGAAATGAAAGGAAAAGTTTCATCTTTCTTAGGCATACTCAGAGAATAGGTAAGACTTAGAAAGAAATACGTTTTTATATGTGTGCATATGAATATGTATATGACTGTGAATGAGAGAGAAATTGTCTTTAGAAAAATAATGTTTGGACATGAATTTTGTATATTGAAATATTGTAAACACTGGTATTAATGAAGATCTGGAACTAATGTAGGAGAAAAGTGTGATTCTTCCTGAAGTCAAAGGACAGTTGAGATTAGAGGAAGTGATGTAAGGAAATCAACAGTAATCAGAATTGCAGGTAGGTAACAAGCTTACTCAAATTTATGAGTAACTTTAACCTAAATATTTCAAATATCAGACAAGTTGGTTACTCCAATATTGAAACAAGCAAAAATGTAGCTGTATCAATTCCTCATTGTAGAAATGAAGTATAGGTCGCATTCTCAGATTGCATGGCAGTGCACAGATCATTTGAATTCAGAGTATTACTCTGATTTACACCAATGGATATTTGGACCATACAGCATCCTTTTTTCTTCAAGATATATTTCATTGTCATTTAGCAGTAGCTAAAACATGTATACCTTAAAGGGCATTAAAAAATATGCATTACTATACATCTGGAATATTCTCACTGAAGGATGTGAACTGAAATGTCTGGATCATTGATTTAAAATTATATTTTGCTCTTTGAACAAATAAAATGTGAAGGACCTTGCATATTCTTTGGATCTGAAAGAAACATTAAGTTCAGTGACTCTTGCATGCAATTCAGGAAGTGTCTATTTCTAAATAATAGTTAAACAATACAAAGAACTTCAAAAATATAATGGGTAGATAAACCTATTCATATGTGAATAGCACATTATCATCAACTGAATAACAGAATGGAATATCATTTATCATTGTCAGTCACTGCAACTCATGCACAGTATAAAAGACTGTTGATTACTGAATAATGTTGAATACTTAAAAAAACCCCACAAAACAAAACACAAAAAACCCCCTTTGCCAGCTTATTTTATTTTTCCCATTGAAGCAATAGTAATAATGTAATACCTCATTCCTTTGCATATATTTTGTATAATTTCTTCATTACTTTTAATTGCCAAAGCAAAAATAACAATTAAAAGTGTGCAGAAAATCAGTAGAAATTTCAGTCTAATTTTTGTTTATCATTAAATGTCTTTTGTGTGGAAAAAATAGGCCTTTGTCCTGGTTTTGGCTGGGATCGAGTTTATTAGTAGTTAGTGCAGTACTGTGTTTTGGCTCTGATGTGAGAACAATGTTGATAGGACACTGATGTTTTTAGTTGTTGCTGGGTGATGTTTATACTAAGTCAAGGACTTCTTTGGTTTCTTGGGCCCTGCCAGTAAGAGGGCTGGAGGGGCACAAGAAACTGGGAGGGGACACAGCCGGGGCAGCTGACCTGAACCAGCCAAAGAGGTATTCTATACCATGGGGCGTCATGCTTGGTATATAAACTTGAAGGACCTGGGCATTGTTGCTCGAGGACTAACTGGGCATCGGGCAGCGGGTGGTGAGCAGTTGTACTGTGCATCACTTGTTTCCTTTCTCCCCTTTCCTTTGGATTTTATCTTTTCCCCACTTTCTATTATAACTGTTGTTATTATTATTGTTATTGTTGTTGTTCTTACCTTTTTATTCTGTCTAAATTATTTATTTGTTCTTATCTCAACCCTCAAGTTTTACATTCCTTTCTGATTTACCTTCCCACCCCTCTGGGGTGGGTAGTGAGCAAGTGGCTACGTGGTGCTTGATTGCCAGACAGTGTCAAACCACGCCAGCCTTAACTTCCTAGGAAGCAAATTTATTTTCATGATAAGACTTAAAGAACAGAAATATTAAAGAACTCTTTCTTTAGGTGTTCCTTAGACACAAAAAAACAACAAAAAAGTTATGTTCTTTTATGTTAGGAATAAAGTTTTGCTTAGCACGAGATGAATTTATGCGTGATAGTAGTTATAGGTTATGTTAGCTGGTTTGATGCTCATATTGTTATTATAAATTTAAATTTTTAAAGCTTACAGATCATCTACACTGCCTCCAATCTGAAATGCTGTGAAGATCTACCAGAAAGGGATTCTTCATTAGGTTATAGATATAACTCACTTCAGAATTTTTAAGCTGGAAAAGCAAGGGAGGCAAAGGTTGACATAGGAAGCTATAATCAATGAGAACCTTTGTGTCCAATTCCAGTACCTTATTTTGGTGTGCTTTCTCTATGTTTCTGGAGTTTCACTAAATTGCAGGAGAATATGGCAATTAAGTCCTAAAATATTTATTGAAATCCCCAGGAAAAATGAGCAAGGTAGGTACCTTTGAAATAACTGGGATCTACTCCATCCTAAGCAGGCTTTTAGAGTTATCTATTAACTGGAAAAATTCAGTGCCTGGGAAGAGGACACAGAAGCACTCTCTTAGTCTTGCTGAAGTAGAGCTGTCATGCCACCAGGAATGTGGTTCAACAGGAAAATACAAGAGAGACAGCTTGCCTCTGGGATTGTGCAAGCCTGGGTTTACAACACTTTTTCATGAGGGCATGTGAGACTTCCAGTGCAAACAGAAATAAACTGCCAAAGAGCAAGACTCTGAGTCCCCAAACACTTTCATCACCTGAGTAGCTTGAACGTTTGGTACAACTGGGCTTTCTCGTATCTGCTCCTTCTGTTTGAAAAATCCTGGCATTCTTGGCTGTGGGTTAGTCCAGTTTCAGAAGAAGGGATGAAGAGTACTATCTCAGTCACTCCATGGACTGGAATGTTAAGTACTACAGACTCAGATGCATCCAAGACCCAGAGTCTGCTCTTATAGGAGGTGTATACCAAAGCATTTAGGTGGGAAGGAGCAGTACAAACTACTGTAGCTGTAGACATGCAGTGACTAAGTCTTAAGACTTCTATTCTTGAGATGGGCAGCTGTAGCAGGTCTAGAAGAATGTATGGGTATCCCAACATAGTTGCACACTACAGCCCAGAGTTAGGCAGGATTTAATCAGATGAGTTAAATGAGCAAGACTGAAGGAGCAACTTCTTAGTAAATGGACAGGGAAGATATTGTAGCCCTTGCTTTCTCTCCAGGGAAAACTAACCATCCAGTTAAATGATCCTTAAGACCTCAGCAATGCAGAAAAAAATGGTCAAAAAGATTAAATGTAATTATGGGAGCAGAAGGACCAGGGAATAGCCAATTTCCTAGCTTTGTCAAGCCTGCTCTGTAACCCAAATGATAATCCACCTAGTCATTTTAATTCACATCCTGTATGAGGCTTTTAGACAGTAATCACCAGAGATGGTACTTCTGTGCTGTTTTCTGATTGCATGCAGTGCAATTGGTAATGAATTACCAGAGTAATTAAGGTTGCCAAAGAAAAAGGAGCATTTTTGTTGTACTGTCTAATTTTATTTGTTCAAATAGCTCTAAAGACTATGCAAAAAATGTGTTCGATGACTGCCCTTAATTCATCTGACAAACTGTCCAATAAGGCTTCAGCATGAAGCAAAAAGGGATAGCCACATTTTCTAGAAAACCAGAAATTCAATCTCGAGGTCTATGTCTGAGTTTAACAGTGTTAAATAGATATTGAGAGACAATTTGTGTATTGAATCAAAGATGTTTTTCACACATGACAAAGTTCAGTTCTGGGTGCATAAACTTTCTATGGATACTGTGAAGAAATAGTGAAATTAAAGATTTAACAAATGGTAATTGTGGACAGTGTCTTGCAATCTTCTTGGATTTTTATTTTAGTAATTTGCCATGTCTCTTTTGGTTTAATTGGGGTTAATGTCCCTAATCTTTTCAGATTTCTGCTGGGTGAAAGAAAAATTGCCAGAAAAATGGTATGAAAAACACAAAGGGCTGGAAATAGGCAGGACTCTTCCTGAATACACAAAAAGAGTGACTGATGGGAAGGGGAGGGGAGGGGAGGGGAGGGGAGGGAAGGGGGAAGGGAGAAGGGGGAAGGGGGAAGGGGGAAGGGGGAAGGGGGAAGGGGGAAGGGGGAAGGGGGAAGGGGGAAGGGGGAAGGGGGAAGGGGGAAGGGGGAAGGGAAAATGGAAAAGCAGGGGATGAGCCTTGTAGGTAGCAGAGAAAACTTCCCCTGTTTGGGAAGGGATGCAAAAGCATAAAGACATCAGGTGAGGGCTAACAAGGAAAACTGAAAGAAAATTTGCACTTTTGTTACAACTTTCTTGTTGATGAGCTCCCAAGCCTGATCACCTTGACCATGAGGTTAAGAACCCAGAAGAAACGTAGCTGTCGGAGCTAACTGTACAGCTTCAGCTCTATGGCAAAGTATACTCAATTATACTCACATCATATAGAAAACAATTGTTAAAAAGTGAGAGTTTCATATATATATAACAATGATTACTGATAATTTGTAAGAACTGACCATTTGTAAGAATTTTTTGCTAATGAAAGTATTTAGTAAACTTTGGTTTTAAGGTGTAAAACTGAGCAAATTTGTCAGTCTTCTAAACACTCCATCAAGCAATCCCTAATTCCCTGGTATAAGTACACATGTATTCTTTTTTAACATAGGAGACAAAGATAAACATCTCAGGTCTTCAGTCATTCACTTCTGTATAGAATCCTCTGTCCTCTGTTTCAGTGTCCTTAACTTTGTTCTTTAATATCTAGTCACAATTATTTTCTTGAAGTCCATGTCCAACTTTTAGACAAGTAAAACTGAGAGAAATCCCATCTAAAGTCAGATATCTGGAGAAAGACAAAGGTGGTGATCAGAAGAAAGAGATTTTGGAGAGAAATAAAGTTAGAAAAGAAATAAGGAATGCACATAAAAGAGTAAAAAAGGGATAGGTAAAAGAAGGGGCGGGGGAAGGAGAAAAAAGAGCTAAGAGACGATCTGTTATTGATCCAGCTGAAGTGGAACAAACTCAGGAATGAGAAAAAACATAATATAATGGTATTTATTATAGAAATGGTATGAACTACATTCATACGCCAGCCCACTAGATTGAAGGTCTATTAACAATATTATACAGCTAATTGTTCATAAATGGATGGTATATCTCTTCTACCTTCCATTAGATACTGCATTTTGTAGATCAAATGCCTCTAAGAATACTCTGTAAACGTACTTTTTTTCCCCAGAAAGTCAAGATTGGTAAGAACACAGTCTCAGAGAAACTGTATCTGGGCAAACAAAACAAATACTTTCCTCCTGAGTTACTGGGTTTAGTTCTGACAATAATAGAATAGAGGTTACATTTTTCAAGGCCTGATCACCCATATATGTCCCATGATAGTACAGGTATACTAAAAAATAACTGTTTTTATTTTTAAATAAATAAAAAATTTAAAAAGAAAATTAACATAATTTTAATATACAATGATATCTTTATACATAATTAATAAAGATAAAGAATAAAGTCAATATGGTGTAGAAAAATTGCTAAAGTTAAAACATTAAGGAAACTTTAGGGTAAAACTGCAACTGCTATTACCAGGCCGCAATGTGATTGATATGTATGGAATCTACTCCCTAGTAGTTCCCCAGGCAGCACAACCTACAACCTTAGGACATGCTAAAGGAACTGAACAGAGGGTGGAGCGGAGTGATGACCCCTCAGCCCGGCCCTGTTGTACTCCCTGCAGGAAGGGGAACTTGGTGGTACCATGCATTGATAAACTGCGTAGTAGCTGTCTGGCAAAGAAGATAAGTAAATGTCGGCTGTTGAGCCAGCAACTGTGGCAAAATTACTTTCCTCAGACAAACTTTGCTCATTATAATCTCATTGTAATAGCAAAGCACACCTCCGTCTCAAAGATACCTGCCTCCAAGGTACAACCACCCCTCACTGAGCATGCATTTTATGTTTTTATTGACTGTACCTTTAAAGGTGAAGTGAAAGAATTTTAGCACCTACCAGTAAAAAACTGTATGTATGACTAGTGTCACTCCAGCTCCATCTAGAAGTAAAGATACAATATAAAAGTAAGTTAGAAAGGGGAGAAGTAAAGATATAATATAAAAGTAAGTTAGAAAGGGGACAAGTTAGGAAAGACTCCATTGTAACTGTTGGGATTGTTTGATGGGCTGGACCTGTCTTCTCCCCCATAGGGATGCCTATTGGGTAAGAACTATTCCATATTCTATGCACGCTTAATGATTTAACTCCAGCTGGCTTTTGTTAGTGATTAGATTTTGTGTGTATACTATTTCATGCTTGTTTTGCAGTCAGCGTACTATCAATGGTAAAACTGAATCTTAATCTGTCACAAACTTGTATAATAAAAATATCTTAGTGGAGGTTTGTTGCGTGCGAGTTTCTGGAAACTTGAATAATTGATTTGAGTATCTGTCACCATGAATCCCTGAACAGGACAGGCAAATCACCCTCTGATGCAGTGTGCTGTCCAGTAGAGTATCTGCAGTGAGCTCTAACAAGCTGGTCGGGAGCAAGGGTCTCATCTTTCCTGGGACATTGACAGACTAGTTGAACATAAAGGGTTGGGGGAAAAACCTCCCCCTTAACGTGACAAATAGTTAAAAAAATGTGGCCTTTGTATTTGAACAAATGTATCTTTTTCCCTTTATATATTAATTACTATGTTAAATATATTTTTCTATTTAAAGTCATGAAACGGCTTCACAGATATGTTTCAAATAGAATACAGCAATTAGCCTATAGTTCAAAAGAGAAAACAGACCAAAACTTGTCTGTTTCTTCCTATACTAGATTTATCCTTGACATGGATGAGAATATGAACAGATAGACCATGTGAAAGATGGCATGCTCTGCTATTGTTTGAAAGGCAAAAAACACTTCTGTAGAAGGTTATTATCAGGGAATTAGTAGGATTTACAGAAAGGATCTTTTCTGATGTCTTGATGTTGTTTTTCAGTTGTGTGCATGTTTATTACTAGGGCTAACAGTATTAAAAGCTATAGAATTACAAGACTTTGAGTAGTCTTCTTTTTTCTCCTTCCTTTTATTTTAACATGGAATGTTCATAATATTTGTTTTCTTAGGACTTCTTTATTAACAATGAACAATGAACTAAAAGCTTACATCAGCTCATTACAAAGCTGTACACAGTATGTTAAATAAGGCTAAATAGCCTCTGTTATCCTGGATAGAAATGTATCAGCAGTCATACCATCATACTTGGAAGTACAGTTTAATTTACTTCCTAATAAAAAGCATTCTGCAAATAGCTTGGTATTATATGCACCACAATTGTGAAGATCAAATTGCTAATCCTAACATTTCTAAATGTCATCTGACTTATTTTCCAAGACTTTCAGACCTATTTTTGTATCACCATCTTTGCTCATGTCTTATTTAGAATGCATATCAATGACTATATATATAAGTTATTCTAATGGTACTATGGTTTGGAGTGTTTTTGTTTTGTGTTTTTCTTGTATAAAATAATGGCTTATACTCAGGCTATAATCTCAGCTTTAATAGAAAGTTAAAGAAGTAGCCTCTCTGAATATTGTGAAAGCTCCTACTAAGAAAATCCAAACCTTAAATTACAGAAGAAAGAATCCATACTAATAACATGCATATATAGCATATTTTCATAAAGAAAATAAATAACACTGAATAGGAAATAGAAGTATGAGAAAGTAATTTCTGGTTTACAGTGGAGTTTATGATAATTGTCTTACATCATCAACTGCTAAAAGTCAATATATGTTTTACCATCTATTTTCAGATTATTTTATTTTCAAGCAGGTATTAGCCATCATATACAATAGATGGGCATAAGCTGTGTAGACATGACATTGCTATGTAAGAAATTTCATATGTGAAAACTGAAACATGATGAATTTTGTCAGTACCTTCTGCTGGAAAGAGGTAGCTCAGAACAGAAGATCTACAAAATTAAGTCAGTGGGGACTTTCCCATGAATTTCAGCTAGAGCTGAAAAGACAATTCAAAGTAGGCATATTCATTATCTGGACCACCACGTAACCACTAAGACAGCAACATCAGAACATTACAAATTATAAAAAGAAGGTACTATCTTACCAGAGTTGAGGATCAAGCATAAGTTGCCAAGTAAAATTCCTCTCAGGATCCACAGAAAATATTTTTTTTTCAGTACGTTCTAATGATTACCTGCTTTCTTGATGCTTCCCTGGGAAGCTTCCTTCGTAGTGTAAAAATCCCTGTTGTTTCTATTATTCTCTACCCATTCCATCCTGAAGTATTCTTCCAAAGGCAGGATCTCAGTTTTTCCCAAGGTCTCCCTCTTCCATGGTAGTTCAGACAAGCCCCCAGAGCAGTCTCCTCTGCTGCACAGACATACTCATTAAAATAAAGATAACACAGAGTAATAAGGGATCATGACAGATTTGTCAAACTAGTCAATTTAATTCTAACTCAATTTTTCTATGTTATAGGTAGAATTAGATTATATCAGTTTATTAATATATATTCAGTCATTAGATTTTAAAACATATTTATAGATACCATCCATGACTTTCTACTGAAATATTTACACATTTATACAATTCTTTAAAGCTCATGAAGAGTCTGATAAAAGAAAATTTCTTAAATTTATTAACTACTCAATCTACATTGAAATACCTTTATGCCAAAAAAAGTTCGATAAAATATTTGTTCTTACATTTCTAATCAACTTTATTCTTTCCCATACTAGTACTGCTTAAGTTTTGTAACTAGCATTATTGTAAAACAGAAGCTATATGTACTTTAATAGCAAATATGTTGCTTGTTACTCATTGTTAGAATGTATCATTCAGAAGGTATTTAAAGATGCAAATTATTGTAGCAAAACATCATGGGGCCATAAAGATTTATAAGGTGTTAAATGATCTTCAGGGCAGAAGCAAATAACATGTAACACCTGGCATAGACAGTATGTTTAACGATAATACAAATCCTTTATGGTACATTAACACCTTCAGAAATGAATAATGTCCTAAAATCAATTTCACAAAAAGTTACAGATGAGGGTCAACATGTAATGTAATTGTGCTGAACAAAATCAGCAAATAGAATTTATCTAAATCCTTTATGCAAGTTCTTTTACCATTAATATTTCCCAATAAACATAATTTAAGGTGTGTTTGTGATGGATGATATTTATTTCCTTGAGGATCTGAACTATTTTGCTATTTATCAGAATTAGAGTTATTATGCATCCTATTCCTCATTATGTGCCTAATTAATTTGCTGTATTTAAAATTAATCTTACTTTGTTCAGATTAGGCAAGCCAAAACCTTTTAATTTGATTGTGCTCAAAAGATTAATTTTCTTTGCTACTGTAAGGACTATTAATTTATTCATATTACCTGAATCAATCAGAAAATCACCTTTTTCCCACACTCATTTATTGCAAAGCTAGAGGGCTCCTCTAAGCATTTGTTTTCATGTAAATTTAAAGTATTTAATTGGCAGTAATGTTGCTAGATTGAACTAACCATAGTGAAATTTGCAACACATATAGGATTATATAGTTGCTTCCGAATGAAAATAAGGCAGCAAAAGGTCCTGCTGAACCTCATACCTTTAGTAAAACTCACTAAGAACATTTTTTTCAATTTTGAAAGAGACCTAAGGGCTTGTGAAAACCGATCATATCTTTTGCATTTAGAATAATTAATTCCATGACTTATTTTTCAGTCTGTATCAAGAAAAGAAACATTGAAATTTATATTACAGTAATGAACAAACAAATAAATACTTGGGTGGATGGTCTACCTATTCTCTGCATTCAAAAATCTAAATTATTTTGATAAGAGATGATCTTTGATAAAGACAAATATTCACTTCAGCTGTGTTATCTGAAAAAGTTACGTTGTAGATTTAGCTCTACATATCTGAAATATATCTATATTATGAAATATAAAATTTTGTTTTCTACTGAAGATTTTTTTATTCATTAGAAAATACTGTGATTTTATAAATTTTCTTATGTTTGAACTTTTCATTTATCAGACTTTATTAAGATTTTTATCTCTGATTTCTTGGAATTATTAAAGCACAAATATAAGTCATTGTGTTTAAGATTGCACACTGTTAAAACTCAAAGTTCTAATACGTAGTGAAAATACGTATCAATTGTATCAATTATTTACCCCTTTTTTCCCACACTGTAGGATGTAGTTTGTTTCACATGAAAAATGTATTTATGAACAAAACCAACGTAACTGTCTTCAGACTATGGACATATATTAAATCAATGTTCACTATTTTCACTAAGAAATATGATGGCTAAGGTGTTCCATTTATCAAAGGCTCAGAATGAGATTTATCTTGGCAAACATTAACTGTCTTTAAATTTGGCATATAGTCTAAGACAAGCTATGGTGATTAATTTAATTTCAGAGGCAATGAAAAGAGACTGAAGATATATACCCATAAGATAGATGGAAAAATAGATATTTTCAGGTGTTCTCTTTCCATAGATCACAGGGCATAGATGACTTGATAAGAGCTTAACTTATAGGAAGATGAAGAGAAGCAAGATGAATTCTGTCTTTGACAAATGAATGGAAAAAGAAATAATTCACCTAAAAGTGTAACTGCACTACAATATAGGTCAAAAAAGAAAGGATCCACTTATGACACTAATGAGGTCTTATAAATTCTTGATGTTCTCAAGAAATGTCTGGTGAAAGATGAGGGAAGACAGCATGCAAGTCCAGGATCTTGCCATTGTCTTCACTTTTCTGCAAGCTAAAGTGCCACTTACAGATTTTTCTATGACCTTTTAATGTTAAGGAAAAAAACTATTTTATTTCCAATATGCATTAAAACTCACAAAAATATTATTTTTTTTGTGAAATAACCCTAATTTCCATAGTCATAAACATAGATCCTAATCTGAATGAAACAAGATTTTTTGTCAATTTCATCAACATGTTTGTATAATAAATTCAAAATATTACAAAAGGTTAAAGTGCTTCCCTCTGAATCTTTCAGTCTGGACTTACTTGTAATTTTTTAAATATTCTTCAGATTTATTATGTATTAAAGTCATTGAAAAATAAGAAATAAACATTTCATTTGATAACAAATTTTCACTCCATTTTCAAAGACCTGAAAACCCCTTATTTTTGTTGTTTACTTTATAGGGAAGTATATGTTCCATTAAAGTATTATGTTTTGTTTAAATCTTTTTACTAATATTTCACTTTTTATCTAAAAAGACAATCTTAATCACGTAAACTTATTTATAAAAGAAGTATCAAAAGCTGCACAATAAGGGTCTAATCCTGCAGAACTCTTATTATACAGGGGTCAAAACAACCTCAAACAAAGCCAACACCCTAAACCTGTGGAGAGGATGCGTGACCCTCCAGCAAAGTGGCTGAACCACTGATCCAAGAGAAGAGTCCCAGCCCCTAGCATAACACTTGCTAAAGTAAAGATGCTAAAGATCCCTAAAGTAAGAAAACTGAGATGGGTTAGATCAAGAAATAGAGATCTCCAAGATACTGGATAGCAGATAAAAAGCCACGGCAGCTCCTCCACCTCAAAGCTCACATCTTAAAAATAAGGTATTTTCTCTTAAGGCAGACAACTATCTTTTATAGGCAATGAGCTTCTGAAGAGCTGTATAAATTATTCTTTAAGGATATGAGATTCACAGGATTGCATGTCTCAGGTTACATCTATCCCAGTAAATTCAAAAGGCGATTCATGGGCTTGAATGCCGGTACACGCTTCCTTCTTCTGTTCTGCTTCCTGCATGCTCCTCAACCTGTTTTGTCCCATGCAGGCCAGCACACTCCCAGAGAGGTCCAGACATGGTTTGAGGGATAACAAACTTGCTGTAAACAACCTGTTCAAAGCCACCCTGCTCTGAGATGGAAGGAAAACTAGCCATATACATGTGAATCACCATTTCATATACCGGTGGGAATAGAAAATAAGTCCTGGCCTCTTACAGCACACAAACGCAGCCTAAAAGAAAAAGACCTAGTTCTTGGATCCTATGCTAGGGATAAACATAATATTTGCTGTTGTGTAGAAACACATCTTTAAACATGTACAGAACTTTAAGGTCAAAAGCTGATTGATTGCACAGTCAAACATCCCCATGATTAAGCAGCACTGAACATGAGTTTTTAAGAATATAAATTTAAGTTCAGGTTTTGTAATTTCTTTGTGTAATTTTGCTTTAGGAAACTTTCTAGACTTTTTTTTTTTTTTTTTTTTTTTCCCTGTATAATAACCAGCTTCAACTTATTTTGCCCTTGCACTGTCTAAAATTCTGGATATTATACTTCTCTGGGATTTATGTATCAGTTATTAGACATTTCCCCATCAACATAGCAGATGTTCAGAATGAGACATAACAACACTTGACTAAAAGCATCAGTCATCTGGCAGCATAGGGAAACCAGGCACAGTTAGGTAGCAGTGAAATTTATTTAACAAGTAGAGATAAGGAGCCCGTAAAACCTTCTCAGTCCTGTGTGCTGTTGCAGAATGTATGTTTACAGGAGCCAGTTCTGTTAAATATATGTCTGTGTTTACACATGTTTCTATAATGAAATTGGCATAAATGAATTCCTAGATTTGAAAAGTTTTTTTATACAGACACCTCTAGGAGATGCTGCTAAAGCATTCCTTGTAAAACACAAATTTGAAATCTGATGACAAAACCCAGCTTTCAAGGTCCTTATATAAATCGCCACACAGTATCAATTCTCTGCTCAATCAGGCACAATTTTTCAGTATGATACTCTGCAGTCTTTAATTCCTGACAAAAAACCCCAAACATATGCCTTCATAAATCATTGCTGATCTTTTTCTTTCTAAAGCTGCATATGCCTCCTGCAGCCCTCTGCTCCGCTACATAAACAATTCATAGAAACAGCATGAACTGGTTGCATATGTGATTTCTTAATGTACAAAACTATTTGTTTGGTTGGCTTAATGGCACTAATATGCTTAAAAGATTCCAATGGATTTTAATTATTTAGTCCTGGTGTTGCATATAGGAACACTATGATACAATGAAATAAAATTAAGAGGGTTTGGTGTTTTGGGGTTTTTTTTGGTTTTACTTTACTACAGCTATTAATTACTATATATGGAAAGTACAATCTATGGATATGTCTTTTGATGTAAGCTTCTTTTGATATGTTCAATTTCACCCCCACACAATGAGTTAATTAAATGTATTTTCTCAAGACATAGGCACATTCTGAAATGTTTTCTATTGTAACTGGAAATATATGCATGCAAGATTGGCTGTTAGTAACCTGATATCACAAAAAAAAAATAATATATAAAACAAGGCTATTAGTAAGCTCAGCTTGATATAAAACTGTAAAAAAACCAGAGGGTTTGGATGCAGCAGATTTTTGAGACCTGAATTTAGATTTTTGCTGAACATGGGTGCATATATTCAAAATTACAAACCTGATAGTCCTCTGTCAACTACTACCTGACAATGAAGCATAGAAAAAAAGTTCACTTGAGTGACACTTTGACTAGAAGTTTCCTTAGTTTCTTCAAGATGTGCTTCTGCATATAACAGAGCTTCTCTGAAGAGCACAGTAGTTCTGTGAATAAGCTGACATGTTGAAGTTTACAGAAGTTGTATGTGACATTTCATAAATGACTTTTAAATATATATGTGTGTGTATAAAGATTAGTTGTTCTATTCTAATTATTAAATAAATCACTAGTTAGAAGGTTCAACAAAATGGTGGAAATAATGGTTTCTGTGTTTTCTTCTCTTTGAAGAGAGTCTGCAACTGCCATGAAAATACATGATAAAATAAGATATTTGAGGTAACTATTAGTTCTACTGCTACTGCACAAGGTCCAGCACAATAAAGAATTCATAAAGAAAGGAAAAAGCAAGAAGAAATATAGGGATTCTGGGTTCTGGGCTCCCCAGTTTGAGACAGGGGACTACTGGAGAGAATCCAGCAGAGGGCTACGAAGATGATTAGGGCACTGAAGCATCTCCCATATGAGGAAAAGCTGAGAGAGCTGGGTCTGCCCAACCTGGAGAAGAGAAGACTGAAAGGGGAACTTACCAGTGCCTACAAATATCTTAAAGGTGACTCTCAGGAGGGTGGGGACAGGCTCTTTTCAGTAGAGCCCAGTGACAGGACAAGGGGCAACGGGCACAAACCAAAACACAAGAAGTTCCATGTGAATGTGAGGAAGAACTTATTTTTGAGGGTGGTAGAGCCCTGGCACAGGCTGCCTAGAGAAATTGAGGAGTCTCCTCTGGAGACATTCAAACCCCACCTGGATGTGACTGTGCAAACCTGCTCTAAGTGAATCTGCTTTAGCAGGGGGTTGGAGTAGATGATCTCCAGAGGACCTTTCCAACACTGACTATTCAGTGATTCTGTGAGTTGTTAACATGATGTGGAAGAAAGAACATGGGCTTTACAAGCAGATTCTGGTGGTAAAAACACAAAAGCTGTCCCATGAGTTGGCACTAGTTTTAGACTTCCCTGAGTTTGTAAAGTCTATTACTACTAAAGCTACAAACATGTGCTCCTTTTTATGTTTTCTTTGTATGACCCAATGATTCTTGAGTTATGTTCTGCAAAGTGGAACCATTTATTAAACTTAGTACCTTACACAATGGTTAGAGCACTTAAGTGGAAACTGAAAAGTTTTTTTAATCTACTCATGCACGGAAAGGAACTGGAAGTCTATCTCACTCTTCCTAATTCTTTAACATACTGGCAGTTGTTGAAAAAGCAGGCAGATTCACAACTGGTTTTGGAACAATGAACGCAGATACCTGACCTTACTTGGGAACTCTGGACTGTAAAAGGACCTTTTTGTATCTCCTAAGCAAGACATTGAAAAGGAAGACTTAAGCTTTGTATCTTCACCTAACATACTGTGAGGGTTAAATCTAAGCATATTCTTGCTCAGTGTACTCAACAATTTGGCCCACAGTCAGTACATTTACTTTACCTCTTTTGACCCACATTCACTGTTAATGAGTATTTGATATGACAGAGCTATATTTTAAGTTATAGTCCATATCAGACTGAGTGAAGTGGAATTATATCTGCTGCATGTCAAGAGGGCTCATCAGTATATACATTTATCAGGTATAGTGATAAAGATGCAACTTACAATTTTGCAGCAGCAGTAAAATCCCCTGGATAATGACAAATGTAATGACATGGATGCTGAGTTAGGTGGTTGCATCTGTGAAGAAAGTGATAGCTTTATGAAGAAAGTGATATAAAAATGTACACATCACAGTGATTGCATCTCCGTGAGCAATTTTTTGACACTGCCATCAGAATGTGGTATAGAAAAATATACCCTTGTATAAGATCATAAAATTAAAAGCTATTTATGCTGACCATTTATGATTGTATGTTACCTTACCTTCCATGGAAGATACAGAACAAAATATGTTTGTTTGTTTTTTTAAATCTAATATACATAATCTAGAACTAAAGGTAAAACATTTAAAGTTTTTGAAAATGTAAGTACATTTTTACGTGGAGTCATGAGACATTTTGAAAAGTGAATTAATTTTAATAGACATAACCACTCCAAAGAACAAAAATAAAAAACACTCAGCTATACAAATTTTCAGCTTTGCATGTAAATCAAAACTTCAGTTTTTCACAAAACTTACATTAGCAATTTTCCGTATCTGAGGCAGTGTTTGGGACAAATTCTAGAAACATTTGCATAAGAAACTCAAAACTTACTTAAATCATATAAATTATGATGTATAATGTGTCATGATTATTGTATTCCTCTGAATAAACATGCCAAAGCTATCTTACATGACAAAAAGCGTAATTTGCACTATCTTCTAAAATGGCAATATTTTCCCGATTTGAGTCCAAAGAAATTCTATTTCGTTATGCTTCATATTTTGCATGAATACTGTATACTCATTTGAGAACTTTTAGATTACATTTACGAGGAAATTTAAGAGGAAGTTTCTTCTTGCAATGATTAGACTTCACCCCCCCCCCAAAAAAAAAAAAAACAAAAAACAAACCCAAACCCAAAAGACAAACAAAAAAAATTATACAGACTGCAAGACTGCAGTGCTCAATTTTCCTGGTTGAAAGCCATTTAGGTATTTAGGTTTTAAGGATAATCCACAAAAGACAAACCATTTTAATGACAAAAAGCAGGATTAAAATTTCTATGATTTGGTTGAAATAACTTTCTAGCTGCAGTAATAAGACTCACAACATTTTTCCCTGTAAAATTTCACCTTTTATCATTTTTGTTAAGTTAGAAAACTGCTTTTTTAATGGCAATATGATATACTGCCCAAACTTGATATCTAGGGTTTTAGAAACCTTTTGCAAGTCCCAGGTGCAACTCCTACTGTGTGGTTAAAAATAGGGGTACCGTAGGGCACATAGTTTTGAGGAAGTATTTTCATGAGTACTTTTTATTGACCTAGGTTCCATCTTAACACCTGCTGATTTCTCTGAGGGACAGTTAAACTGGTAACTTAACTGCAAACACTTTTTGTTATTATTATTAGGACAGAAACTCTACATATTATTTTATGCAATATCTGCTTTAGAAAATCAGTCTGGATAATTTAAAGTGAAACAACTGTCTACTCAATAGCCATAGACTTAGGGGATGACAAGTTTTGCAATATTAAGATAAGATGTTTTAGCCAAAAGGATTTCAGGTTGTGCCTGTTCACCACAGTAAATGAATGGGTTGTTGGCAAATTGTCACTAAAGAGTTTGAGAAGCTAGCTGTCAGATAATTAGAACAGGATTATAGAAACCGAACCAGGTATATGAAATGTCCATGGTTGCATTCATGGACTTCTTGATTGCTTTGGTCTCTCCTATTTCTAATATATTTTTGTAAACAGTTTTTAGTGAACAAGTTTGATCTTTGGATTTATATTTTTTTTTTTAGGGGAGGGGCTCTTTTGCATGAGAAATGAGAATGTTCTCCTTTACTTTTTACTTTGTAAGCATATAGGAAACTGATCTATTTAGTTATGCTTACTGCCAGATCATTCACATGCCTTGAAACAACAGAGTATCATGCTAATAATGCATCATTTTGAAGACTCAGACTGAGAAGTTTGTTAATAACCTGGATGTGACCAGAGATAATTTCACATTACAGATTAACTTAGAATACTTCTGTTTCTGTTTCTGTTCAAAAGCATACTCCAAAGATTTATAGGATAAATTATTAGAGGAAAACTGTTAAAATCTTCCACGCAGCTGAAAGATAATTTTAAGTGCTCATTTCTGGAGTAGAGGTTAAACAGCTCTGAGCATTTTAAATGGGAGTAGATGTCTTTCTATGAGCAACTGCATTGAGTACCAAATGCTTTGTAGTTGTTCTAGGTTTTTTCTGCTAATTTACTACCATGACAAGTGAAAGGAACTCTAAAAAGGTGTCTTAAGTTTACACTGGAAGCAGAAATGCAAAAGAGAAGGATGAATATGTTCATACTTTGGGTAAACAAAGCTGAAGAGTAAAAGCGTAGTACAATGAGGCAGATAGACTAAGAACCTTGTTCAGAAGTTTCTGTGATAAGTAATCACACGTAAAGGACAGAAAGCTAGTAGAAATAATGTCACAGGGAAAACGGAACAGGCAAACAATAAGAAGTCCTAATAAGTGTAAAATGGTGAAAAGTGTACTGTAGCAAGGACATGACTTCCTGATTTTTAAAATCTATTTTCTCAGGTGTAGTAATGACAAAAAATGTCACAGAAAATTTAAAGGATCCAATCAAATGCCAAGTGAAGAACTTATTGAACACATGAGGAAAAAAGATGAAGCAAACATGAAGTTGCAGTTGTTTCTGCTGTACAGTATAGAAAGGGCTCAAAAGATCTGTGGATTTGCTATGAAAAAACTTCCTGAAAGGAGGGAAGAGAAAAAAAGGATAAAAATGTGCAGGCATATTGCAGAGTATAAGAGATTGCCTTGTATGATGGACAGTTCTAAAACCTACTTTTGTGGCTACTGAGCAGGACTGAACACTGATGTGTGCTTAGAGGGAAGCTGAAAGGGAGAAAAAAAATCTTTTATTTTCTTCAGTGCTAAAAATACTCAAACCCTCCATATAGTAAAATTAAAGCAAAACATATGTAGCCTGGATTAGAAACCAGCAAACAAAAAAAGCAACCAAACCAAAAAATACCTAGAAAACAAAGTAAGACAAAGTGTGACCATAAAGCATACTATTTGCCACAATTAATTCCTTAAAAATCCTCTTTGGTAAGCAAATTCCCTGGAATCAGAGCTCATGGTTTCAAATAATTGTGTGTATGTTATTATGGGGCATCTTATGTTTTCATTAGAAAATATCTTTTCCTCTGGTGGATAAAAAAAATCTTTACTTACCAATCCTTATACCTCAGTACAAAATTTGTTACTTGTTTTGCCTAAATTTAATGATGCATTTGAATTTTCTGGCCAATTAATCATGCTCTGTGACAGAGACTGACAGAAAAAGAACTAGAAGCATATATTGATGACTATTGCATATTAAAAATATTAACCCTTATATATTCCATTGTTGAGTTCCTACAAGTCAGGTGAAACATTTTCTGAAGGATATTTTATGAATCACAGTGACATCTTAATACTCTGAAGAAATAAAAATGCAGAAAAAAAGTTTTCTGTTGAAGAGATTTTGTTTGTATTTTTAAAGTTTTCTTAGAAGTAAAAATATATTTTTTTCTTCCTCGTGAAATAAATATTTTCCAGTTCCTGTTCCAGAAAGAATAATCTTCTTTCTAATCTTCTTCAGAAACCTCAAGGACTTTTCAGGCACTTGGGAAACTAAATTTATACCTAATTAGGCTATTAAACAACCACATTAATCTTACTGCTGCTATAAAAAATGGTCAAGCTGCTAAAGGTATCAGATACTGCAATGATACCACACTTGCATATTAAACAAACACCTTCCTACACCACCACCACCCCCAATAAAGTATTTAATTCTGTCTCAAAATACTCAATATAGTGTTGGATTCATAAAAAATACATTCTTTACTACTATCTTTTCAGCTTTTGAAAGTCGAAAAGATGATAGATACACTATCATGGAAAAGAACAAAGACCTTGTGCAAAGTCATCTACAGAGTAGTAAGGCTATTAAAAGAAATGCAATAGCAAAAGACTGAATTTGGCATCTTTAAACTTGTTATTTGTATTACTTTTAAAGGAAAATTGTGACATTAAAAATACAACATGATTTCTGAACACTTGTGTTGGTGATATGATCATCTGGTCAGAGGAAAACAGTAACACAATGATATGCAAGTTTATATAGGAGGAGTATTTAGAATTTCTTCAAAATTAACCCATATACATTTTTTTTCCATAAATAAATGGGAGATGAGGGACAGTGAAACACAGTGTCCATTCAAGTATCAACCACAATGTTCAAGGCAATGGTGTTAACTTCCCACTCATCTTCCTACTTGGCACTGTAAAAGAAGTATTTCCCCACACATGTCTTCAGGGAGAAAGTTCCTGTGCTGTCACCCGGACAAGGAAGAGTATTGGCAGTGAATGTGATCCCAGTAGTGAGGCCCACCGTCACAGTCCCTACTGTGGAAGCAGACTTAGTGTGACACTTTGAATCACTTCAATGTGCTGATTCAGCATTTCTGAGATAAGTAATTTAAAAGAATAAATTTAGCATAGCATCCGGTTTAGGTCTAAAACAAGGGACATCCTTCACAAGGAAGCATATTTAAAAAGAAGGTTTTAAATAATCAAACTTATGTGCATGCCCACAAACCCTGGTGTAAAAATAAGAAATAATTAATTCACACTCGCCATGACTTCACTTTAAGTATTAGTAGATTAGAGAAAATTGCTGTGTGAATAAGCAGCTTCCATAGAGTATCTTCATAGCTGAATTTAAGTTATTTGCTGTACAATTCAGGGACATGATATGAAGCAGGGAGGAGAACAGGCCTAAACTGTTGGTTTGTCAAAATAACTTCCCTAAATGGAAAAAGAAAAAAAAAAAAAAAAAAAAAAAAAGGCTCTTGTTAAACTGCAGGTATTATGTATATTTACATCAATATTTGGGTGAAGCCTTGCCCAAGATGTGGCTTGGTTTAGCCTCTCTCCAGAAGTCCACAGAAGATTTTGAATGAGTGATTTTACCCACTACACAGCATATCCAATTAGTATTAAATCCAAAAACTTACTCCAGCTGAACAGCAGAAGAATTTTCTCTTTTGAACATTCTGCCCATCTTACTAAACACTGAAGAACATCACAAGAAGGAAATGTGCACCAGAAGACAAAAACCCACTAGCTATTATCAATTTTAAAAAGCCCTAAAAATGTCCTGAAAAGCAAAGGCAAAGTTTACACACTCCTACTTCACCTCTTTTTCATCATATGCTGAAGGAAAAAAAGAAGAAAAAAGTCAGATTATGAATGCATATTGTTTACAACAAAGAGTCCAAAAAACAACTTTTTAAAGAAGCTTCGTCTTCCTTCTACCATGGCTTAATATTTTCCTTTTTACAGAAAATTAGGGACTTTGGATATTTTGAAAGTAAGAATTACAGATGTGAGAATCTAAGGCTATGCTACTAGTTTAAGTGTAGTCTGATTTCAAATATTCAGTTATACTATAACTCATTATGACCGATAAGTCAATGAACGCAGCTAATTGGGATGCAATTGATTGTTCTTTCCCAAAACATAGAAAACAAACAGTTTTCAGTCCAAGTTCAACCCATAGCTCTTAGAATTCCTCTTTTCTTGTGCTGATACCCACAGAAGCAGAAGCTAATATGTAGACATTTCTAATCTAACTTTTTCACAAGTATATTACATCTCACTGTGATATTCTTCAATGAAAACTATCCAGATGATGGACAGTTTCCATCTTTATACTTTACCAGTACACATGCAGCTATGTCATCTTCTCCAACAAAACTGCAAGCTTACCCTCAACCATACTGAAATAACACGATACAGAGTTGATGTAGTCACAGAAGTCTTGGCATAACATATTATTGGAGTCTGTTCTTGAAGCAGTAACCACTAATAAATGCAGTAGTGTGCTTCAATATATTCCTGATAAAAAAATGAGGCATAAGTTAACTATTTTTCCCCACTCTGATGCAGAATGCAGTTTTACTTGTGCCAGACAGGGAAAGTTAAAGCTTTACAATTTCCATTTCTGATTAAGACAAAGTGTGTAGACATGATATTTCAACACTATTTCCTCTTTTTCTCTAAGGTAATCATAATAAATTTGTAAAAGAATCGGTAGAAAAACATGTTGGACAACTGCATGTTTAATATCCAGCTTTGACCAAAAACCTTACACTTGCAAACCTTTGTACTTCACACTTACAAACAAGGAAGGACTGGCTCATCAGTGATGTGAATGTCAATGTTTTCCTTGGCTTCAGCAACCATGAGTTCTGGACCCTATGAGGCCAAAGCAGGGTAAACAGCATCATCATAGCCCTGAACTTCAGAAGAGCAGACTCCTTCTTCAGGGGTCTTCTTGAAAGACTCCCATGGGATAAGGCCCTGGAAAATAGAGGGGCCTAAGAAAGCCCATTGATATTCAAGGACCACATCCTCCAAGCTCAATAGTCCATCCCAATGGGCAGGAAATTGGACAAAAAGCCAGGAGTCCTGCATGATGAACAAGGAGATCCTGGAAAAAATCAAACATAAAAATTAATTGTGCAGAAGGTAGAAGCAGGGTCAAGTAACCTGGGAGGAATATAGAGGCACTGTCAGAGCATGCTTTTTTAACCAGAGACCTGGTTTAGAATGCCAAAGCCCACTTGCAATTGAATCTGGCCAGGGATGTCAAAAGCAACGAGAAGTGCTTCTGTGAGTACATAGGTGATACAAGAAAGACCCTAGGGGAATTGTGGGCCTGCTTCTAAATGAGGAATGTGGCACAGGGCATGGAAAAGGCTGAGGTACTGATTGCTGCCTTTGCCTCAGTATTTGCTAGCAAGACCAGTATTCAGGAATCCCAGGTACCTGACACCAAAGGGAAAAGCTGGAAGGCATACCTGTGGTGGAAAAGGATCAGGTTAGACAATATTTATGCAAAGTGGATATGCAGTTCATAGTCCCTAAGAAGATGCACCTACGAGCACAGATAGGCTGATGTCATTGTGAGGCTGCTCTTGATAACCTTTGAATGATTACGGCAATTAGGATAAATGCCTGAAGACAGAAGAAAAGCAAATGCCACTGTTACTCTCAAAAAGGACAAGGAGGACACAAGGAACTGCAGGCTCATCAGCCTCACCTCAATCTCCAGGAAGGTGATTGAACAACTAATCCTGGAAAACATTTCCATATAGAAGAAGGACAAGACAGGAATCAGGAGTAGTCAGCACGAATTCACCAAAGGGAAGTCACGCCTGAGCAACATGAGCAACTTCTGAGATGAAGACTGACTGGGTACCTGAGGGGAAAGCTGTGGATATTGTCTACTTTGGCATCACTAAAGCTTTTGACACTGTCACCTATAAGATTCTCATAGACAGGCTGTTGTTGTATGGGATGCATGAGTGATGAGCTGGATTGAAAACTGACTGAATGGCCAGGCCCAGAGGGTGGTGATCAGGGGCACAAAGTCTAGTTGGAGGCCAGACTAGCGGTGTACCTCAGGGGCTAATACTGGGTCCAATCCTGTTCAACACGTTTCTTAATGATCTGGATGATGGGGCAGAATTCATCCTTTGCAAGTTTGCTGATGAGAGAACTGGGAGGAGTGGCTGATATGCCAGAGGGTCATGCTGCTCTCCAGAGCAACCTCAGGAGGCTGGAGAAATGGCCGGACAGGAACCTTATGAAATTCAACAAGACAAAGTGTGAAGTCCTGTACCTGGGGAGGAACACCCACATACATGCACCAGTACATGCTTGGGGCCAACCAGCTGGAAAGCAGCTTGGCAGAAAAGGACCTGGATTTCCTCATGGACACCAAGTTGAGCGTGAGGCACCAACGCACGCTTGCCACAAAGAAGGCTAATGGTATCCTGGGCTGCACTAGACAAAGCAGGTCGCTGAAGGCACACCTGGAGTATTGTGAGTATTGTGTCCAGTTCTTGGCTCCCTAGTACAAGAGAGAGACAGCCATACTGGAGAGAGTCTGGCTAAAGGCCATGAAGCTGAGGAAAGGACTGGAGCATCTGTCCTATGAGGAAAGGCTGAGATAACAGGGACTGTTCAACCTAGAAAAGAGAAGATTCATTTAGGTGAATTTGTAAAACAAATTTAAATCAGATAACCAATGTACTTTAAAGTTTCTTTACCACTACTCACACAGCTACAGATATGGTCAGAAATTAATGCTAAGAGTTCTGCTGCAGTTTCAATTTTTTTTCGCTCTTGCTCTCCCTGGTGGATCTGCATAACATAGCAACACTAATGCTTTCATAAATCTAGATTTTATTCTAAGGAAAGGTTAATTAGCACATTTTCTTCACCTCTAGTAAAAGCCTATATTTATGGCAGTGATTTTTTTAAGTTAAAAAAAAAAATCAGTTACTATGAATCTCCCTTGCTAAAAGAACTTAGACTTAAAACTTATAACTTGCAGCTTAACTGATACATATGAAGTAATAGTTACCTATATTTACTGAAGTAATTTGGTAAATTAAGCAGTCAGTCTGAAAACAATTGTTATAAAAGTAATTTTTTTTTCCTCCTTAACTAAGTACTGAAAAAAAGAAAAAAAATATCAGAGAAGAAATTAGATTTTTAAGTGTTTTTCTCTGAGTGACTAAAGCATTAGTTTTAGCACCAGGGAACCTATGAGCTTTTCTCCAATGCTCTGGGAAGAGAGGAAATGCCTTTTCTAGGGCTTGTCATCCAGGGCTTTGAATTTGTGTCTTTACCTAGAAAACAGCTGACACAAATTTTGATTCTGACTCTGAGGTCTCAGATATCTCAATAACTCTTTTTTTTTTTTTTTTTTTTTTTTTTTTACATATAGCTGGTACACAGGAGCAACAGATTTTAAACTGGGAGAACCCCTGGTAGAATACTTTTTTATCACTGTAGTATTTATGTTCCATTAGTTCATTTGTACGTTCATAAAACTCTTTCACCATGCCAAGCCTGGAACACAGATTCTGTTTTCCAATAACAGTATTTTTTTCCTGTTTTCCTAACAATGGCAATGCTGAATTCCTGTTTTACTATGAGGAAAGACACTATTGATTTCACAGAGAACTGGCCTATCATACCTTTACGCAGAGAAGCATGACCTTCTATTATTTACTAGTTTGCTTAGCTAATCTGCTTAGATAATCATGGAAGACATGCTTATCTGGAAAACAGGAATCCTGACAACAAATGGTTAGGTTGGGCAGCAAGCTCTTCCAGATGAAGGTGTAGGCTCCAATGAAAAAGCAGGCTCTGAAAAAGTACTTTACAAATTTGTATAGCTTGAGAGCAAGGGGGAAGCATCGCAGCAGATATAATTTGGTAAATCCCCTCTCACCTCTTTCTACGATATACCCATATGCAATACTTACTCAAACCATCCTGTGAGAAGAAAATTTACACTTTCTCTAGTTAGCTTGTATCAGTGAGAAAGAAAAAACAGACACACACACCCCTCTTTTTTGTATCTATAATCTATATTTAATCTATCCCTATCTCTACCTCTATCTCAATCTCTATCTCGTTCTCTTTCTTGATCTCGATCTACATCTACATATATATCCACATCTACATATATATATATATATATCATCTATCTATATTTATATCATCTATATCTGTATCTATATCAAAATGTCTTTTTCAATTTGTCCACCACCAAAAGATCTTTGGCTGCTGTTTGACAAATTATACATACAAAGGCCAAAAGCTCTTGCTGGTTGTCTCCTACCTACATGAAACATTAGAGACAGAAAGATCAACTAAACTGCACGCTATCTGGTCTCTTCCCCATTCTGTATTTTTATTAGTTGGCCTTCATATAGGGCAGAACATGGATGTAACAATATGAGGTGAACATCTTTTCACCAATCATTGAAGATCTGTTCTGAAACAATACCTCAGCAAATTTTCCAGTTTTCTACTAATCCAGTCTTCTATTCCTTAACTGACATAGTATAAGAAAACAATCCCATTATGTGATTATTCCCTTTGTTCTTTTCCTACAAAGCATTTTCACTTGTAGCATCCTTGTTTAGTATGCAGGACAGACTCTTTAGAGAATCATCCAATCATGCTGACCTTCATGGTCAACAGTAGGGGATAAACTGCTCTGTCACCTATTTTCTTTTCAAGTGCTGGAGACACTTCTAAAGGAATGTCATAGTAGAAATATATAATGAACACAAAATTAAATTCAACTTGTGAGGGTTTTAAAGAAAGATTGACTGGAAAGTGGAAACTACAATGAAAACCTTTGTTAGGTAGGATAGAAGTCTTTTAAATGTATTTTTTCCATTAAGAAATTTGCATAAGACTGGTTTGGGGGTTTTAATGTAATATAGGTAAACTAGCAGATACTGGAAAAAATGCATTTCTCCATCACTGGGAATGAGAAAGATTACATTTTAAATTTCTTTTTCTAATATAAAGTTGAAAATGCATTGTTTCTCCTGCTCCTTTTGCTGTTACCAACAAACTAGATTAAGTAAACTGATTGTTCTAAGGAGAAGTAAAATGTTTCCAAAATTGAGTCCAAACAGTTTGTAATGACAGATTAGTTGCTTCTTGTAATTTCTCTACATCAACTTGACCTTTCAGGGTCCATCTTTCCACCATTTTCAGGGATAAAATATTTCTTACATCCTCTTCAACAATTTCTTTTTTTTTTTTTTTCTGTTTTATGATTTCCTCCTTATATATTTGAATTTATCACTCCTGTCTCATAGTGAATATAGCTTCAATGAGGATTTTAGAAAGTCCATTGCTTGCATCTTGTACTGAAGAAATAAAATATTATTCTTAACTATACTGACTCCTTAAAGGCATAGGAAATAGATATGAAAGAAGATAGACTCTTTCTTTATTCTCTGATTATTTTATATATATATATATAAATTTGACCTATTGCATTGGCATTATTAATTCAGTTCCCTTCAGAGAAAATGTATTTCTGGCTTTAAAGTTTTCATACATATTACATTTTAAATGCAATCTAGTAGCAATTCATAATTTCTTGTTAAAAAAAGCAACTCAACCTTGTATTGGGCAACACATTAATACTTTGAAGGAACTTCTTAAGAAAATCCTTAGAATAATTAAATTGTCAACAGCTAATAGCATCAAAACCAGTTTTTGCTGTACACTATAATTGCCTCAGCAGGAAAAAAAGTATCAATATTGCTTTCTGAAGTTCAATGCAGTTTCCATTCAGTGCACTCTTACTTTGATTTCCTAATATATTACTTTGAAACCTATGAGCTGAGACACTCATTACTTTTGACTACAAATGGCTGGAAAATTGATGGGAAAGCTGACTTAGACAGCACACTCAATAAAAAGCCCCCTTTTAGATGTTTTGATGACAGAACCTTAGTGACAAAGAATCCATGTGTCTTTCTCATATAATATAAAAAACAGAATTCTGTTTTGCAGTTTTTACTTCCCAAGGAGATAGAGGTAGATCTAAAGATTATAGTCATACCTCCAACATAACCATATTCACTTTAAAAACATCTGTAGTATACATAGAAGTATATATCAGACTATTTAAAAACTTAACACAAAGGTGCTTTTTTATGTTGGAAATAGTGTTAAAAACCCCAGAAGTATTAGATATGAGAAACTAAGGAGATAAAAATTCAGAGGCACTTTCTAAATCTAAACCATGAGTACACCAAAGAACAGCAAGAGAATCAATGTAATAAACAAATATTATATATATATTCCATTTATTTATCTTCAATCAGCTAAAGCAATTAAGATGTTAATAGGGAAAGGGATGTCTGAATTTACTGTAGCAGCCGATTTGCAAAACTAATTAAAAAATGCTTTTATCTAGCTTGTTTGTAGAGAATCTCTTTCTCTGAAGAAATATTGATTCTATCTCTGAATTCATCCTGTGAATAATCACACTTTTCTCCATTCAGAAAATTGTGAAATTCTTAAACCCTCAGCAAGTTTGGCAATGACACCAAGCTCTGTGGTGCAGCTGACATGCTGGACGGAAGGAATGCCATCCAGAGGGACCTTGACAGGTTTGAGAGGTGGGCCCATGTGAACCTCATGAAGTTCAACAAGGCCAAGTGCAAGGTCCTGCAGCTGGGTTGGGGCCATCCTAAGCACAAATGCAGGCTGAGCGAAGAACAGATTGAAAGCGCCCCTGAGGAGAACTTGCTGGTGTTGGTTGACAAGAAGCACAACATGTCCCAGCAATGTGTACTTGCAGCCTAGAAAGCCAACTGAATCTTGGGCTGCATCAAAAGAAGTTTGACGAGCAGGTCAAGGGAGGTGATTCTGCCTCTCTGCTCTTGTGAGACCCCACCTGGAACACTGTGTTCTGGGCCCCTAAACATAGGACATGAACCTGTTGGAACAAATCCAGAGGAGGTCCACAAAGATGATCAGAGGGCTGGAGCACCTGTCCTGTGAAGGCAGGCTGAGAAAGATGGGGCCTTTCGATCTGAAGAAGAGAAGGCTCTGAGCAGCCTTCCAGTAGCTCAAGAGGGCCTACAAGAAAGTTGGAGAGGGACTTTTTACAAGGCCGTGTAGTAATAGGACAAAAGCTAATGACTAAACTGAAAGAGGGTAGATTTAGATTAGATATTAGGAAGAAATTCATCACTGTGAGGGTGCTGACCCACTAGCACAGGTTTCCTACATAAGCTGTGGATGCCCCATCCCTAGAAGTGCTCAAGGCCAAGTTGGATGGGACTTTGAGGAACCTGGTCTAGTGGAAGGTGTCCCTGCCCATGGCGGGGGGGGTGGAACTAGATTAATCCCTTCCAAGCCAAACTGTTCTATGATTCTGTGATTTTTAAGTACAGAACTGAATGAGCATATTCATAAACAATATTTCAGAAAAGAAAGGCCTTATTGCCTAGAGTATTTCCATTGTGCATCACAACTAGAATACTGTGCATATAGAAGAGAAATAGCATATTCAGTTCATAGATGAAGAACATAATCTTTACTCTTTCCATGCATTGGAAGAGTAGACTAAAAGGTTTACTACCTCTATGAGGAAAAGGAAATTGCAGGAGTATTCATGAATTTTCATCATTCAAAACATCCTCTGAAAAATGAGGTATTTCATCCTTATTGTTCACTTCTTGACAGATTCCTACTGAAGGTAGAATACTGATGCAGGAAGATAAAATTTGTATTTATATGGTCCAATAAAAAATTACAGAATCTTTGTTTAGGAAGAATTGTACATTGTGTTACTCTGATTTTCACTTTATTATAACCTATTAGGATAATTCTCTGGTAGTATATCTTATGTTCCATACCTTGCAGTGAGGAGGAAGAGTTTATTTAAAAAAAAAAAAAAAAGAAAATAAGAAAACAAAAAGAAAATGAAAAGATAAAAAGATAAAAGCATTATGTGAAAGCTGAATACTGATTAGCAAATATTTAAAGTTTGGTTTACTTCTCAAATGACAGGCACTGGAAGGCACATTCAGATGCTTTCCTAGAACCTGTTCTTGCAAAAATTATTTTTTCCTGCTGAAGGAATCAAGACCCTGTGTCATATTTATATTGTTGGGTATGACTTTCTTCGTGTATAATCTTGCTGGTTTAGAGTACTTTGTCCTATCTGTACTACTTATGATTATAGTGTCATAATGCATATGATAGAAAAACATATCCTGATAAAATATTAATATATACATTACTTCATAATTTTGAGTAACCCTAGTCTTTATACTTCACCTGTATATGGATACAAAGTTGGTAGACACCTAGGGTTAGGTTTTGGAATCTGAGGCTAAATTCCATTTTCAGTTAAATATAAAGTCTCAACTTCATTAGTGAAGAATGTCTAAGTAACTAGATTTTGCTCTAAATATTAGTGAGTTTCTCTCTGGAAGACTCTGAGAGCTACTCGCCTCTTTCTATTGGCTACACCATGGATTTACCAAATCTAAACCTTTTTTAAGGGATGATAAAGCTACAGTTCTGAATTTTTCATTCAGTCAATCAGACTTGTTAATCCAATTTACTCTTTCATTCCAACAAATAAACAATCAGCTGTACAAAAATATGAGTTATAGTGATACACAATTGTGATTTATAGACAAAGGCATTACTTGTAAATACCAGGTATAACTGAGTTCAAAGGCTTTTGTCATATATTAGCAAAACAAAGAATATCTACTAGGATTGAGTTCTGTAATTTTTTTTTTTTTTTGGGGGGGGGGATAACAATGTTTTAGTTTTATTTTTTAAGAGTAATATTAACTTTACATCAGTTTTCTGGGTTTTCAGGTTTTCTGAAACCTTATGATGTGCATCACCAACCCACAAAACATAGCCTCTGGACTACTGAAATATATTGGTTTATTATATATGAAACCAGTAAAATCACTTTTTAATTGCTGCATCTATTGCAAAAAAAAAAATGTATCGTAGAAATATTTTATTATTTCTCTTCCATCTTCTGTCCATTAAGTGATTATTTTTTTTAATATGTTATAAACAATCACACTTCAGTATTGTGAAGGATCATTACAAATATATGCATGGTGGTGCAGTTGTATCCAAATATTAATCTGTTAACAAAAGATAATACAGTTCTTCAAATCCAGCCAACTGTGTTGTGCTTCAACCCCAGCTGGAAATTAAGCACCACACAGCTGCTCGTTCACTCCTGCCTCACCCAGAGGGATGGGGAAGAGAATCAGAAAGGAATGTAAAACTCAAGGGTTGAGATAAGAACAATTTAATAATTTAAAATAAAAATAAAAGAACAATAATAACAATAACAACAATGACAGTTATAATGAGAAGGAGGGAGAGAGGGAGAAGAATGAAATCCAAAGGGAGGGAGGGAAAGAAAACAAGTGATGCACAGTACAACTGCTCACCGCCCACTGACCGATGCCCAGCCAGTCCCTGAACAGTGATCAGCAGTCCTGGCCAACCCCTCCCAGTTTATATACTCAGCATGACGCCCCATGGTATGGAATACCTCTTTGCCTAGTTCAGGTCACCTGTCCTGCCTGTGTCCCCTCCCAATTTCCCGTTGCCCTCCAGCCCTCTCGCTGGCAAGACCTGAGAAAGTGAAAAGTCCTTGACTTAGCATAAACATGACCCAGCAATAACTAAAAATATCGGTGTGTTACCAACATTATACTCACACCAAAGCCCAAACACAGCACTGCACCAGCTACTTAAAAGAAAATTGAGTCTATCCCAGTTGAAACAGACACTGTCCTATGATCCAATTTATCTTTCAGTCCCAGGGCTAAAAATTGCTGTAAACTACCTAGCCTTCCTTTAATTTTGCTGTTCATATTCTACTTTATTTCTCGTATTCCTCTTTTCTAAGCTTTTTTTCCTCACGAACAGTAGCCATTTTGACAAAAATCGACAAAAAAGAACAGAAAGGCAACTGAAGTTTCTGTTATATAGAAACAGATCGTAAGAAAAATATTTCTGGATACATACATAAAATACAGATAAGAGGGAAAAATATTTTCAGTATGACATAGCCATAACTCAGAAAAGGATGACCAGAGACATTGTGGAGTTCATCTTTGGTGATACTTGAAACCAAATCAGACACAGCCCTGAGCAATATGGTTTAGCTGACCCTGATATGAGCAGGGGTTGGACAAGCCCTGGGTCCAGATGTCCCTCCCAAACAAAATTATCCTATGACTATATCCCTGGAAGTCTTTGCTTCAGTGTCAAGGCTGCTTTGCAACCCTGTGGTAACACAAAATATCTTAATGGGGAATGTAGCTTTACAGTGAATCTGTAGAGATATTGGAAAATGGTAGTGAAAACAGTGTTCAGATTAGCACTAATTTGAAGCCATAGTAAACAACAGTAGCCATTCAACCAGGTTTAAAAGTTTTTAGACTCTTTAAGTAACTAAGACCATAAAGTAAAGGCAGTTCAGTGTAAAAATATATATATAATTAGTTTGGCCAGTTACTAATACTGGGCAATTTTTGTTCAATGAAACAGTCATTGAATACAGTGATCTGAAAAAAGGTTTTATGATGGTATTCTGAAAAGAAAAACTAACAAACAAACAAACATTCTGCAAGTGACAGTGTTGGAAATATACTGTGTTTACAATCGCCCTTTTTTATTAAAAGAGGAATACTGACTTTACCCTGTAAACTTTCAGCAATGCAGACTTGGTGTCTTAATGTCAATATGCCAAATTAAAAATTAATATTAATGCCATTACTTGTATGCAGTATCTCATTATCTCATAATCACTCATTGGCTTTTCTTTACCACACCATGATTAGATAGAAAAGTGTTATGAACAGAAATTACAGTAAACAAGATACCTGGTATAGATATTGATTGTTTTCCCCAGAGACTCTAAGCCAGAAACCCAGTCTTCTTACAGAGCTGTACAAATTAGTTCATACTCTCTACACTCCATATTGCACACCAAATTGTGTGCACGCATACGTATGTGTTTTTATATATACAGATACACATGCAATTTTTCTTTGTCATTGATTACCATGCCCTAGAAAAGTCATTTTCTAGGACTGTTGTTCATTGCAAAAGAACAGGAGGCCTCAGCATCAATGTTAGAATCCAGTACTCTCTAATCAGGTTCTTTTAGATGATTCACACACAAAGGGCGTGCTGCTTAATATCATTTTTATTTATTTTAAAGATAGTCGATGTTACATTGGATTTCTGATTTAGGAGAGTGATACAAAGTATACTGCATGCCACAATCAAATATATGGTACACTTAGCAAAAACACAGCAACTGCAGTACACAGTTCAATGAGATTCCCATTACTGGTCTCCATGATAGGCTCACTGTCATGATGCTGGGCATCCTCAGTTACTGGGAAGGAATACATGGGTTGAAACCAGCTAAAGCCCATTGCTTTTCTTGAAATTTTTTTGCTAGTTGTGCAGGTTTTATACTGTATGTTGGGCTGAGCCATGTATATACACTTGCCCTATGTTGGGCTGGCTAACTCAGGGAGACATTCACACTCTTTTAATGAACTCAGGGAGAAATATCTACACCAGCAGTTGATACACTCCACTGTTGATAGCTTCTTATCGAAAACAAAGGCCACCCTCAGCCTGTTGTCATGCTGACACACACTGTAGCTGTTGAACATAGAATGGTGTCACTGATTTCAACAACAATATATCTGCCTTTCTGAGATTAAAGCTACCTAAAACTTCATAAGCTAATGTAGGCAATTAATGTATCATACAAGAGGTTTTCCAAGAAGAAGGCTGGGCTGACAACTTGAAAAATTTTCAAGAGGAAGGAACTATTATCCTCTAATTGAAAACAGAGTGTAGCTTTATTCTACCTTGATGTCTTCAGAATCCACAGGCACATATTGTCAGAAAACTTCTTGTTTCTATGGACAGCTTAGCTACTGAAAAAAAAAAAGGGGGGGGGGGGGGGGGAAAGATGACAGTTGCAAACAAACAGAAAAATGACCAAGCTATGCAGCATGTCAGCCCAGAGGCCCATCAGTCCAGCACTCTGTCTTCAACAGTAGCTAAATGGAGATTACTGTGAAGCAGCATAGTAATAGCTCCCACATGCAGTGATATTTTCTCAGACTATTTTGCCAGCCTCCAGCAATCTGCAGATTCCCGAGCCTGAAGTTATATTTTTATTTTTTAATAGCCATCAAGGGAATTATTTCCCCCATAAATTTTTAACAACCACAGTGCCTTGTGACAAGGAGATCCGCACCTTAATTATACACAGTGAGAAGCCACTCAGGGGCAGTTGGACTGATTTTTGCTATTTAATTGTCAATAGTCTGTGCTAGTATGTATTACTTTTCCTAATCTGGACTTCTATTCTGCAGATTCTTAATTCATTTTTTCAGTATCATTATTTTTAGCTGTCTTTCATTCTTCTTGTAAGAAAAAGGTTTGGATAATGACTAACTACTTTTGTGCAGATGGTATAACTGATATAATGTGATGGATTTTCAGAAGAGCTGGTTTAATTTAGTTAGCTTAACCACAAGGAAGTGATTCTTAAATCCAAATGAATATTTTTGGTCAAACTACATGAGATGGAAGCTTATTTTAAACTATTCAATGAAAAATGAAAATAAAATAAAAAATGCTTTCTACAACACACTTCTTATTTTCTGTATAGCTCATGCTGTCAGCAATGTTCAAATAAGAATAAAAGATTCTCTTCAGCTTGTAATGGAGCTGTTTGTCATTTCTTTTTTCTGCACTATTTTCAACATAACTTTCAAGTGTACAAGTAGCTACCACAAGGTTAATCATTATATTGGGCTCAGGCAGCTTGTTTGATGTTACACTTTTTCATAAGCTACCTATATGATTTAGAAGTTTAATTCCCACTTACATTAAATGAAACAGTCCTGTGAAAGGAGACGACAAGATGGTTGTCATGCCCACAAAAAAGAGTCATTATTCAGAATTCTACCTTTCACAGTTACAATTCTTTTTCTGGGTATATGAAGCATTTTTTCTTACAGGCAATTACTATTTAATTATTTATATAAAATAGAAAATCTCTAGAAGGAGAAATTAAGATAGATGTAGCCCATAGCCCATAGCTGTAACCTGGTGAGCTTGGCAATACCTGAGTTACATGAAGGTTAAATTCTACTTTGATTACTGAGACAAAGTTTGAACCTGAGGCTATCGCTATGACCTGCTATGCCATATTTTATACTGCTAAATAAAACAAAGGCAGGGTGTAGTCTTTGGCTCCAGACTTAAGTGGCATTGCTAAATTCAAGCTGAGGCTAGGTAGAACTCATTCCTGTTATAGCCAGTTGGATACATCTATAATATATTGGTGTTAGTCCAAGTATCATCTCAGTTCATACAATATACACACCCTGCCTCCTAATGCTCTACCCCTTGACCGACATCGCTGTCACAGACAGATTGCCAGCACCCTGCCTTCTGACACTCTGACCCTTACTGGTATCAGCAGCATGGGCAGGATGCCATCCACAGTATCCATGTACAAAAAGGTGTGTTTCTTTCAAATCACACTGATAAAGTCAAGGGGGAATGTGACGCTTACCTGAATTCAAAAGGCATTTGCATATTTGGCTGTTGCTGCCAGATTACCAGGATGCCAAGTGTCCCCGGCACTCTGCCAGAGCCATAGCATCACTTATGAATCTGTATTTACTACTGGTGGTGGGTAAGTTGTATGGGCATGTTGTTGCTCATCCTTCTTATTGACTCAATAAAGCTTTGTTTTATAACATGTTGTCAGACTCCATTACTCTTCAGACCACAGGTACCCAGTCATAACTGTTATTTTTAAAGTTTTGAGGTCAAAATGTTCAATATTAAGATTCAGTTGTGTGCGTTCAGCAGTGCTTCTAAAGAAGTGTTTATATGTTGTGTACCTTAAGGTATGACTTCAGAGCATGTGAGAGTACTTCAGAGCATGTGCAAGTATGTGGAAGTGCAAAACATTCTGGCAATAATGTTAGAGGACCATTTGGAGATGAAGGGGACAGTCCTGTTGCAGTGGCATCCTGTTGCCTTTTGGGAACTGTAACTGAAGGATACTGTGCTCCAAGCTATGCACAGTCATTATCTTGGAAAGACTTGACTGAAATTACCTGAAACATTTGTGTGGAAGGTCTGCATCCAGTGCCTGACTTCATTCACTGGTGCTCTTTATCCTAAGAGTATATTTTGATGGTACCACCAAGACCACCGAATGGTTTAGTATTATCAAAAGAAGCAGTCTTTTCTCAGCGCCTGTCTTCATTACTCACCTACTGTCAGTGCAGGCTCTTTTTCTAGCCCACCCGTATACCTTACAAATCTGTATCTAAACCAGCTTAATTTGCATCCACTTCAGACCTTAGGCTAGCTTCTTTAGCTGTTTTACTTAGCTGCCAAAGGAACACCCAACAGTTTTGGTTCGGTACAGTAGCTTTTCTTTGCTTTCTGTCTTCCCACCACCACCACCCCTATCCCCCACCCCCCCCCACACCCCCTCTTCCAGATTCGTCGTGTTGATTAAGCAGAGAGACAGCATTACAAAAAGGGTTTCTTTGGAAGAAAACAAGTAGCTTGCTAAGGTGCCCAGAAAAGTTAAAATTACTCTGCATATTGCTTGTCCTCTGAATTTTAAGAATAGAATATAACTGTGGAAAAGATAAATGACTTGACTTACATCCCAGCTTCAGTTCATTGATTTCCTTTTTAATCTAAAAATTAACCTCCAAAGATACAGCACTGTGCTATGGCTTAGGAGAAAGTAACCTATTGTAGGGATGTGGATGTCAACACAGGGAAAGCAGCAAAAATGGTTTAAGTCATTAGGAGTAAATACTGGAAGTATGCATATGAGTGAGAAATGAAAGGCATTTACTATTAACAAAAAAAAATTGAAAACTAACAAATATTTATGAATTTATTAAGAGTTTATGTAAATCCTGTCTAGCTCAGAATGAAATAACAGTTAACACATGGTTAACATTCTTTGACTATAGAGAGAATTTCATTATAACTTTAGGACTGTAAGCAAAAATACAGGATAAGAAATTCTATAGTAGATAAAATAAAATGAAACAAGATTACATTTCTGCAATTTTTCAATAATTTAAATGACATATATTGTTATTTTATACCTATAGTAATATATTTCCATAAAATATATTGTAGTTTTAAAAATTTCTTTAATGTCTCCTTAAGATTAATTTAATTTTACTTCTCAGAAATTTTACATGAGAAGAGAACACAATACTAATATTTTTAGCAAAGCATTAAGCATTTACACCAACTGAGGAGTAAAGATTATGAAGTATTTGTTATAATTGAGTAGTTATTAAGCATTCCAAACACCATTAATATTTCTAACACATAAACCAAACTCTACTGATGTTAATTACTTGAATCATCTCATTCTCTTCTGTGGGACTGGCATAAATGAGTTAGACAATTAAGGTGGTTCCTCTTTTCACAGATAAGTCTGTATCAACATACTGATTAGTAGTGATGGGTGGATTGAAATGAAATCTCATTACTTTTCCAAATTGCATCACTTTATTTTCCTGAAGACAGAGGTCAAATATATTATTTTCACAGTATACCAAATATAATTTTCTGTTTGTATCAACTTTTAGAAATTCTGGTTTGCTGGGAGGGGTCTTTTTCTCGATTTCTTTTTTCTTTCCTTAAAAAAGCAAAAAAAAAAAAAAAAAAAAAAAAAAAGCAAAAAGCTCTGTAATGAACTTTTCTAGGTGGACTTCAGAATCCTTAATTTATTGTGCAATACCCTGAACAACTTATAACAGATTAAAAGAAAAGTATTGCCCTACACGGCCACAGTCGGGGGTGGGGGTGGGCGGTGGGGAAACAAACATAAAAGGTAGAGCTATTGGTGAAATGACTGAAGATTATTCAACCCATCAAAGTCCTTTTTAGCATTGCATGTCTCCAGGATGCCATCTAATTGTTGCAACTGTGCCAATGCTTTTGACCTAATGATTATACTTCATAGGCTATTCCATATGTTTACGAGTCTCTGCACAATCCATTTTTTCTTGACATCTGTTCTTTTTTTTATTCCTTCCCCCCCTCCCCCAGATCTGACCCATTATTTTTTTCACTATGCAGCACTGAATACATAACTTGTCTTTAAAGTCCAAGTAGCTTTTTAAATAAATTTACATTTGAAATACATTATCATTCCACCTTTACTGAGTTATAAAACTTGTTAGGTTTTCTTTTTCTTTCTTTCTTTTCTTTTCTTTTCTTTTCTTTTCTTTTCTTTTCTTTTCTTTTCTTTTCTTTTCTTTTCTTTTTTCTTTTCTTTTCTTTTCTTTTCTTTTCTTTTCTTTTCTTTTCTTTTCTTTTCTTTTTCTTTTCTTTTTCCTTTATCTTCCTTGCTATCTATATTTTAAACCTTTCATTTCTTGGTCATTGTTCACAGTTGTACCTCCAGGGTATTTTCACATATAAGGTAAACAAGCTCAGTGCTTTAATGCCTTCTCTTCTACTTTAATGTTCTTATTGCTCAGTATTATACTCTTTATCCAATCTTTAATCTTTATCAAAATCATACTGGCTTAGTCACATTTATTTCATTCAGATTTCATTGATTCTTTTGTCTTATTTCAGGTAATTCCAGAAAACATAGGACATGCTTCTTTTTCTTTTGAAATTTAAAAGGCTGTGGAAAACTTCTGTTGCTGAAATTATCACTTCATTTCAGAAGAAACAACAGCTACTCATTTAACAGTGTGGATATTTAAGTTCTCTTGCTTCTTGCAGCTAATATCGCAACATAAATGCAACCTTTGAATTATAGTATATTTTTAATGTGAGAAAAGTCCCTTTGAGGTCTGATGAAAAGAGTACAGGGAGAACTTTGTATAATATTTCTTATACAGATTTCTCTTTTAATAATTGGTTCTTGTTCATAAAATGGATTCTCCTTGTTGCCATAGTTAATGCAGGTTTTGCTGTTAATCGGGTATCAGCCTTGCTGGAATTTGAAATAAGTTTTTACAGGCATTGCTTTCTGCAATGTTATTGTATTGTAATTTAACAAAGAATTGCTGTCCAGAATGTGGATCTGTCTCCGTCTTGGTACTATCCTGAAAATAAGAAACAAAATATAAGAAAGTGACAATTCTTAATTCTCTTATTTTTTGCAACTTAAATGTATCTATACATAAATCTGTTATGTGTTTCATCTGTTATTCTTATTAAATTAGTCACTACTAATGAGTATTTGAGCATCCAAACTGAAATATTTCTACTTGCTAAATATCTCATGAACTTAAGTGAGACTAAGGGGACTTGCTGTTAGATAGGGAAAAAAAAATTGAAAGCATGATGACAAAGAACAGTGGAATGAAGATTAAACAAATGCAATAGATTGAACATAAAAGTGTCTTTTATTCAATAAATTTTGAAGCTCTTAGTACACAGACCTAGTATAGTCATATAAAGAGTATAAAGTAACTGATAACACATTTTGTCTCCTTCCCAAAATGTGTATCTTTTATGAATTAGTTTTGACCTACATTCTGTAATACCATCATCTTCTGGCATTTGGAGAACAATTTTGCCTTTTGTCAAATAACTGAAGTATACAGCAAAGAGTTTACTGAATAAGAGTGTTTACTGAAGATATTTGGGTTTAAACTATTACCCTTTAAGTATGAAAACACTAAAGAGCCAGTTCTGATGTTTGTAGTTGAATTTCAGAAGCAAATCCTTTGGCATTTACATGTGAAGAATTAGCTATTACTCTTCCCAGAGTCTGGCCCAAAGTGCTGCAGCACAGCAGAGGGGTTCTAACACAAACCTCAACGGCAGATACTTCAGTCGCTCTTTCTGGTTCTTCCACGCTAAGATATTTGGGGATCTTTCCTAAGACATTATAACTTGATAAAACAAAGCTGCTCAAATGAAATTTTCCTTTGAAATGTCCCAAAAGCACATCAGTGAGAAATGCGTCTTTGGTTCAAATTAAATGGGAAAAAAATATAATAAATATGTATTATATTCATTTCAGCATACGACTGTTTTCATAGAATCACAGAATCCATTTTGAAATTTTGTTTTCTTTATGATCTAAAATCCCAGACTAGAAGATAAAAAGGAATATGGTGTTAACATTTTGTAGAACTCTCAAGCACTGAATATTCTATATGTGCACGGTGCTTCAGTGATCCTTTCAAGCATCTGGAAACCATTGAAGTGTACTAAGAATCCACTTGTTTATTGATGTTCTTGCTAACACATATCCACTTCACGTTGTTCATTTCACTCAATGTGAATGTAATTGTTTCATGGGTAAGAACTAAAATAATGTACATCAGTTATGCAACCTGTTAATGTAGTGGTAATTTTGTATTTTATATACCCTTAGTAAAGTACATTGACAGACAAGGTGTTCATCATTTCATAAACTAACCAGGTGTCACAGAGTGTTCCCAGGCTCTGTTACTGACTGTTTAGCTAACTTGGGGGAACAATCCCAGGCACAGCCTGGCTTGGACCGGCTGGCACTGTGCTCATCGACACAGGCGAGAGTCCAGTGCCCATGGGGTGGTTGTTGGTATACTTGTTTGGAGAGCAACAGAGTTCAGTAGTATGGGCACAATCCTTTTTGTGGCAGCTGGTTTTGCTGTCAGAAAATGATCCTCAATGTGTTTCATTTATTAGCCCTGACAAGCATGATTAAGAGCCAAACAGTAGATACTTTTTATTCCTTGAAATGGGCTTTATAGTTGAATTTTGTGGAAAAGAACCTTTTAAAATTACTGGCAGGCAATAAGGCACAGCGCAATTTCATCTAAATTTAGATATCTACTAGCTGACATCTAAGTTATCCTAAGCTCTTATTACAGCCAAAGGAGAGGAATAAATATCTCCACATCTAATTTACGGTAGATGTCTGTCTTTTAACAAATTGATTTTTTTTCTAGAGATGTTTATTTCCTTTTCATTGACTAAAAAGTGATCCTTGCTCAGATTCTGAAGGCTAACTTTTAGATATCTAAATATAGGTCCTGAATTAATTCTGACCTGAATTAGCTGTTAGTTTTTTGATGGTAAATTACTAGGAAGTGATTTCTCAAATGTGTCACAACAGCATATAATTTCTGCTATGATTTCTGTAGCAGAAAGTTTGAAATTGAGTTGACATAGCAAAAATTTTAAAAAAGTGCTCAACCCAGCAGTATACTTCTATCAAGGTTTGTACTGTACCTTTTGTTCTGCTTTGGTTAGCATAACTCCTTGAATCAGGGACTTTAAATAACTCAATGGACATATATATTAAATATTTATTATAAATTTTATCATAAGAAATAATATTCTTATTTTGTTTTTTATATATAAAATAAAAATATTGATAGAATGACGAAAGCAGATATTTGTGGTAAAACTTTAAATGTTTTTGTATATCAAATGATGATTTTGTGCTTTTGTACTTATCCAAACTTATCCAAAAAGTAGGACTAAAATACCACTATCATTATGGTTTGCATTATTTCTCTGTAAGTACTAGGTTCAGCTCTTTCTGTTGTCAAAAACTTCATCTTCTTATGCCTGTGAAAATCTCAAAGCAACTTCATCATATCAACCTTTTGACTGAAAAAGCCATCTTTAAATTAATCTAATGATCAAGTAAAAAGGTGTACTGCTGGCTTTTACTGTGATTTTTAAAGGAAAATAAGCAGCAGTGGAAAAATAAAAGAAACTGGACAAGACAAACCATATGTTTTCACTTTAACAGATAACCACAGTGACCAAAGTTAGCCTAAGCTATATTGGCCTTTTCAGTATTTAATTAAGGAGAAGATGTTCTTACATTTGAGCTGAACCTCCATTTTCAGACATTTAAATAATAAAGAAGTATTTCTTATAACTTCTGTTGTAAGCTCATGTTTTCATAGGGTCACATCTTCTTGTTTTCTCACTTGAACACTCATGGTCTAAATGAAATATTTTTGTAAATGTATGTTTAAATTTATTTTTCTACTTTTAATTGTTTTGGGACTAATTACATTAGCCCACTTTGGAGTTACTGAATAGTGGAAAATAACATACTTCACCATTTTAGAAGTTTTAACAGTTGTAAACTGTTAAAGCTGTTGTCCTGGTTTCAGCTGGGATAGAGTTAATTTTCATCTCAGTAGCTGGTACAGTGCTGTTGTTTGGATTTGGTGTGCAAACAGTGTTGACAGCACACTGATGGATTTGGTTGTTGCTGGGTCATGTTTATACTAAGTCAAGGACTTTTCAGTTTCTCAGGCCCTGACAGTGAGAGGGCTGGAGGGGCACAGGAAATTGGGAGGGGACACAGCCAGGACAGGTGACTTAAACTGGTCAAAGGGATATTACATATATACATATGACATCATTCTGAGTATATAAAGTGGGGGAAGAAGAAGGAAGGGGGGGACATCTGGCATTATGGCATTTGTCCTCCTGAGTAGCCATTACGCATGGTGGAGCCCTGCTTTCCCGGGGATGGCCGAACACCTGCCTGCCCATGGGAAGTGGTGAATGATATTCCTTGTTTTGCCTTGCCTGCGTGTGCAGCTTTTGCTTTACCTATTAAATTGTTCTTATCTCAGCCCTCGAGTTTTACATTCCTTTCCAATTCTCCTCCCCATCCCTCTGGGTGAAGAGGGAGTGAGCGAGTGGCTATGTGGTGCTTGGTTGCCATCCAGGGTTAAATCATGACAGCTGTAAAACCTAGAAACCGAAGTAAGTTGCAAAAAAAGGTATCCAAAATCAAAAATGTTGTAAACAGCCCTAAAAGTTCTAAACTACATGTCAGACTAATACCATCAAATTTATATCAATAAATAAATTTTCTGAGTAATTGCTTGCTACATTGTGGGACAAAAACATTTCCAAGTTTAAGAAGTCTTCAAAACTGTCTGAAATTAAGCCATAAAGTCTTAATGGTCACATTTTTCATTATAGAACAATAGACTGAGACCCTTTTCTTCTGTGCCGAAAGATACATGTCCCTGCTTTGTTAATCAGGGAGAGACAGATGCAAGAATTTAACTTGGAAAACTAAAATCAGGAAACAGTAATTGTCCAAATCTTCAAATTAAAACCTTTTTTTAGAATTCAGAATTTGACTTTTATTCATGGCCAAGATGAGCTGTCTTGATGGTGCTCACCATGCTAGCAGAAATATTTCTGAGAGTGGTCTGAGCTGCGGAGAAGATACCCAGTTTTTTAATGGAGAATTCAGGAAGGCCCAGAAAAAAACACACTTTACACTCCACCCAAGGACTCTATAGGCCCTGGACCCATGTTCAGAGGTATAAGGCTATTCTTTACCTCTCTTAATTTGAGATTATCTTTTTAAATTCTTTATTTTTTTTAAAAAAAATCTATTTTCTGCACAGGATTGACTCTAATATAATCCCAGTTATTGGATCTCTTTCTGTTAAAACTGCTTGCTTGCCTACCTTGCTTGCCTTGCCTGCCTTGCAAATGCATAAAGGTAGATAGGAGTAAATTAAACCTTAACATAGAACTGAATCAGAAAGTTTATGCTCTACGTACATTTGATACAGCTGACAGAATTGCTGTCTGTGTTAGCAGCTTGATGCTTGCAGAACTGACTCACCTGGAAATTGTTAATGCCACTAGAAGTATTATCAGTCCCTAACCTTATATGCTACATATTAAAAAAAATACCATTTCACTCTTCCTCGGTTTTCTGAATAATAATAATGAAAAAAATTATATTAATATTATTAATAGTAATATCAATAATGCAAAATTGCGGAAACTTTTATGAAGGAGGATGCTCTGTAGGCATTCTATTCAGGCTCCAAACTGATGAGAGTTCTCAATTACTTTTCATAATCAGGCAGATGCACAGACACATGGACATATATCCACAGACAAATTCTGGGGCTTTACATTACATATAGAAATGTATATTAGAGTTTGCTAAAGATTTAAAAGAAACAGAAAACCTTACAGTGCTTGCTAAAGCACTTCTTTCTAATAGGATTAATGAGTACTGGACTTCATCAATTTTATGTATTTCTTTTGAATTAAGTGCTCTCCTTATGTGATTTGCAATGTGAAGCTAATATGGGGTCAGGCTCACTGTAATCCTTAAGCTAGAACATCTTCTCTTTGTATTTCTGAGATTTTAGATCCATGTGAATCGTACCTACCTTTCTTTCACTCTCTTTTTTTTTTTTTCCCTTTTTTCTTTTCTTTTTTTGGAGAGAGATAAAGAAATGTTTAATGCTATCATCAACATTCATAATTATAATTAAACACAGTGTTGTATGAGCTACTGTAAAGACACTGCCAAGCATTAACTAGACTGGCAAAGGTCAATAATATTTCAGATGTACCAACATAAAATTAAAGAATTATACTTCAGGATCCAAACTGACAAATTCTATTACAAGTTTAAAACTCAGTTTTGAGCCAGCTGATAACATTTTAACTAAGTGCATCTGGCTTTGGGTTTTCATCAGCATAAGTGAGAATGAATTCCAACCAGTACCTTTGCTGATTATGGTTTATTGTAAATTAGTTCTGTTGGAAATATGATAACATTCTGGATGAATCTGAAGGTTGTTATGCTCTTGCTGATGATAGTGTGAGCAGAGGTACTTTTGATTACTGATGGATGACAAGGAGTTAAAAAAGACTGAAACAAATGTCTTCCCAAAAGAAGAGCTGTGGATAAAGCTCCTTCCCCATGTGTAGTGCAGAAGTCATGTAGCTATACACACACAGAGTATTTTGCCTGCTATTGATGAGACAAGAGCACAAAAAGCATGACAAATCTTCGAAGTTGTTACAATTTTCATAAATGAAAAGCAACATGGTGAAATACGCAATCTTAGAGAAGCTGAATTATTTTTGTTCCTATAAACCACATCTATTATTGTGGGCAGGATATTGTATGGAAATTATCGCATAACTGTTCACTGTAACAGCAGTAGTTTGCATTTACATTATTATAAGTATGAACCGGCAAGCATCTAAAACGACAAATCTTCACTCTTTAAGAAGGGTAAGAAGAAAATCTTGGGGAACTAGAGGCCCATCAGTCTGCCGAATCCCTCTATAAGCCAGTAAGAAAGGTGATTAGGAACACCTGATAAAAAAGTAACAAGGCCAAATCACGCCTGGATGATTTGATAGCCTTCTAGGAAGAGAAAATCAGCTCTGTTGACTATTTAATATCATTAAACACCTAGAAGATGGGACAAAGAATCTTAACAAATCCACAGACAATAACCAACTGTAGGCAGAAACTGATATGATGGGGAGAGCTGCTACTCAGAGGAACCTTAACAGGCTGGAGGAATTTCATTAAATCCAACAAAGACAAATTTGAAGTTTTGCACTTAGGCAGAATAACTCCAGTGCAACCATGCAGACTAGGCTTCTGCTGATTAGAAAGCAGGCTGCCAGAAAAGGCATAGGGATGTGCAGGACAAGAAGCTAAACATGAGTCATCAATTAGTCCTTGCAGCAAAGCAAGCAAGCCAGTCACCTGCTGGACTGTATAAGCAAGACAAACCAACTGCCACTGGTTGGCACCTAAAGTACTGACCCCTGAGCTCTTGAGTATGCAGTACAAGGAAGACTGAGTCAAGTAGAGGGCTAGCAAGGATGGTTGGGGTGTTGGATCACTTGATGAGTCACCGAGGGGAAAAGCAATACTGGTGAGTTCAATTTATCAAGCAGGGAAAGCAAAGAACAGGCTGTCAGGGAAAAGCTTCTGTAACTCACGCACACACATTAATGGAGACCCGCTATAGTTACTGATCCAGTTACATAGCACTATGTGGTTTAGACATCTGCCTGAGTATTCCTCCAGCCTCTACTGCTGTAGTTCTTTACAGGTAGATACTGTAACAGTATGTGAAGGCAGACTGTCTGCTTCTCTAAGGTTATCTGGTCAAGGGCCTTTTCAATTAAAATAAATAAATAACTAAATAACTAAATAAATAAACAAATAAATAAATAGATAAACGGGTAAATAAATAAATAAATAAATAAACAAACAAACAAATAAATAAATAAAAGAGGAGTCCATAAACAAAGCAAGAGCATACAGGGACACAAACCTGAGGGGAAAATGATCAATGAGGCAGAGGAAAAGGGAGCACGGAGGAACAATGTGAGGAAATGGACAGAAAAGATATAAAAGGGGCCAGTCAAGTGTAATATGGGGCTGGTCAGTACACTTGTCTGACTGAGCCCTGCACCTGACCATCTTGGGTCTGGGCAGGGATATCAGACAGACAGAGGGGTCTGTGCTAGCATTCAGGGGGACCCACAAGTATGGGATGACTGTGGGATGAGTGTGTGAGTGCTGCATGTGCGCATCAAGAACTCAGCTACACAAGATGGTGAGCTTAGGTTCCATGGGGTGGATAAGGGGCGCTGGGATACAGGCAAGGGGCAGGGTAGGCAGAAGGGCTGTGCCAGTGTTTGGGGGATCTGCAAGTGTGTGTGGGCTTGTGAACTTGGAGAGTGTGATGTCTGTACTGCACTGGTGACCTTCTGCCTCTGCCAGCCCCAGAGAAGGGGGGGGGGGGGGGGGAGGGGTGTGTGTGTGTGTCTTTCTGTGTGCATGCGTGCATGTGTGTCCCTCGGACACTGGAATGGGCTCCAGCAGCTGAGCAGCTTGGTTTTGAGCAGGGTCAGTTGGAGGAGGGGGCCGTCTGTAAATTTCCTTGAGTTGCCTGTGCCGGCCACTAATCGGATCAGTCCATGGTGATATCACAGTCCACCCTTCCCACAGTTTCAGGTATTGTTCTCCTGTCACTTATTGATCCACAGTCTGTACCAAGGCTCATAACATCTTTCCTTTGTTTCCATTGTCCTGTTTCCTACAGCTCACTACACCATGTGAAAAGAAGATGAGAAAACTGGATTTAGGCTTAGTAGGACCTAACTAAAGAGAGATTTCACTGCTATCTTCAAGTACCTAACAGCAAGTTATACAGAAGATGGAGCCAGACTCTTCTCAGAGGTGTATAGGGGTAGAATGAGAGGAAATGGACACAGGTTGCAACAAGGAAAAATCAGATTAACTACAGAGATTTTTATTTCTTTTTTCGCCATTGTAGCACTGGGACTGGTTGCCCAGAAATGCTATGATTCTTCACCCTTGAGGACAGTAAAAATTCAACTAAAATATACATTTCAAATATAAGAAATGAGGGAAAAAAATATTTTTTTAAAAAAAATCATAAAGTACTTAATCAGAGGGAAAAATTCTACTGTGAAATAGATCCCTGAAGGGTCTACAGTAGCAATTACATACAAATATCTATCTACAAATACAGAAAACAGATACATAAAAATTGTTTTTTCAGTCCACTTACAAGTTTTAGGAAAGGAACGTAAATGTTCTTCAGTTGCACAATCATAATATACAGTCACTGAAATATTAAATAAAAATATTCAGTGCTGATTTAAAAAATTGCTGCAAAGTCTGACTTAATTTCTGCTAGCCCTCATCATATAATTACACTCAACAAAGACCCATTGAGCTTTTATAAGAAACAAGACAATGTGAAAGAGTATCTGGGTCACACAAAAAAGCAGGTGGAAAGACTGAAAATTATTTCCCTGTCTGCTTATGCGCTTAATACTTTCTAGTGACTAAGCAAACAACATAGGGGAGTTGTTAGGGCAATCACATGACTCTCAGTTTCTGGGTTGTTTTTAAAACTCCTTTAAATCTAAGCCTTCTGATTGCCTTTTACCTTGACCATTTAGACAGGAATGCCTAGAGTCACAAGGTAAAGATTTTTTTTCCCCCAGGTAATGTTAGCTAGTCCTTGTTTCATCTTATCTTAGATCAATTACTGTGCAGTGTAACAATGGGATGTGATGACTTTGTATTTTAAGAAGCTGCACAAAAAAAAAAAAAATCCTTTATCTCTCTAATACCTTCTTCTACAAAGCAAGAACATAAACCAACTTGTTAGAATAGGGGTATCTTGTGTAATGTTAACTCCTCAGAGAGTTTCACTGTTGGATGCCTGGCATACACATTTGTTCTTTAATGTTCTCTCTTTCCTCTCACTGACAGTCAATTTTATAATTTCTTGGAACATAGGGGCATCTGATCTAGACACCTGTATTAAATACAAAAGAGAAATCAAATGCAAACTCTGAGATATATAATAGACATTGTATCAATAATAACAATTTAAAAAGTAAATCCTTTAATAATCTGACATGCAATCACATAAAATACCTGTAAATAATAAAAAAATAAAACAAATATAGAAATTATCGTAAGAATTACTTGTACTATAATCACAGATGCAAAACTAAAAGGCTTTAAAACGGTTTATGTAACCTATCTTCCTGCCCCAAAACTAGCTCAGCTACATCTGTTTCATTTTTGCAAAAGCTTTTTAGGTTATTCTTAAGGACCTCCTGCAATAGAGATGTCAGGGTTGAACTGCTGTCTAAGGAGACGTAAATTACGGGTGGCAGCAAGGCAGGCAGGGCAATGATTCCCTGTAACAAAAGTGCAGACTCCTCCAAAAAAAAGCAGTGTAGGCCCAATGATAATAACCAGGTTTAGCCAACAGACTGCCATGCAATCTGTTATGAAAAAGCAGATTGGAGCTTGAACCAGGAAAACAAGACAAGTTCAAGGTCAGAAAGGTACAAGAGTAGGCATAGCTTACCTAGTATGCAGCTTAGGTAAGGAGCAGCCCAGGCAGGTTACATTAATGTTCATAACACTATGAACCTTTCTCTCATATCTGTCCTGAGCTTTGCTTGCTTGCAATTTAGGCCTATTTATTTCCTGTTTTATTGTAAATATAGGAAGTCAATTATTGCCTTCTATTTTTAAAAACAGGTGTTTTTTACATATTTGAATATAAGCATATCACATTAGTATAAACTGCCTTGAAGCTGATATCATATTGACCTGATCTCTAATAATTCTGGTTTTTCCCATATGGACTTTCCTGAATTAGCCCCTATCTTCCCAGACATACAGTGACCAAATCTAGTTCATCTGGTGTCTAATGAATGCAGAGAAGAGCAGAAAAAATTATTTTGCCCATCTTACGGACTACACTTTTTTCAGACAGAAAAAAATATTTTTTCTTTTTTCCACAACAGTATGATATTGACTTGTGCTAATATTTGTAAAAAACTTTTAGATCCATTTCAGAAAAACTAAGGCCTAGACACATGAAACCACTACCTAGCAGGAAATATCAAACAAAACAGAAAGGAAAAACACAAGGAAAAGCCCAACAAAACAATAAACCAAAGAAAATTCTTCTGGATCTATTTATGTCACATTTTTTAATTATGTAAGTATCTTCAAGGCAACCATTTTAGCTTGTTTCATTGTAAAGAAATCTAGTTTTGTTTTCTTGAGGCTGCCTGTACTCCAATATCCTTAACTCTGCCGAAGAAGCCTCTCTTTATGGCCAATTTTGGTTCTGAAATATTTTAAATAAAACTTAGGACAGGTTGTTTCTGAAAAAAAAAAAAAAAACCACAACCAAAAACCACAAAAGTTTTCTCTTTGCTTTTAAACCCTTGAAGGTAAACACTAAGAACAATCCCCCTAAACTAACTCATAATGCCAACTACAGCAGTGGGAACTAATTTTTCTAATCAACTTTCCTATGTTAAGATGTATAGAAATACCACCACCTAGCTACAGACCACAAGCCTTACTGCTTCAGCTGTATCACTTTGTAACTCATAAATTAGGTATCAAGGTACAGCACATACCAGACTTTGGACTTTGAAGGACAGGGACAATAGCAGGAATAACCAGAGCAAGGAGAAGGGCAAACCCTTTCAAATCTCAGGCAAACATTGTTGGTAAAAAGACATCAATCTGTTGTTCTGTTGATTTGCTTTAAGCCTCAGTTTGACATTTGTGCCTCTTAGATAACTAGTTTTTGAGATCCTTCTGCCTAGAACACTCTCTTCTGGAGAGCAGTCCTGAGGGAAAATTGCACACACCCTTAGCAGACTATCACCTTCTAAGGACCTTCCTCACCTCAACAGATCAAGCAACTTAACAGCCTGAGATCCAAGTTCCACCTATGGCAGTACTGAGTGTTTAAGGGATGAGAGTAAGGAACAGGGTGAAGTAAGTATACAGTAAATATGATTTTTGCCATCAATAATAAAGGACCACAAATTTTGTACTTACAAGGCAGTGCTGGGCCTAAGGGCTTGTCAGGGTTTGCCTTGGCCTGACCTGGTTTTAGTCATTCCCTTGTGGTCAAGTGACTATTGCCCCTACCGTGTTATAGCTGAAGCTCTGTGACTAATGCATACAGTAAGGGCATAAGAAACCCAGTGATAGTGTCACTGCATAAAAACGGCTGGTGGAGGCTACAGTGCAGCTTTCAGACTTTAAGTGAACACCAAATTCCCCCTGAACACCAAACTCCTCCTGCAGAGAACTTGGGATGTTGACAACTCACTGTGACACCCTACCATATCCCTACTTTAGAAAGACATGATCAACCTTTGGCCCTAAAGGAACACGACCAAGTGAGAATAACATCAAAAAAAGGGTGTAGATATTAGCCACTTTTCAAGCATAACAATTTTTTGGAATTATTAATAAGCATTTCCTTTATTAATTTTTACTTAAAGAGCTAGTATTACCACAGTGGGACTGAAAAATAAAAGCAGAATTCTAATTAGATTATTAAGAATTAGACTAACAACAAATTCCTACCTAAATTCCAGTGTTTGACCACCATGACAGAAAGTATTTTCTTATATCGAAAGAAAATTTCCCATATTTCAGTCTGCACCCATTGTCTCTTGTCCTGTTACCACTAAGAGCCTGGTTCTGTTTTTACACCTTCCCTTCAGGTATTTATATTTCTTTTCCTCAGACTCAATGGTCCCACCTCTCTCAGCCTCTCCTTCTATGAAAGATGTTTCACATCCTAAATCATCTTCAGGGCCTTTTTGTGGACTTGGTCCAGTATCTGCACATCTCCTTTGTACTGAGGAGCTCAGTCTTAGACCCAGCACTCAAGATGAGTCTCACCAGTGCCAACCACCTTCTTGCCCTTAACATCTGTGGAAATGGTTTCCAGAACTATTTGCTCCATTACCTTCCCAGGGACTGAAGTGAGGCTGATCATCATGTGGTTCTAGTAGTTAGTTTTTGCTGGTTTTCTCTTATGTGTCCTCTGTGACTCCAAAAGAAGCTCTAAACAATTTGACACACATACCTTTTTTTACATTTAAAAAGTACATAAGTACAGCTTAATATGTAGAAAACATGTTCTTTACTAAAGTTCTATTTGTTAGAGTTACAGTCTGCACCTTGTATCATGCCTGGAATCCTTTAAAAATGCTAACAAACTTACTGTTTTCTTCTACTTAGACAACTGAAGTGACAATTTTCATATTAATTAGTACATCAACAGTTTCAAATGTAAAATCTTTAACCTGCAATGGGACCCCCATCTTTTTAATTCTTTTTGCACCTTGGTCATTGTGCTGGTTTTGGCTGAGATAGAGTTAATTTTCTTCAGAGTAGCTACTATGGGGCTATGCTTTGGATTTGTGATAAAAGGTGTTGATAACACAGGGATGTTTTCATTATTGTTGACCAGTGCTCACACAGAGCCAAGGCCTTTTCTGCTCCTCACCCCACCCCACCAGCAAGTAGGCTGGGGGTGCACAAGAAGTTGGGAGGGGACACAGATGGGACAGCTGACCAAAGGGATATCCCACAACATATGATGTCATGCTCAGCATATAAAACTAGGGGAAGAAGAAGGCAGGGACACACACGTTTGGAGTGATGGCATTTATCTTCCCAAGTGACCATTATGTGTGATGGAGCCCTGCTTTCCTGGAGATGGATGAACACCTGTCTGCTGATGGGAAGTTGTGAGAAACTGTGCCAGTCAGACCCACCATCACCACAGCAGGTGTGCTGTTCTCAACATTGCTATGGCAGGAAACTCATACATTATTAAGGCAAGAAGGTATCACCACTGCCACTGCAGAGATTTATCTATACCTTGTTTAAGGAGGAAACCGACTGATGCCATGGAGCAACAGGGGAGGCTGATCCTGCAAAACTTTACCAAACCCCTGTGCATGTGCCCAGACATGGGGTCAGGGGGGTCAAGGTGCCTGGAGGCCCCTGAGGAATGTTGGGCACGTGCACCATTGTCGGGTGGGGGGTGTGGTTAAGCAGAACAGCTTGTAACAACTGTAAAAACAGAACCAACTAACATGGGACGGAACGTTCCCCCACCAGACTTGGAAATGAATTGGACTGTCAGGACGCTGCAGCTCCGGGGTGGTAGCTATTGCTCTGAACTCTTTCCTTTCTTTCCTTCTTCCTTTCCTTCCTTTCTCTCTTTATCTCTTGCGCTCTCTCTCCCTTTGCATTCACAGATTTATTGTTGGGCAAATAAAGTTCCTTGGCTCTTGACTCTGTTTTGAGTCTTAATTCTGTTCCTGAGAATACAAACAGAACCACACTCCGGTCTCAGACCAACATGCGACATCAGTGGTGAATGAATTCCTTGTTTTGCTTTGCCACATGTGTGGCTTTTGCTTTACCTGTCAAACTGTCTTTATCTCAACCCAGAAGATTTCTCATTTTTATTCTTCTGATTCTTTCCCCCGTCCCACTGGCTAGGAGCGAGTGAGCGGCTTCATGGTGCTTAATTTCTGGCTGGGTTTAAAACGCAACAGTTCTTTGTGGTACCCAGTGTGGGGCCTGAAGGTTTTAAGATAATGACAGATGTGACTGGCACGTGCTAGATTGAATTTATAGTTGTTACTGCTGTTTAGCTATTAACTGACAGGCTCTTGTGCTTGCCATGGGGCTTTTTTGCCTTACTGTATATTAGTCTAATACTTGTTAGCAGCTGCTTTTTGCTTTCACTGCTTGCTGTAGTGTTGCACTGCTTAGCATCTTACTCTGGGGTGCTTGGGAACATTTTGATAATAGCAATAGTGATGTGCCTGGGCTGGCAGATGGCCAGCACATCGCTGCTGTTTCTGTGCTGCTGCACCAGACAGGCTGGAACTCCAGTGTGAATTGAAGTCAAAGGGACTGTGACATATGGATGAGTCCATGTGGGAGCAGGACCCACCAAAGCATCTGTGGCTGTGAATAAGGCCATGTCAGAGCATGTACAACTTTAAGAGTCTGTGGCTATGGTTATGTCTGTGCCACAGCAGGTGTGCATCTGAAGGGGTTGTGGCCCAAGGTTAAGTCCATACTGGAGAAGGTACACCTTAAAGTATCTGTGTCTGTGCGTAAGTCCATGTTGCAGCAGGTACACCTTGAAGCATCAGTGGCTGTGCATGAGGTCATGTTGAAGCACCTCAAATCATCTAGCCATGGATAAGCCCATGACAGAGCAAGTTCACCCCTGAAGGGACTGTGGCCCATGGATAAGGCCATGCTGGAACAGGTGCACCTCATAGCGACTGTGGGTGTCAATAAGTCTATGCTGCAGCAGGTATACCACTGAAGAGACTGTGGTTCTGAGATAAGGCTCCACTTGGAGCAGGTACACCCCTAAGGGACTGCAGTCTCTGGATAAGTCCAAGCCAGAACAGGGGCAACAGGAGGAGTGCATTGCAATGTTAAACCCCATGGTCTGGTCTAAAGGGACCAGGGGTGGAGACTGTAATGGATATACCTTTAAATTGTTGTAGCCCATTATTTGAGTTGCACGTGATAGGAATTGCTACAGCAGGAATCACCTGAACTAATGGAGGTGAAGCCTTACAAGAACCAGTGCAAATGCAGCAGTGGCCCAACCTGAGCTGGCTTTGGTGCCCAGTAACTCCACACAAGACACCATCTCTCCTATCCTGAGTGACCACCGTAACAGATGGAAGACAAAGTCATGGACTAAATGATCTCAGTGGACATTTTGTGAACACTATATAGGGGAGGCCCATAGACTAGGGGAATTATATCTGTGTGTCATATCAAAGAATTGGGGTGGGGGTTGTGGGGGGTGTAATGGCAATGTATTGGATACTGTGGGACCTAAGCATGATGTAAATAGTATGGAATAAGGTGTGGAGAATGATGACAGTCATTTTTACACAGTATGGAACCTTCAAGACTTTTCTTCCTTCTCATACAAATCATCAGTAGTTTTGAAAAGATACTTTTCAAAATCTTTTAACACCTGCTTTACTGAGGTACATATATGAAGTGTAAAAGAGATAACAGTGCATACACTGCTGAAGATACACTTTTACAGTGCTAGAGTTCATGGTCTCTTCATTTGAATGTACCTTTTGCTTTTTGAAACATCTTTTTTTAGATAGCCATTTTTCTATGGTAATTAATCTTTGATACTTTTTCTTGATCTGCTTTATTGTGTTTTTTTTTATCTACTTCAGGTTCTTTTTTGATTGACATAAACCCCCATATTATTCTGAATAAATATTTTTCAAAAGATTTTTTTTCCTAAGGAATCTATTTTAAAAAATAGCCTTGAAAAGCCTTCAGCCACATGCAAAAATTTTACCCTTTTACCCACTTTTTCTCATTTACTTTTAAAATAACTGCACCATTTTTCTGTAGCTTTCTCTATTGACCTTATATTCCAGTGCCGAGGGTGTCACATGTACCCTTTTTCTCCTCTGAGAATTTTACTTCTGAGTAAACCACAGTATTTCTGTGGTTAGGTATTTTGTTGTTTTGGTTTTGGTTTGGGATTGGGGTTTTTTTGTGTTTTGTTTTGTGTGGGGTTTTTTTGTTTGTTTGTTTGTTTGGGGTTTTTTTTATGGTACTGTATCTTATTCCTGTGCACAGCTATAAAATAAAAAAAAAATCTACTCTTGTGATACTCTGATTAATTTTTCCAAGAAGCAGTTATTGATGACATCTAATTTATTGTTTGCATCTTGCATTAACATTTACCCACATTACATGAAGTAATTGAAATGTCCTTTATAACTTCTCATCTCCATTAGACACAGATGGATAATGCCATTTCAGATGCCCTAAGGCAATGGAAGCTTTCACACAGAGCTGAGAGGTGTGACACAGGACTTAAGGGCGATCTCAGCTTCTACACAGCAACTTGCTATCACACAAAGCACCCTAAGGAAATGGCACTAGACACCTTTATGTTAACAACTGCACCATGCCCTCTGTTTCTTTATATATAACACTATTCTCCTGAAGCTAGGTAAGTCTGTTAGAAAACATACTTTGAGTTCCTGCATTAGAACAGCGAGACATACATGTCTTGTACACTCCCAAAGTGAGAATCTGCTCGTAAAAGGCCACTCAAAATCTGCTCTCACTGGAAAGGCATCACATATGAGATCCAATCATTATTTTTTACTTTAAGAACTTAATGCTTTAAGCAAATCCAAAAATATCTTAGAATTCACAGTTCTATTAAAATCTATATGAAGTCCATGGCAGTGTTGACCCACATTTGCAGCAATTAAGAAAATAATACAATTAACATCAATTTCAATTAATTTTACCCTGGTTTCCTACACATAACACAAGTCCAATTATTTTAGGATTCTTTGAAGTAGGCGGAAGCACATAATCCAAGAGGGAAAAATACACAATACAGTTGCCACATGCAGAAACAGTCAATTTGCATGGTTATACAGCAAAGCTTATGGCAAAAGCTAAGATATTAAACCCACTTTCATTAGATTTCTAAATTAACTTTTATCTTTAAAGGTCTGCTTTCATCCTTTGGGATACCTGGGGGAAAAAAAGGCAGCTACCGTACATCAAAATTATGTTTATTTGTAAACTACCTTGTAATTATATCTGGGAAAACTAAAAACAAACAAATATTCTTCATGTCTTTAAAAAAATCTTGAAATTGTATTCTGTAAGGTAAATTCACGTTAGGATGTAATTAAGTCAAAGAGGTAGCAACAGTAATGGAAAATGCACTCCAGATATGATATAGCAGCAATGTAACTATGGAAGTATATAACAACTGTGTTAACAAGCTTCAGCATGTAGGCTGCAAAGTGTACCAAAATGTGCTTTTAAATACGCTCAAGGCGGGAATGCAAGACAGTTTTTGAGGCCAGAGGGAATTACATACATGAAAAGATAAGAGTTGATCATCCTGCACTGTTAAACATAAATAAAATTGCTCACTGATTATTGAGGGAGAGGAGAGGAGAGGAGAGGAGAGGAGAGGACAGGACAGGACAGGACAGGACAGGACAGAAGGATGCAAGTACATCTGTCCTGATGCAAGTAAAATATCCGCCTAGAATCTCCAAGATGAGGCAGCCCAGGAATAATGACTGTCCCTGCCTAGTTCTTGTTACATTGTGAGTGGATTTTGCCCACTAAAAGAAAGGGGCTCCTGTGCCAGGCTCTTTTTCCCTTCTTGAGACAGGAAGTCAGGAAGATCATCACCACCGTTACCATTTCAGCACCACAGTCCCAATATCATCCTTGCTGTTGCTGAACCTGTCACTGCTGCTGAACCTGCTACTGCTGCTGGCACAGAAACTACTGAGCTCTTGCATTCACTCCTGGTAAAGCTACTGATACTCCAGCACCCAGACTACTACACACCAAGCAACATAAGTCCAGTGTTTGGTACCATAGCCAGAAACCTTGTTTCAATGTGATTTAAACTTGGTGCTGAAGACAGATCTCTTGTAATCCCTGCATTTTCTACCCACACATAAAGATATATTTTGAGGAGTGGGGCAGAGCAAACTTGCCCATGTTCCCATTGCCTTGTGAAACCATAGTTTTCCTCCTCCTCTTTCCTGCCCTTCCAACCTTCTGCTTATTAGATAAGGACAGATTAATAATGTGTGTTCCCTCCTCACAGCTATTGGTTTTTCTTTTTCTTACTTCTGCCTCTTTATTTGTCTTTTGGGGCGTAAAGGTTAGAGGAAAAGAGTGCATGAAACCTCCAGCTCATGGCAGCATCTGCAGCTATCGCCTTCTTTCATCTGTGAACCCTTCTCTCCTGCCTCTGGTTCTTGGGTATGAATCTTTTCAGCTCTTTGCATGCTCCAGTGGCTGCAGACCCTCCTGCCAAAACCACCATGTCTTCACTCATAACATCTCTGTGTGAAGACACCTTGAATAATGTCAATAGCAGAACTGACTGGCATATATGGTTTAATTTAAGTTGAAAGTGGTTATGATCCTTAGTATTAATTTACTGCACCTTCAGCTTTTTCTAATAAATGTCTTTGCTGCTTAGCTATTTACACTCAATTTTAACCTTTTCTAAGGCTTTCCTAACATATGGTATGTACCAGCACATCACTTCCACTATGGTGTCTTTCAGTAGTGTCCATGGCATTTGTAAGGATCAATCAACAACAAAATTGTTCCTTTGTGCTTTTTAGTGCCTTTAAAGTTCCTTCGTTTTTAGATAAAGAAGTTTTTGAAAGTTAACAAAAATGGGCTGAATATTTCAGCTTTTTTTACTGCTGTGAGAATGCTAAATGATTTTGTACATTTTGATCAGTGCTACAAAATGGTGGTTCCATTTAATGACTTTAAACTATGCCTCCTGACTACTACTGAATATCAAATCAGATATTACATTTACTTTGAAAGGCTTATTCACTGGCTGCTTCATAAATGAATCACTGACACCATGTAAGATTTTGTCTTTTGTTCACATCCTGGTGTGACATTCACACCATCAACATGGGAGTAATAGACATGGATTTTATGCACTCTCCTTCCTTTGATTTTGTTTATAGAGTATTACATTAATTGCTGTTATACTGGTGAGGTAGTCTGGGATATAAATCAAATTATGTATTCTTCTTGTCCATGCCTGGGCTCTCAATCCTAAAACATTTTTTCTACTCATCAAAGTACTTTAAAGTAGAAAAGGGTGAGAAATTTTCATGACTTAACATATATAATTGGTATATATGTGCACAACGCAAACAAAAATGGTAGTAAATAAAAGAAATAGTAAACATACTCTAACTTACTAATGTCTTTCATCTAACCATTAGACTTCCAGTGTTTTTCTGGATTCTCAGAAAATCAAAATCTGTTTTTTTCTTCCTTATCTAAAACTTAAAAATACTGCAGATATTAAAAAAATCCCCATACTTTATCCCCAATAAGATAATTTCATAACTGATTAAATAAATGAAAAATAAACTTATTTGTATAAAATTTAAAAACATTATTATGTCTATAAAATATTAATATTTTAGAATATATTTAGATTATAATTAAAAACTAAATCATTTTTTGCCCCTTCTGTTTCAAATTAAAGTTTTCCTAAAGTTAGTACATTATTTATTTTTGTTGGTGTAGCAAAAGAGAGACTTTAAGTGTATAAAAGAGAAAGCAAAATGGAAAGGAGGTATCTTAATACCTTCCTATTATAAGCTAAAAAACCTCCACATGTCATTTAAAAGGGAGAAACTCACATTGTAGAAGTTTCATATACAAAACTGTTTCCTTAAGTAGTTACATCTTTAATTTCAAAATGTTCTGAAGTAATGTAAAACTTCTTTGGTTTCTCTTTAAAACTTGGAACAGAAAGAAACTCAGAATCTTGAAATACAAATCTCTCTGCAGTTCAGTAGTTAGGAAATCTTTAGTCAAAAAACAGAATTTAAAAGAGGTAAAGCGAAAGTACATCCATTCTTCAGAAACCTGCAGGAAAAAGATATGTGAAAGTTCCAAGTATTTACTTCTATTATTTTTAATTTCTGGAGGATTTTTTTTTTCTTTTTAATTTTTTTTATTATTATTATTTTTCCCCCTTTTTCCTTGTTTTTTTTTTTTTTTTTCCTTTTCCTAAATCACTGATCCTCGAAGTGAAAAGAACTATCAGTTTTTTCCAAAAATACCTTTGGTTTCAGAAAGTTTGATCTGCATACTGTTTTACACACCATCTCACTTAGGTAAAAATTTAGCATTGTTTGACATCTCCTGTTGCTTATTATTTCTACTGGAGAAATACAAAGTTTCTCAGTCATTCAACACAAAATTGGTAGCAGTGGCCCCACAGTCCTATAAACTGCATGCCAGTCAGCAAAACGTAGGAAGATGAAGCACATATGGAGAGGAGGGTAAAAGAAAATGAAATTACCATGGTGCTAGCAGTCACAAATTCTAAATTTGGCAGGACCATATGGGAGCTGAATCTCCAGCATGCATCCATCACTGGTCTCTGTGTTCCTGGAAATCTTTCAGACTTAGACATTCAATTGAAGCTTCCTGCTTCCATGAGTTTGGAGGCAAAAGAAACTGCATAGAACAATATTTCAAACCTTTGAGATCTGGCTAGAGTATACATACATACATACATACATACATACATACATATATATATATAAAAAAAAACCAGTTGCTTTGAATAAAAGAAGAGAAGGTACCATGAAAAAGCTTGTCATAGGCATGTAACAGTGGGGTGCCCACAAGAAGAAAAACACATTATTTAATGACATATACTGTAAAATCCGTGTACTAAGCAGAATGGGTCTAGCAGGTGGATAGCAGTTTCTAGTCTAAGGTCTCCTCTACAACAGACACGCTTCTGACTGGCACCAGTCTTGCCCCTCTGGTCTACTTGGATCATGATTCCAGAGGAATGCAACATGTGCTCTGACTGCAGCCTGTCTGGGCTCCCAGCTCCCATGTGTCGCAGCTCCAGCCCTTGCTCAGCCCTCTACAGTGTCACACATACAGAAGCATGGGTACTCACCCTAAGGAATAGCACCTAATGGGCTATCACTTTCACTATTTATTACTTTCTAGATTTTTTAGCATAAACTGCTAAATTAGGAATGTTGTCTCAGGCCTGGTTTCTTTGACTTTCTCTGCATCTAAGACCAATAAGCATTTGTCACCAGGGTTTTTGTCACCTTCTGCTCTCCAGCCTCAAAATCGTTACAAAATTGTGCAGCTAGCAATAACTAGATAACAAGGTTCATATTTATTTTTTGTTCCTCTACCTCATTGGATTAGTTTGGCTTGTTATAGCTGGACAGATTTAGTCAAGATCTCACTTGCCTTATCTTTCAGGTTGGCTTTAGGCTGAGAAAAAATTTAATAAATTACTGAAATTCTATGGAACTGAAAAGTAAAAGTTACCAATTTCTGTTGTCCGTTTCTGGCATATGAGTATTCCCCTGTGGTCCCATCTTGTATTGACAATTTACTGATCACGACCAGAGGCAATGTCTGTGTCAGCAGTTAAACATAGGTTTCTGACTTAAAACAAACAAGCATCTTAGAAAAATGTGTTTCTGTTTTAAGATTTTATCCACATATCATCAGTGTGTACAATGCAGAATTATTAGAACAAAGCAATCATCCTTAGAAAGCACATAGTACTCACAGAGAAAAGCAATCAAAATCCCAAATATACAATAAATACTTTCTGCCTGTCCAGAAAAGAAGTCTAAGTGTCAATGCAAGCAACTCAACTGTTTGCTAAAATAAAATCTGGGTACTAGATCTTCAAGAACATACATATACCTTCCTTCCATCATGGAAGCTACAGCTTTGATAATAAGGGGCCATACTAGTCTTTTTTAATGGAATTGTATTTTAAAACTGGTAGCTGTTCTTACACCATGATACATTAGACAAACAGTAAAATTTAAAAGTACTAGAAAACCAGTATTCAAAACCATCAGACTTTCACAGTACCCTCCTACAACGCATTGACCCATGTCTTTGGAATTTGGCAAAAGTTTTAATGCATGTTACTGTTATCTGTAATGCTCCAGGAACTGCCTGGAAATGAGAGGCAACATCTTGGGGACAGCAATAATAAATAAACACATTATGTCGATTCCAGTGTGATGACATTTTCAACAAAAAACAGGGTTTTATTTTCTTGTTTGTTTGTTTTACTGAGATAAACTTGTTTACCCATAGCCTTTTAAAATACCAAACATTCATTCATAAAATACAATCAGTCATTAAATAACTAACATTAAAATGATTGAGATTATTTATAAAACAATATTGTTAGTTTCCTATATATAATATTTTCTTTTGAGTTGCAGCATATCTTTAGTACAAAAAGTGTTTAACATATTGTTCCACTTAAAAATTAACAAAAACCATGAGAACACTATATGTTGCCTTCACCAGTATTAAACTTATTCTCTGAATTTTACATATTCTTTATAGTCAGTTTATACTGAAGCTGAGACCGTCAAATAAACCTCTGAAAAATGCAGACTGGCAAAACCAGAACATTTTTGACAGTTTCTTCTTCCTTATCTGCTGCCCTGTAAACAACTCTTTAAATATTGGTGAAACATTGGTGAATTAAAATACATTTCTGCCTAGTTCTTAATTTTTCCTATTCTGTTTCTTATCTCTTCTTATTCATCCTGTCAGTCTTTTTTCACACTACAAGTATATCGCTAAAAGCGTAATCCTCTTTATAAAATCACCCCTTTTAACAATTTATTTTCATACTGAAAATATCTTTTATCGGCAAAATATACATTCAGACATATATTTTATATACTTTTTCCAAAAAGACATAGTTTTCCAGGAGGAATAAATGACTTAAGGCTATCAACTATAAGGGGGGAAAATTCAAGACTGCAATCATGCAAACAGGTAAAGTGATTTTTCTTCAGTTCGTCAGTAGATGGGAAATAGTAGTAAAATTAGGAACATCCTAGACTTGCTCAAGTGAAAACTTTTTTTCTTACCAAATTTGATAGGGTCTGAATTCCAACTTTGGAACTACAACCCAGGAAATAATCTTCACAATACTCTGCTTGTATTATTGCATATACTTCTGTACAGGACTGTCTAATATATCTTGATGAAAAAACTCCTTGTATAATCACATTTAGGCAAGTAAGCATACTTAATATTTTTGAATGCTTTCTAACTTAAAATTGTTTCCAGAACTTTATTCCTTTATAAGTGCTTGAGAAGTGAAATCCAAAACACACTCGCTTGTTTTCAAATAACACAGAATGAGAATTCCTTTGACCACATACAGATGTCTACATTTTAGCTAGTCTCCATTTTTATATTGTTCTTTTTATAAGCAATGAAGAGAAATATGGTCTACTACGTCGAGGTTAGTCTGACCAGATAGAGGCATCTACCTCAGATGAGATGACCCATGGTCTAGACATGCCAGTTTATGACCATTACCTAAAAAGAGAAGTAGGGTAACTAGCACAGATACAAGTGTTCATGTTAAAGGATTTTCATAGAGTACATCTTCAGTGTGAAGGAAATGTAGGAAATTTTAGGGGTAGTTTTATGTATCTGAAAATAGACTATAGCAACAAGGAAAAAAATAAAGAACTGTTACTCAAACTTAATAGTCAAAATCACTGTTTAAGGAAAAACTAAGGACAGATTCAGAGAAGATGCATCAGATTTTATTAAAATATTTTTTTAAGAGGACAATAGCAAAAGCTAACAACTTAAACTTTTCCCTATTCTTCTTTTCTGAAGCTTCTATTAGAGAGCTTCTGTGACATCTGGGAAGGAAGCAGAGAGACATTATTTTCCATTATAAAAAGCCCGCAACACAAATCAATACCATGTTAATGGTGGGGGATAAAGACTGCAGATATCTCACACATTTCTTCTACAGTCTCAATTCACAGTTCTAGGGGGAAAGGGAAAACTTCTCTGTAAGGAAGCTTCTGGACATCTCACAGATTAAAGCAAAGTAAAATAATTCACTTAGGGATATACTTTCATATAATAACCTGTGATGCTATGTAAGTTAGGAAAAACACTCTTCTGTCTCAAAAATCTGTTCTTCAGGTATGATTTCATTAGTAAATAGTATTGTTAGAAAGCTTTAAGTGCTGTAAGTACTGTTGGAAAAAGTCTGGTTGGAAAATCTATCTACATAAAAAAAAAAGTTTCAGTAACATCGGAAATAACAGGAAAATGTTGGTTTCAGTCCTGGTTTTTTCCTTACTTTTTTTTTTTTTTTTTTTCTAATCTCTGAACTCCATAAAAATATGAAAACTGAGTTTTATAATTGTCAGAAAAGAAAATTTATTTTTTCTTAAACAAATAGTCATGGGATACTTTTCACAAATAGTTTTAAAATTCATTTTCCAAGACGGAAAAAAATTAAAATAAATCTTCATCAATATAAAATAATAACCCCCCCAAAAAAATTAAAAAATATTTATTCAGTTCGTTTTTTATCTTTATGATATCATCATATTTTGAACATTTTTATGATTCCTTTTTTCACTCTGATTCAGGATCACTAAATAAAACATTTAGAATTCTCAGAAAATGTGTGAGAAAAAATTGTTTTACATCAATCACTGAAAATTACTTGTTTTGGCTTACTATCTAAATTGAAATATACATTCAAAAGTGGGACATATTTAAAGCAGTTAATAATTAAAAAACAAAACAAAACAAAACAAAACAAAATAAAAACCCCACAAAACAACAAAGTAGATTTTTAAGCTTTTAAAATTTTTTGAAGTCCAAACAGTAGTTTATTCTGACATAAAATCCTTATTATACATGGTAATAAAACATGTTTAAAATACCTTTTCCCTGAAAGAAAAAAAATAAATAAAAGTATAAAATATTGTTTACCATTTCCATCAAATAATCCTTCTTTATTTCCTTCCATTTGTGGGAGAAAAAAAAAAAAAAAAAGTGAAAAGATGGGGGGTGGGGGTAGGGGGTGGGTGGGAAGAAACAGAAAAATTCCTCAAACCAAACAGGCCTTCTGAATTATTTTACTTTTTAAAATGAAACCATAAAACTAAACCCAAGAAATTTTATGCATGTGAAAATATCACAGGATAAATATAGATGATCTAAATTCAGTTTAAGCATACTTTAGGCATGTATGTTGTCAAAACCAAGATGAACATTTACATGCCATCTAATCCTCCTGGTACATCCAACATAGACATGTAAATATATGTAGCATGTATCCAATTTAAATATTCTGCATAATTCTAATAATCTAGTGGTTAGGGTTCATATCTAGTAGATGATATACCTGAGTCCTAGCCTGACAAAATGTGGACTTTGGAAGCCAGGAGAATTAATTCAGCACAGGCTGATATAACAGGTTAAGAACTAGCTGTGAGTGAATGCAGTGGAAGGATATTTATCTTTTTTTTTTGAAAGCAAGTCACTGTTCAAGCACAAATGTGAGGCCCCAGTTGTGAAAAGGAGTGGGACGACAGCAAGAAGGTTAATAGTCTTTTAAGACAACAGCAATAAGGTTAATAGTCTTTTGAAAGCATGTATTTCTCACAGTTGATTGTGAAAGCCTAGACTGCTATCTTAGGTTAGACAATTAATTATGTTTGGAGAACTTCGTGTGATGCTATGTTTCATTTGTATTCTTCGTAAGAAGGATTTCACTTATAACTACTGTAATAAATGTCTGTGTCAGGAGACCATCTACCACTGACTGCTTCCTGTCTCATGTGCTTTCCATAATAGATGGTTTTGGTAGTGTATTTGTTTTGGCTGGGAGTTAATTATCTTCACAGCAGCCCATAAGACGCTCTGTTTTGGATTTGTGACTGCAACAGTCTTCTTAACACAGCAATGTTTTAGTTGTTGTTGAGCAGTGCTTAACAAGTGCATTCATGAGATGCTACTCAAATTTCTAAAAAAGGAATTGTTTACAGTTCTAAACAGCTGGCAAAAATTAGAAAGATTACCAGATCTTTTAATTAAAAGAGTATCCAGATAGATTATCCTACATTACAAGGTTCTTATTAAATAACTAACCATAGTTAATTTGGTGAGCCAGATCTCTCAGGTCTTAAATGGAATTCAGAGTGTTTTTTATGTAAGCAGAATGCTTGATGTGGTTTAGCAGTCTGATGTATCATTTATCTTTTTAAATAAGGGCATCTACATGTCTGTGTGATGAGACACTACATGCAAACTCCCATTAATTCACTTACATTTTTCTAACTTAAGTCTCCTTCCTTCTGTCTTGAGTTTGGCCTTTAAAGACATTGTTCTCTCCTAACTATGTCACTGTATGCTCACTAAAAGTCTTAAGTTTCTACATAGTTATAAAAGTTGATATTGTAAGATAGCATTCCATGTACTAAGATAAATAAATAAATAAATAAGCCCACTAAAAATGCCCAACCAAAACAAATGCAAAACAAAAAAAAACAAACCCTCATAAAAATTCTTATTAAAATTCAGCAGCAAAAAAATTTAAGGTCTTCAGCAGGTACCGTTAAAGTTAATGCCATTTAACATACTCTCAATAACCAACTTTCCCATCATGGATGCAGTTGCAAATATAACATACACTAAATAAAAGTTTTTACAGTTTAATTCATTACTTCTGTGCAAACAATGTATATCTAAAAGACAAAGTCCTCCTTTGAAATGCACTCTTTTCGAAGAAAAAAACTAAAATTTAATATCTTATGAAGAAATACATCTTTAAATTACTTCTGTTCTTTCTCTTGAACTATAATTACTAAAGGATTGCCATGAAAAGAGCTAAAGGCTATAATTAATATTATTCTCTTTTTCTTGGATGAAACATTTAAATACAGTGCATTATTTCATTGATCTCCCTGCAGACAGTCATGCCAATCCTTTTTTTAGAAACATGTTTCCTACCCAATTTCTCCTCCTTATAACTTTGAACAGCATGTTCTTTTGCAGTTCCCAAATGTTCAGAAATACTTTCAGAATAACAATGAAATGGAAGACATGAAGATTGCAATCATTTTAACATTTTTGTCTGCATTTTTCACAGTTAATGATTAATAATTATTTTCTGATTCTTCTTGCACTGATTTAATGCATCAAAATTGGCCTGCAGAGGGTTCCAGTGATTTTGTCTACAACAGCTTCAGTTCTCTAAGGATGTGGAGCCAAATTAACTAGTCAACCCGCATCTCAAAGTACGTTTTTTTTTTCTCTCTTTTGCAAAGTTAAACTGAAGAAAGAAGTAAAACATTCTTAAAGAATAATAAAGAGTTAGAATGTTTTCAAATCAGTTTTGCTTAACCATACAGCCTTCCTCTTTGTTGTAGGGTCACGATTAAAGAGCTGTTCAGTATGGTGAAGTGTTTGTTTTCTAAATTTAAAGGAATTATTGGGTCATCTTTCTGAATAAATTTGCTGTTTAAAACTTTGTCTTAAACAGAATGATAAAACTCAGGAAATGTAAGTAGTATCTGAGAGTCACCACTGGAGACTGAACCAGTTTCTATAGCAGCAACCTTTCCTTTTTCTTGTGACAGCCCTCCAATATAGTGGTTGTGAGAATACCTGCTTACTTAATTGGAAATAATTTTAATAAATTAATATTTTCTCTTGTTCATCTATTTCAAAATAAACATTTCTTTCTCTATAGTTTATTCACTGATCTGCAATATCTATAATAGCTTAATATATTGTATAGGGTTTTTTTGTGTGTGTATATACATGTATCATAGATATTCCTGAGCTTATCCAAAACTCTGAAAAATGAGAACAAAACTATTGCTAAGTATAAAAGGAATAGGTATGCCAAGGTGACATCAATAACTAAATCACTTATTTATCTTCATCTAAATTTTGTGAAAGCACAACAGAAATTAGTACTTCAGAATTGTTTAATGTGTAATAGTTTAATGGATGATTCACCTGGAAAGAGAGTATGTATGTGTGCATGTGTTTACATATATAAATATATGTATGCATACATATAAGTATTTATATTTCAAAGCAACTCTGTCATCTATTACTTAAACAGAAGGGCCCAGTATTCTTTTCTGGAAGTTTAAAAACTACTGCTTCTTTTAATCTTGTCTTTACAGAAGCATCAGGGCCCAAAATTTGTTAATCCATTAAATTTCAGTTATGAGTATAGAGAGTTTAAATGGTCTAGTACAATGCATTTCACAAAATTGATTTTTTCTTGAGAGTTACTTTGGACATGATTTCACTTTTTTTTTTTTTTTTCTTGCTACTGCAATGTACAGAATGCACAGAAACAAAGTGGAAGAGCACTGCATTAAAAAAACAAACAAACAAACAAACAAAAACAAACAAAAAAACCCCAAATAACAAAGTAAGGAAAAAGAAAGAGAAGACAAAAAAAAAAAAAAACCAAACCAAAACCAAGAGAAAACAAACCGAACATCAGAACAAGAATGTGCCCTATGGGCTTTACCCTGATCTCAGATAGACAAGCACGCATTGCTGAGCATTTTGTTAAAACAGCTACTACAGTCATACACACTGAAAATCTAACATTGAAAGTAAGCGCTAGATATGCTGTCCTAGTTTTCAGATTTTCTTAATGGTATAAATTGTATTTTCGATATCTTATATACCTGAATAAAATACCATATATTGCAAATACAGTTAATAATAGCCTGGAAAACAACAAGGCCGTTTTAGGAAGCCGAGAGTTCTTTTGACATTAATTGCTATGTTCTTGAAAGGTCTCTCCCACTATCTTCTGTTATGAACTCCTAAAAATGAAAATGTTAAAGTCTTGTACAACCTTAACAAGACTGTATAAAAACACAGTCATCTTAGAATTAGTAGTGCATGACTGTCATGACATTACATTATTTTGTTCTACTTTTCCATTCAAGAAGACTTTACACTACAATTTTTCCTTTAATGCTTTATTAACATCCCTGTAAAATTAAACAAATTAAAAATAAAATTGTCATTAAAACCTAGGACAAATTTGATATTTTCAGGCAACAGGCCCTTGTGCAAGAACAACTGTCAACCTCTATGATTAGTTTAGTGTAAATATTTTCTTAGGCAATCAAAATAGACAACTTCATTAAAGTTCAATTTCTTCTTCAGTTTGCTATTATACATTTCTAGATTAATATTCTTAAAGCGTTGGTTGAAATTCCTCATTGATATGCCTAGACACTCTGACCTTGGGATGTTAATCTGAACACAAACATTTATCTCTGCCTTGTCACTGTTTTAGCTTGTGTCTTATCATTAAATCCCTTAGATGGGTGGGTATCTATCACTTTGCTGCCATTGGACTGAGTTGATTTATAGATGACATCTAGAAGCAATAGTTATTTTGAACAGTTTAATGCTTCATAAAATAGAGCAAGAAATTTCATAGTACTCCTGTGCTCTGGTAACTACAACTATTCACTATTTCTCTGTATAGTTTATCATACTGTGGAATAATACTCACACTGTCTTCTTTTTCCATTGCTTAAGGCTTGTATTAGCCACTAAGATGCCATGTGATAGTTATATACCTGAAAGAGAAAAGAATCTAAGTAAAATGGCAAGGGTTCCTTGACAATGTTGCAAGTAAATTTTATTCATGTTGCTATACTTTGGGATCTGTGAATTTTTAGCACTGTTTTGTAACATCCTACCCAGCAAAGTGGAGAGATGTAAGCCTTTTCAATTTTCACAAAAATAGTAACTAATATCATAACAGAATAGATATAAAATTGTATTTGAATATGAAGGACAGTGAATTTATTTCTATACATATATGATTAATTAGAGAGATTCAAAGGCAAGTCATATTAATTAATAATGTACTGTAAAAAAGACTTCTCTATCTTCTAAAGAAAAAAGAAAGGAAAAGAGACATTTTCTTGAAGGAAACAACATTGTTAAAGCTGCCTTTTCCATTAGTTAAATAGTTCAAGAGAAACAGTGAACAGTTCTGACTTTTTTGGTTTTATTTAGGTATATGATTTACTCACCAGTTATGATTAATCTTTTCTATATTTAATTTCAGTGTTTGAAAGTCCAGCCTGTGAAGTGAAAAGAACGAAGGTCTGATACATTATATAATAAAGGTGCTGTTGCGATAAAGAAAATAATAAACGACATTGTTTGCTTATGGTGTGTGTGTGTTTATTATTACTTAATTTTATAATGGAGATTTCTAATATAAAGAGGGTTTTGTTGGTGCTGGATTTCTTTCTCCAGAGGATTTAAAAAGTGCTAGAATTTGTAAATTTCGATAGAATGGGAATTGGAGAAGAAATTTGTGTTAAATTCTAAAGAACATAAATACTACTGTCTGCATAAGGTACAAGGTTAGCAGGATAATTCAGGTTGGAATGGACTTCAGGGTTTCTTTAGTCCAACATCCTGGACAAAGTAGAGTCAGCTGTGAGGTCAAACCAGGTTGCTTAAGATTATAAATAGTATGCTCTTGAAAAGCTCCCTGACTGAAGACTGCATAACCTATCTAGGCCATTTTTTGTTTGCATTTAATTCTACATACTTTGGTTGGTCACAGTTATTAAATGTGCACTATGAACTAAGCTACTTAAAGTTGATGAGAAGCAAGAAGAGAATTTTACAGTGGTATTATTTCCACTAAACTTTATGGGTATATTTTGATCTTTTCGTTATCATTACAACTGGTATGTCGAAATATCAAGATCCGATAGAGAGTTTCTGGGAGCTTCTAATGCTCATGAAAGAGTCATTTAAAGGAAATAAGGAAAGATGATGCATATTAATTTCCTTGTTTTATGGTTTGTTTACTTTTCTGTAGAGTAAAGCTGACATAGGCAAATGTCTCCCTTACATTCTGTTCCAGATTTCCCAAAGGCCTGGTATTTCTAAGGATTAACAATTTCAATATTTTTTCCCAAAAGACAATTAAAAAAAACCCTTTTCTGAAGAAAACCATTGTTTTGAAGAAGAAAAAAAAAAAGTAGAGGAAACTTACTCTTGGAATATAATAGTAACTTCGCAATATTTTTTTCTTATTCATATTCTTATAGACAGCTATAATTTTTTCGTAGTACTTCTGTTTGTTCTTTTTTTTTTTTTTTTTTTTTTTTTTTTGTATTTTTATGTAGAGGAGTTTTTTTCCCCCAGTACTTAAATAGTGTATATTATGAAAAATCTAAGAGAGTAAGTAATCTCTTTTTCTTTTAAATCTGTGTTTCTCTTTAAACTTTACTCATAGAAATATACAAATTGGAAGGGACCTTTGCAAGTCACCAGGCCCAACTTTCTGCTCAAAGTGCATTCACTAAGAATAGGCTGCTCAGCCCCTAGTCTGCTTGAGTTTTGAAAATCTCCAAAAATGGAGAGTCCGTAGTGTCTCTAAGCAACCTGTTTTAGTGTTTGCTCTCCCTCGTGGTCAACTTTTTTTTCATGTTGAGTCAGAATTTCCACTGTTCCAAGCTAGATCTGTTTTTTCTTGTTCTTTCCCTGTGCACCAGTAGGAAGCATCTGGTTCCATCATCATCATACTTTCCAGATAGTAGCAAGATCCTTCTTTGTGCTCATGAATAAATTCAGTTTTCTCAGCTTTTCCTCACATGCCTTGTGCTACAGCCTTATTTTTCTAGTACTGAGGACCACAGAACTGGACATGATGCTCATATGTGATCTCAAAATTGCCTAATAGCAGAGAAAAATCACTTCCCTCAGCCTGTTAGCTATAGCTAAGACTTTGGACGACCTTCACTGCAAACTGCTGACTCATGTTCACAAAAGGGCTTTCTGGTTAGTCAGCTTGAATCCTAACTGCTGTCTGGGTTTTTTTCATTCCAGCTGCAAGACTTTACATTTGCCTTTCTTAAACTTCATGACATTCCAGTCAGCCTTTTCCTCCATCTTCTCAGGGTCCCTCTAAAAAGCAACCTTGTCCAGCATATCGACCATTTCCTCCTATTTGGTATTGACTGCAAAACTGCTGAGAGGACACTCTATGCCATCACCCAGGTTGCTAATAAAGAAATTAGGTGGTGTTGGCTGAGTATTGATCTCTGAGACATGCCACCAATAATAAGGAACCAGCTGGATTTTCTACACTTGATGACAATTTTTTAACTTGGATAGACCATTCAATTTTCACCAACCTTATTATCTATTTCTCCACCCTATCATCATTTTGACTCCAGGGGTACTATGGAAGAGTATGTAAAAGGTCTTGCTAAAGTCAAGATAAATAACTTCTACATTGTCCTTTTGTCTGAGCTAGTTATTTCATTGAAGAAGGCTATCTGGTTTGTTAAGGATGATTTCCCCTGGGAAATCCACTCTGACCAATCATGTTCTTTTCTTCTCAAGAAATTAATTCCAGGATTTGGTCCACAATCTTCTTGGGATCTGAGATTAAAATGGTCACCACAGTTTTCCAGAACCTCTTTTTTTTCCAGTCTTGAAGATTAATGTGATTTTTCCTGTGACTTTTTAAATATCAAAGTAAAAAGCCTTGTAATGCATTGGCCATATCTCCCAGCACCCTTGGGTACATCCTGCCTCTCTCCATGGACCTGTATTTGTCCTACTGCTTTGAACATTACTTAGCTGTATTTTTCTTGATTGTAGGTAATGCTTTATTCCATTTATTTGGAAGGAAATAGCTCTGGAAATAAGAAGACAGAGGCAAGAATTGACCAGTGGAAACAAGGAGAGGGGGTAACCAATAAAAACAAGAAAACACCACTAAGTATGTTTGCCTTTTCTATGTCCTTTGTCATGAGGCACCCTGTTCTACTGATTAGTGGGCCCAAAGTTTTCTTTGATTTTTTTTCTGGAGGGTTTTGGTTTTTTTTTCATCTGACAAAGTTATAGAAGCCCCTTCCTTGTTTCCTTATGTATTTATTTCTAGCTTCAAGTCCAAGTGAGATTTGACTTCCTAATTCCATCCTTGCATTCCCAAGTATTATCTCTGTAGTCCTCCTGGGTAGCTCATTCTCACTTTGATTCCCTGTATACTTCCTTTTTCTGTGTACTTATCTGTTTCTCCATACCAGTCTTCTGCTGCTCTGGCTAGCCTGAACATTACAAAGAAATGCTTGTGCTTTGAAGAAATTGTTTTTTCAAGATGAACCAGTTCTGCTTGGGCCTTTTGCCTTTCAGGGAAGACTTCCAAGGGATTCTGCCAAGGAGATTCTTGAAGTAGGCCAAATTTTCCTTCCTTAAACTCCAGAGTTCATGATTCTGCTGTTTGCCTTGATAATTTTTCGAAAGATTTTAAAATTCACTATATCAAGCTTGCTTCACATCCTCAATGAAGTTTTCCTTGTTTGCAATAGTCATGACAAGCAGAACATCTCCCTTGTCTGCTCATTCATGTCATTAAGCTATGCCAGGACAGCCCCATCTCCTCATCTTCCCAAGCCGTCTTTCTAAGAAGCATGTAACCATCCATTACAGCATCTAGTCCCACCACATATCTACAGTCCTAATGAGATCGTAGCTCTTCAGCTGTCTATGGACTTCTAATTCCTCCTTTGCTGCTTCTGCTGTTTGAATACAAGCAGAATGTATGGATCCAATTACTATATAACAGAAGGAAATGCTCTAAGTTATGAAGCACATTATGCCCTTATTCCCACAAAGATAAACTCTTTGAAATGTTATGCTTTCCCCATGGTCAGGCATCAGCTATTGCATCAGAAATTACTTTCAGCTAAATGTAACAGATATTTTGTGCCTGCACATAAACTTTTATTTTTACCTATTCCTCTGCCTTTGTATATTTGGTTCAGAAAAATATTAGATTAGGCACTACAACTTTAGGTCTGCAGAACCTGAAGCCCAAGTTGTACATTGATGTTAAATTTGACAAATGCAGATTATTCTCAGGAGAAAGACACCCATGCTGAGCTTATAATATTTTTAAATTATTGTTTCTAAAGCATGTTATTGTAACATTTTGTGGAAAAAGGTACCTATGATGTTCATTTTTCAGTTAATAGGTGCTGGAATAAGGAATTTAAATGCATAGTATAGTGACTGGTGCCTCACTGAATAATTTTCCTAACTTTTATAATATCATGTATTATAACCTTGGTCATGTCAGAGATCTCATTTCTCATTAACATTTTGATTTTAAATTTTAGTACTATTTTGGTAAATGTTTTTATTAACACTATGGAAAGTTTGTGCTTTTTTCCTCAAAAAACATTGATATTTAGAATTTTCTTTTCTGGTTGACAGTAAAAGTGTAAAATAATAATAAAAAACACTCTGAACTTTTCAATACTTTCAGCTAAGCTATAAGAACACTAAATTGTGCTTGGTCTTTGGGGCATGTGATGAGAACAACTGATGACCTTGATTTATATGTTCCTGAAACAGCCCTTTTCGCTTTAATATTTCCATCCATCTTAAGGATGACAAGTTTGTCCATGAACAAGGTCAGTGACATTTGAATAGGCAAAATAGGTTAAGGAATTGCTGTCGAGGCAACATTACTGATAAAACATGTCAGTATGCTCCAAGCTGATGCCGAATATCTGGGGAGACAATTGTAAACTCTCTCAGTGAGGTATGGCTCTAGCAGATCAGGATGTTCTATCCTTATACTGTGTCATTTTTTGTTCTACTATGGAATTGCTTATACTGTCTAAAACTTTCGTCAAAAGCTATACAAAGCTTGCAGGGTTGGGATTGTGGTGGTTTTTTTGTTTGTTTGTTTCTTTCTTTTTTATTATTATTATTACTATTATTATCCATTTGTATATTTTCTAGATAACAGGTTGGCAGCAAAGTTAACAAGCTTCCTCTTTACTTCCTTCTCTTTTATCACTTTCTCTTTCTTCACTGAGTGAAACTGGGTAAAGCAAACAATTTTTTTTCCTTTGACAAAAGTACACTCAAATCTGGACAAAAAGATTACCAAAAAAGTGGATATATTTTTTCCAGTTGTAGCCAATACTGGGGTGGAGCTCAGCAACGTTATTTCTGTAGTAAGTGAAGCTGGGCAGAATGGTTTTCTTTAATGCATACAGATTAATGGAATACAAGGGAAGTGGTTGTATAAGGCTTTTCCATTGCTAACTTGTCAGGAACTATACAAAGGTAACTTTATTGGCAGTGTGTTTTATTGCTTCTTCCTTGTGTGAGAATGAGCACAGTCTGACTTCACAGCAAAATGTGGAGTGATGGAGATGTCAGGCCATTGCTAGGATCTTACTGCCAGCAAGGCTGGAAACACTAAGACAGCTTTTGAGGCAGCTGTAGTAAAACTGCATCCTGGCCGAAAGCTGTATCAGCAACAAATGACTACATTTTTGCTGTCTGGAGGGATTTCCATAGCCCTGTATACTTTGAGATCAGTTCACAAAAGACTGTAATTCACCTAGTCTTAAAGGAATCAAATTCTTATGGCCCGGGCAAGTACACTATTCATTTTAATGCAGTGCAGGCTGGAAGACACCTGCCTCCTTTCTGGCACTGTGTAGTAACAAATACAGTTTCATACAACCAGAAGAAGACAGATCATGAAGACAAGGAACAATTTTGTATCAAACATATTAGAGCACTGAGCTGTGAGGGATGGATTTGACTTCTAGTCCAAATAATAATATAGTTTCTATAATTTACAATAAACCAGTCAGGATAGGAATGCATCCAAGTACCAAGTGTCCCAGCTAATCATCCTAACCACTACACTGTATGATCTTTCAAAAGAGAGAGAAGGAGCATTTCATTTGTTGTTTTTCTCCTCAGACATTGTTCCCATTTATCGTTCAGAGACCACATCGCCTAAGTGATTCTACCTCAAGAACCACATGTCTGAAGGTTGCAGCTTTCTACTGAACACATTCTGAGCGTTTACTGAGCTTCCAGATGTTGTGTCATGCAGTATTTGGCTATCAATGTCTAAATGGAACCCATCTGGTTTTACCAGACCATATTTGAAGCCGGCCTGAGGGCCGCTTCACCATTAGCCTTGGAGCACCCAATAGCCTCTGGCAGAACCCTCCCCTGAGTGACTCCTGACCCCTCAGGCACAGGGGTAGGTGGGTACAGCATACCTGCTTCTGATTGGCTCAGAGTCGCTTGTTGTTGCTGTTGACATGGTAACCACACTGCCCATAAAAGGCAACTGTAGGGCAGCCATCTGCAGGGAAGCAATATCTGGTCAGGCCCAACCCTCTGCCAAGCTGCCACTCCATTTCCATATAGTTATTGATACTGTTAAATCAACACCATTTTCATTGGGGGGGTGGGGGGGGGTGGGGGGTGGGGTGGGAGGTTGTTGTTTTGGAAGTATTTGACTGCCCTTATTGCAAAGCACTATTCTATAAAAATAAATACCAACTGATCCTTTGTCTGCATCACCATGGACTCTTCCTGCTAACTGGTATAATATTACACTTACTTATTTCTTGTAATTGTTGACCTGCCGCAGAATGTCCACCACCGCTCATATCAGTGTCTGACTGCAGGCATTACCAGGAATCCCAACTGAGAGCTTCTTCCAGACAAAAATTTATATGTAAATGCTGTCTTTAATATGTCTATGCTTCCTGCAGCCCAAGACAGATACACTAGAGGCAGACTTCATCTAGTCACCCAAAAGTAAAGGCATGCATTCAGAAACATGTAATACAGATTAGTTGGAGACAAAAAAGATGGACAGCTTCAGAGCTCCTTCTTTATCTTGATAAGGGATGACAGACTCTGTGACTGCATTTATCCTTCTTTATTCATTACAGAAACAGTTCAGATAATTAAATTATCCTAAAGCTAGCCATAAGAGAGAGTAAAGTCAGATGAAATTAATCCCAGTATCATTTTCTGAAAGACTAGGTAAGAATCAAGGAAAAGAACAGGTGACTGCAGAGAAAAATCCCACTTTATACAAACACCACATCTCTATTAACTTGTCTAGCAGGCAGACGAAGCTGTTAAAGTAAACTGCTAATTTTTTTTTTCTTTTTCTTGAAGAGGCATTAAGATATTAAAGAAGTAAAAAAGGTAGCTGCTGATTTATGGCAACACAAGAATTAATAAATGCATTTTTGCTTATAATCACAGAATAAACATGAGAAAACCCAGAAAGCCTGGAGGGATAAAATTTCAAAGAAGGCTCATAAGAAATGTAAGTACTTAAATCATGGTGAAAAAAATCAGTTAGAGATGGCCACCTGACTCATTTTAATTTCTTCAGTGGTATGACAACAATGGATTTTACTTTCACAAACTACCATATGGAGCAAAACACATCCTTTTTTGGGCATGGAAGAACTCATCCCTCTTCAATGCAAAATGTAGTAAAATATTTAATCTTTTTTTTGAGTTCCCAAACTGCTAGTAACTAATATAGCTGACACCTATGCACATATTTTCATTGACTTCTGAGATTCCTTAAATGTGAAACAGCTTGCAGAAGTAGGCCTTTTGTTTTTAATTTAGTTCTGTCAGCATTTTAAGTTTTTAAATATCGTGATACAGAATATTGCCTGAAATGATTAATCTGGGCACAATGTTATTCTGCATCAGCATTTAACCTTTGTTCCGCTAAAAATCCCCACTCTAGTACTTAAGAGATGATAACAATCAAATATTGAGATAGATAGATAGATAGATAGATAGATAGATAAAGGAAATGTTATAGATTATAATTAACAAGTGCTGTGGAACAACTAGATGAATGGGTGAATATGCCTGAAAATATACTTTCTAAAAGAAAAAAGTGCTGAAAATAAACATAATATTTTCTTCATTTAAATTCTTTCTTAGCATAAAAATGTTACTTGTAATTTTAACATGTCTCTGGCCTGTTATGTATATCTGACTTGATGAAAATATTAGTCTTTCTTGGCCCTAGTGATTTACTGGAAGATTAAGTTCTCCCCAGAACTATTCCAATCTTTTGGAAGAAAGTGATGAGAAGGCAAGACTTCAGGAAACAAAGGAGCAATTTGTTTCACTTTAGACTGGCTCTAGTCTCTTCCTATAAACTAAACACCTATTAGCAATTAAAGTGTATTAGGTACACTCTTGAAGAACATTTCCAGCCATGGTTCTTCCAAAAATAATTACATTATTATTCTCAAAATTGAAATAGAGCATGATAATTTTATAATCTAATACTTTCTGACCAAGTTCTTCTAGAATTCCACATGTGAAGGATGTGATGCTTGATATCAAATTTACTTATTTGAAGATATTGGATGTTACGTGGGATTTTTGATTTGGCAGAGTGACACAAAATGTACCGATAGCACAATACAGATGTAAGTTACACTTAGCAAAATATAGCAATTGCAATACACAGTTCAGTCACATTACCAATGTGATTAAGCCATCTATGTTTATTCACATCCTACATTATTCCCCAAGCTTCATGGGCAAATCACCCTTGCCCATCTCCACTGAGCTTTCATCCATAGTTGGGGTTTATTGGTCAGTCGCAGATAACAACTGATCATCTGGGAGACTAACTTTTGAAACTCTCATCTGATCAGAAGAGAAACTTAGATATAGTTGTACTCAAAACTTAAATGCTCAGTCTTTAAAGAGCTAAAAATTAGTTTCATATCCATGTAATAAATGGACAAAACAATACATTCAGAAAGAAACATGCTCATTTCTCAATGTAACCTAAAGATGCTAAAATCTAATACGCACATATTCATTTCACACAACGATTTTAAAGGACCCCAACTGTGTGAATCGGTGCTGAGTCTACCTAGTTTTCAGATTTTACTCTTAAATTCAGTACTGCTGGTCTGATTAAATTCTATCCTTTTGCTCCAGCAAATTTCTGATCTGTATTTTAACTGCATTTCATGAGTTGTGAGTACAAATTATTTCTTTACTATTTTTCAAAAGCTCCTTGCTTGTCCATAAAACAAACGGACTCATAATTAATACCTGCTGTTTGTGGAAATATCAACTTCCTATCACTATGTAGACACATTTCTAATTTGTGTATATTTTATATACTCTTGCTTTACCAGAGAGATATTTCCTTTTAGTTGTTTATATGTCACTGCTTATTTGAAAGCGCAAACAGATTTGTAAACAGGTTTGTTAGCACTGACTCACAGAGCTTTGCAGATGCATTTGTCACAACTGTGGGACAGATAAACCAGGGTCATTACCCAAGCAAATGGAACATGACAGGACTTACACAGAATTCTTTTTATGTACACACAAAGCAACTGGATATGTGTTTTACACACAGGAAATACTTGTTCACATGTCTAGTCTATTGGTTTCATTTGAGATAAAGAAAAAAATCCTTTTGATATCTCATAAACTGATTTTCCCCTCTGAAACAGGTGCTGTGAACTACCTTTTGAGAAATTAGTGTGTAAAGTTGAAAGAAAGCTCAACTGAAGTAGTTTAGAGACAGTAATTACCTCCAGATTATTGTAATTGTAGTTCTTACTACACACCACGAAGCAGAAAATAAGAGTCTTTGACTTATAGAATACTTGGAAGATATTGTAAAGATTCCCCACAGTGAGCCTGTGTGTGTCACCTCATTGAAAAAAAAATCAGTAAACAGATAATAGCAATCATCTAAGCTTGCTTTAGGAAGTAATGGTAATTTCAAAAGGTTATTTTTATGGATAAATGCACATATAGGCATACCTATAATTGGTATTTTATCTATATTCTATTTAACTATATTATCTATATAGTTAAAACTCTTTATAGGTTCACAATGCCTACATATTCTTAGATGAAAAAATCTACCTAAGGAGTTGAACCACTTTAGTACCTTGTACATCCCATATTTCAATGGCAATTTGCAGTCAGAGTACAAGTTCAGCATAGTCAGAAAGAATGGGAGTTAAACACACCAAGTGAATCAAGATAAGAATATGAACAACCTTAACTAATTTTGTCTAGGTTTGCAGATAAAACTCAGATCAGATCAATGTAAAAGTCCAAGAATATTTTAGTGAAGTCCTTCTTTTCCTCCAATCAGCAGTAATTTTCCTCTATTCTAGTTGTCCTTTCCTTCTCCTGTCCCCACTATCACTCATTACAAGAATTTGACCCTAAAGTACAACACTCCTCGCAAACAGTGAAGTAAGAAATAATGTACAATAAGCTTGGCCTATTATATTATATTTAGGGGTTATATTTGTAAATTAAAATATATTTCCTACTCAAAATGTTGTGAAGGTTTTATTTCAGTTACTGTAATGAGAAAGCTAATGCAAAGCAAGAGTATATGCAGTGTAGCAGCAGCTGCTGTTTACTGCTCATCATGAAGACCTTCTTCTGTTCTTGATTCTTCCACCTTGTTAAATTTAATTGCTTTGCTAATTTTTTAGGTAAAGGAAGGATGCTATTCATAGTAACTCTTCAAAGCAACCAATTTCAGTAAATTAACTATCTAATAATCACTGAACAGCAGATACTTAGAGAAACAAGTTCTGCACAATTTATATAAACATGAAAATAAGCTACATTTATTATACATTAATTATCAAACCAAGTACAACACTGTGCAGATCACACTTTGCAGATGTATAAATTCAGAAATTTGATAACAGAACAGTACATTTCTGTACTTTTTCACACAGAAAGCTTCAGTATTTGTTTTCATTGGATGAAAAGTCAAAATATCAACTTTCAGGTTTTGGCTTTTTTTTTCAAGAGGATCTGACAATAACATCATTTTGAAAACAGTCAGTCGTACAGCATTAGCCACCTTCTTTCTGAACAGCTGTGATTATAATGCATCATGCTTACCTAACTTGAAAGATGCATATAAGAAATTTATAATGGAACATGTATCCTGGCTAGTAAGACTATCTAGGAGAATAGGTACAATAAATACCCAAATGTATGTCTTCCAGCTGACATTGTATTGGTATTGGTATTAAACTGACACAAAATTCAAAATCTGCATTTATTGTGACTACCCAATGTCCTGTTTGGAAAAAAAAAATAATACAACATGAAAACAAATACAAGAAGGGCAGGAAGGAGGATGTGGGAAACTACAGGCCAGTCAACCTGACTTCAGGGCTGAGAAAGTTTATGGAACAGATCATCCTGAGTGCAGTCACTGAGCATGTCCAGGACAACTGGGGAAGGAGGCCCAGCAAGCAGGGGTTTATGAAAGGCAGGTCCTGCTTAATTAACCTGATGTCCTTCCATGACGAGGTGACCTGTGTAGCAGTTGAGGGAAAGGCTGTAGATGTTGTCTACCTGGGCCTTAATAAAGCCTTTGACACTGTCTCCCACAGCATCCTCATGGAGAAACTGGCTGCTCATGGCTTGGATGGGTGTACTTTATGCTGAGTTAAAAGGTGGCTGGATGGCTCAGCTCAAAGAGTGGTGGTGAACAGTTACATCCAATCAGTGGCCCATTAACAAGTGGTGTTCCCCAGGGCCCAGTACTGAGGCCAGTTCTCTTTAATATCTTTATCAGCGACCTGGACAAGGGGATTGAGTACACCCTCAATAAGCCTGCAGGCGACACCAAGGTGAGGGGGATTGTTGATCTGCTTGATGGTAGGAAGGCTCTGCAGAGGGACCTGGACAGGCTGGACTGATGGGCCAAGGCCAATTGTATGAGGTTCAACAAGGAGAAATGCTGGGTCCTGCACCCGGGTCACAGCAACCCCACACAACTCTACAGGCTTGGGTAAGAGTGACTGAAAAGCTGCCTGGCAGAGAAGGACCTGGGGGTGCTGGCTGATGGCCAGCTGAACATGAGCTAAACATGTGCCCAGGTGGCCAAAAAGGCCAATAGCTTCCTGTCTTGTATGTGAAATAGTGTGGCCAGCAGGACAAGGGAAGTAATCGCCCCCCTGCACTGAGCACTGCTGAGGCCACACCTTGAATACTGTGTTTAGGTTTGGGCCCTCGTTACAAGAAAGGGATTGAAAAGCTGGAGTATGTCCAAAGAAGTGCAAAAAAGAAGGTGAATGGTCTAGAGAACAAGTCCTTGGAGGAATGGCTGAAAGAACTGGGTTTGTTTAACCTAAACAAAAATAGGCTTAGGAAGGACCTTATTGTTCTCCACAACTACCTGAAAAGAGGTGGTAGACAGGTAGGAGTGGCTCTTTTCTCTCAGTTAACAAGTAGGAAATAGCTTCAAGTTATGCCAGGGGAGGTTCAGATCCGGTATTAGAAAAAAATTTGTCACTGAAAGGGTGGTCAAGCATTGGAACAGGCTGCCCAAGGAGGTACTAGAATTGCCATACCTGGAGGTGTTTAAAAAATATGTAGATGTGGTGCTTAGAGGCATGGTTTAGTGATGGACTTGGCACTTTTGGATTGACGTTTGGACTTGATGGACTTAAAAGTTCTTTTCCAACCTAAATGATTCTATGATTCTACAATTTTGTTAACAAGCTGTCAGTTTCACCTCACTACAAAAGATTTATTATTTGGAGCTGTATTTTCTGTTTAGAAAAAAAACATTGCCATCAGATACTTCTTAATCAGTTCTGATCATGAGCAAATGTATTGGGTTTGCATGGCAAGGTTTTGGTAGCAGAGGGGCTACAGGGGTGGCTTCTCTGAGAAGCTGCTAAAAACTTCCACTATGTCCAATATAGCTGATGCCAGCCGGCTGGGAGGCAGACCCACTGCTGGCCAAGGCTGAGCTAATCAGCAATGCTGACAGCACCTCTGTAATAACATATTTAAGAAGGGGGGGGGGGGGGGGGGGGGGAAACTGCTGCACAACAACAAACAAGAGTGATAATATGTAAGAGAAACATCCCTGTGGACACCCAATTCAGTGCAGAAAGAGGGGCAGGAGGTGCTACAGGTGCTGGAGCAGAGATTTCCTGGCAGCCCAGAGTGAAGACCATGCAGCCTATGGAGGTCTAGAGTGGAGCTGATATCCATCCTGCAGCCCATGAAGAACCTCACACCAGAGCAGGTGGGTGCTCCCAGAGGAGTCTGTGGCACCTTGGAGAGAATGCCATGTTGGACCAGGTTCCTGGCAGGACCTGTGACCCCATGGAGAGGAGCCTATGTTGGAACAGTCTTCTGGCAGGACTCTGACCCCATGGGGAACCCACGCTGGAGCATTATGTTCCTGAAAAACTGCACCCCATGGAATGGGGTTTATGGAATATTCCAAAAATGGAATATTGGAGAAGTTTGTGGAGGTCTGTCTCCCATTAGAGGGACCCTATACTGGAGCATGGGGAGAGTCTGAGGAGGAAGGAGTGGAAGAGACAGAGTGTGATAAGCTGACTGCAACTTGCATTTCCTATCCGCCTGTGCCATTTGTGTGGAGGAGGCAGAGAAACTGGGGGTCAAGTTGACTCCAGGAAGAAGGGAGGGGTAAGGGGAAGGTGTTTTAAGATTTATTTCTTCTTATCCTACTTTGATTTGATTGTTAATAAATTAAATTAATTTCCCCAAAGTCAAGTCTGTTTTGCCCATGATGGCAACTGCTGAGCGATCTCCCTCTGCCCTTGTCTCAACCCATGAGCGTTTTGTTAGATTTTCTCTCCCCTGCCCAGTTGAAGAGGGGGAGCAATAGAGCATCTTGGTGGGCACCTGGTAGTCTGCCAAGGGTAATGCACTAAAGCAAATTATTTTCTTAATCAGTTTAAGCAGTATCTGAGAAAGATTTTACACTGAGTTTATTAAAAGCAGCAAGATTTTAAGTGTATGATTGTCAAGCTCTTGACACTGTCCTAAATTGTTCTGATGGCCAGTGACTGTTTTTATAGATTTCAAATAAATAAGTCTAAGGTTTCTACTGGGCATCTTTCAAATAGGATAAACCAATCTATAATAGGCAGATAAAACCAGATAAGTGATTTAGGAGGAATCACCATACAACATCATCATCTCTCTCTCTCCTCCCCTGCCCCCCTGCCCCCATCTGCTATCCTATAGAGATTATAAAATATGTCAATATACAATATACATACTTATAAAACCCACCAAAAATATTTAATAGTTATAAAATAGTTGTGGCTACAGAAAAAGCAAGTTCAGCAGAAATAAATTAAATTTAAAAGTAATCATAAATTGTCTAGCATATGTAGTAAAATTTGAAGCTATTTGCTGGCTGCACACCTCATATCCTAAATGTTCTTGACCTGTGAGAGAACTTACATAAAGGGTTGTTCCTAAGATGTCCAGACTTCAGCTTAGTGTATTCTCTTTAGTGTCTTTGTTTCCAAAACCAGCACCCACAACTGACTTTTTTCCTTTGTTTGTTAAAATGAAAGGCCGTGTATTTATCTTAATAGAAGTTTTTGCTTGGGGTTATGAAAGTGATCATGTTCAATTTAAGATGTTTCTCTGTACTTAGAAGCACTGCCTTTACAATAATTTTTAAATTATCCATGGGAATAGAGATAGAAATACAGCAGATCTTTTCTGACATAATGAAAACATTACTGAGGTTTCAGCCTAACTTTCCTGATTCATTCAAAGTTCAGTCTACATGTGTATATTTAACTCTGCAGCTACAAAAGCTTAACAATGCAGCTGCAGCTGGTTCAGAGGAAAATTTATTAACATTTTAAATGTTATATTTTCAAATTAAAAAAATGGAAATTTAGATTTTTATTGTTATTCTTACTATATAAAAACATTATATAATAATCAATCCTTGCTTTATCTGTGCTGCAGGAATCTGTCATACTCGCACAGAAATCAATTCCAAAATACTGGTGACTTTGAGGGGATAATACTGTGTCCCAGCTAAGTAAGCAAGCTCAAATGACTCCTTGGGTAGGTCAAGGAAAATGAAACAAAACAAAACAAAACAAAGCTGTTCTCTAAATCCTTCTGCAAAATTATGTGCTGATTTAAACAAATGACCACACCATTATCAGTTTTGTAGCTGTTATTCATTATGTTAAGATGATGTAATATGTAACATACTGAGATGCTAATAAGGTGCACATTGAGGGGAAATTGTATTAATAGGTTTAGATTCTGTATGTATAAGAAAATACTTAAGTGATATAAGGATCAAATTCTAGTTATTTCAGAACAGAAATCTTAGGAATTTTCAGAAGTGCTACCACTGCAATTACTTCCCCTCCACATCTTTCTCCATAAGAGGACAAAACAACCAAGCAGTCTCCTCTATTGAATATAACCAGTCATACCTTTATTGAATTAATTAGATGTTTATGAACAGCAGTTCTTTAGGGAAGAGTATGTTAATTTTGAGATGACAGTTATTTACCTTTGTTCAGTGTTTATGTACTTGGCGGGTGATAACAAATACTCCATTCAGCATTATCTCGTCAGCTCAGCTTGCTGGAGAGTGTTTTTATAAGGTAAACTAACAATGAAACAGAGCTTAAACTAAGAATTCTAGCTGAAATGAAATGAAACTCAATATTCACAGCTTCTATTCCACAGTTGAGATTTTGCACTCGTAATACAATTAAACCGAGGTAGGGAAAGTATATGCTGTAGAATACTAAATTTTCTCACTGAGTTGTGTTTAAAACTGAGAAAGCAAACCAACAGTGAAACTGAGCTGACACTAAATATTATCTGTATTTTAAATATAAATGTTTTCAAAGATCTTGCTTCTGGCACTGCAGATAATATTGAACTTGCATACCACAAGCTTTCTTAACACGTTAATAAGAAAGAAAAATGTAAAACATGGTTGTGCTATGAATCTCCTTTTATCTTGACTTCAAAACCATACATTCCCATAGGAGGGAGGCCTTTGATGCAGACTAGTACTTACTAGTTTGTACATAGTATCTGACAATTAACTTTGAGTATGATGGAATTATTTGGCCAATATTATACATTATATGGCAAATTTTCCATATGAAAATTTTTCAAATTCCAGGATAGGATTTAAGAGAATTATTTATGTTTTGCACTGAGACAAATGATGTGTGATAATCTGAGCTGCTGCCTTCAAGCCCAGAACAAATGAAACAGGCACAGAAGTCCATGGCTCAATTTATGCGTTGGCCTTTAGGGACAAGAATTGCATAACTAAAATATATTTTTGAATGTGTTTAGACATTAATGTTTACATGTATACCTAAAAGGGTATCACCACTTCAGGGTGATCTAAAGTCTCAGTATTTATCTGATGTTTATACTTATGCAATGGCCAACTCCATACTTAATCCACTGAAAAGTCTTGACAGGCAAACTCACATTTAATACATTCAGTGAGTGTTGAATTTAACACAAAACATAACACAACGGGAAGTAATGTGATTATTCTAAAATATGTTTTGAGATTTAAAGGCTGAAAATGTTGACAGAAGAAACAAAAATATTGATACAGTGGCATACATGTCCAGTACGTGCACACAAAGCCACTTTTTACTACTTTTGCCTTACTACAGATTTATGTTCAGAGAATTACTATGGAGCTTATCACTGATATGATGTAGTTCCTTTATTTTATTTTTCCTTACGATCTTGATGAACAGCAGGTCTACCTCTAAAAATGCAAATAGGAAGATTTATGAAGTCAGTACGTTTTTTGTATACATATAATACTGCACATCTCCTGTTTGGTGCATCACATTCATAAATTAGGATATAAAGGACTGAAAGGTGAACTCCTTCTACATCTTGTTTTGCTAACATGTAATTGAAGATTTCACATAGAAGCTACTGAAGGCAACTTTTCTCACACTAATTTTGTTACTTTGTAGACTAAATATTTGTAACAGAATATGAAGATTAGGTCTCACAAATTGTATTAAATCTAGAAAAATATGTGTGCCCCAGTCCCTAAGCACCATTCTGATCTTTGTCTTTGTAGATGGAAATACTGCAGCATATACTGCAGCACATTTTCTTCAGACATAGAGAGAACAGACCAAACTATGTCTTTTTTCCAAACTTTGGAAATTAAAACAGAAAAACAGAAATCAGGAAGATTAGGATCAGTCATTAAATTATAGATACTGCAGATTAGTTTGCACAACCAGTATTAGTGTGTGCGTGAGGATATATTTAAGAAACAAGAAAAATATTTTCTTCTTCTGTAAAAATCTCCTTTTACTGGACCCTTTTAAAAAACTTTTTATACTTTTAACTCTATTTGTGTTTTCCAGTGTTATGAGTAAAGGAATGTAGTGCTGAACTCCAAATAGTACTGATCTGCAAATAAATTCATGTTTTATAGAACACAATTGCTTATACAAAAAAATACTGGGTCAGTCCCACATGTCATAGCTTCATTTTCACTCCAGTGAAATTTAATTCACAAAGTTATCAAAAATCTTCACGCGTTTTTCCTCTCTTCTCTAGCCAAACCCATGCCAGTCCAGACTCTGACTACTATACCTACTACTTGCAAGAGTTTTCCAATGGTAGATTTTTCTTTCAAATGGCATCAATAAGACTCTTACATTCTTACTTAGAGTGTTTTGACAGTACTATAAAAAACATTCAATCATCAAATGTCAGTCAAAATTCCAAGTAGTTTTCTTTACCTTTGATGCCAAGCATCCATGAATTTTGTTGTCTTCTAATTAAGGCTCCCTCTTGTGTGCATCCATTTAAGACTTTATGGGGCATCAGAGAGGTCAAACAAACAAACAAACAAGAAGCAGAAATGCTAACATTCTAAGACAACCTAATAAAAGTATTGGAGGGTTTGAGTCTCATCTGCCCTGTAGGAGAAGAGAAAAGCCAGCCTTGAACAGTCTCAAAGTCTAATGTACATGAGCTGTCAGTTTCTGTTTCAGAAATACACTTCATGCTCAACAGAAACCCTGCTTTAAAAACTAAAGCTTCTGTTCCACAAAGCAAGGACAACTGTATTAAGGAAACTCATATCAAGAGTTGAGCTTGGTGTGAAACATCAGTGGACCAGCGATGCAGAATTGATGATTACGGAGCAAGACTCAGTTCAGCCTGACCAGTAACAGTGTTAAAGGAAGCTTTACAGATAAATTCAGCTGATTGATTAATGAATATTTTGAACATATTGCAAAGAAAGTCTTAGTCACCTGAAACAGTAGACTTCTTTTTGAGAACATGACTGAAAATGTAGTTTTCTTTGGTGTGAAGGATGGTAAAAATACATAATTATATGCATTTATCCTACTACTGTCTTCACACTGGGGAACATGGGAGAACATAGGCAGAAGACTGTGTTAAGGAGACTAATCTAACTTGTAATATTTTCCATATCATGATTCCAAATTTATTTTGTTCATATTTCTATTGCATAAACACAAAGAAGTATGAGGAAAAGATTTAGAATCATATATGCAGATGAGGTAGATGTTCCTTCTCTCCTGCCCAATAAAAGAGGTTTTGACTATATATTGTAAACACTTGCCAAATGTTGAAGATATAGAACTAAACAAAACAAAAACTTTGAAAAGGTACATATAATTTTTAATTTAATTTCTTACATGGAGGATTAGAATTAAATATGAGAAATAATTCTAATTATTTTCAAAGATATTTTGAAAAATTAATTGGAATCCTTTTGCTGCTATTGACTTACCATTTGTATTTGAAAAAGAAAGGGGAAAAAATGAGCTATATTACTGTTTAATATTCTCCAAAGGATTATGATGAAATCCCTTTTACCATAAATGTAGTAGAAGGTTGCTGCTAGTTGGAAGGAAACTCAATGACACAAGAATTTGTTTTCAAACATATGGATAGACAAAATGTCTTCCTTAGGATAAACTTTGCTATGTTTCTTTGCTGTATTATTGAACTGAAACAAGTAACATAATTAGCTAGTTTATTCACCTCTGAGACTGCTAACTAGTAATCATTTTAAAAAAACTTGCATTTCTGTCTGTGCTGCAGCTTGAATCACAAATTAACAAATCTTCCTCCAGATCTCCCACAAAGCTTTCAAAAGTAATTGATGTATTACTGAAAAGAATAGTGCAACCTTGGACTCTCCGAACAGCTGTCTGCAATATGCATCTTTGTATAGGAAGTGGAGTTAATGGCCAGGATAGAGAAGCAGTCTTTATCATTATTCATGATGGAAATTTAAATAGAAAATCCTTGACACTTTACTTCAGGTCACAGTACTGTCTCAATATCTAGCCGAAGATAAGGAGGGACATCAGCAGATTTGCATAGAAATGTGATTGTGGTAAAGCAGCTGAAAAACTATCAACATTGCAGAAGTTCATTGTACTAGTGTCAGAATCTCATGTCTCTCCAGGACAGGAAGGAACAGAAATATATCAGAGCTGTTCTATTTATCAGATAAACAAATATAATTTTTTTAATAAAAGATGTGAAGAAAATAACTTTTGGTAAAAGACAGCACTCTTGCATTTTTAAAAGATCAAATAATTTCATTATTTTAGTTTTCAAGTCACTGGATAAAGCACCAGAAAAACATTAATACAGAAAATAAACAAACAAACAAAAAAAAATTCCAGCATTTCAGACCACAAGACTTCAGGAACATAATCCAAGAACAAAATATGTATGATATTAACTTTTTATTTTATACTCAATTGCAAACCAAAAAGTTGCATTCAGATCAGAATCTAAACACAAGACCATTTTATCTCTTTACAGTATATACGTATTTATTAAAAATTAATTTGTATCCATTCATAAGAATATCAACATATATTACCAACTATTGGTATGTGGAAAAGGGCTTCATATTATTTATAAAGTGTGTGTATAGATCAGGGATCCACAAACTATGGCCTGTGGGCTGGATATGGCCCCCCAGGGTCCTCAATCCGGCCCCTGGTATTTACAGAACACCCCCACTCCTCGCCGGGGGTTGGGGGGGGAAACCAAGCAGCTGCAGATGACTGCCTGCCACTTCATCCGTGCGCTGGCCCCCTGTTTAAAAAGTTTGAGGACCCCTGCTATAGATAGATAATAGATAGATAGACAGATAGATAGATAGATATCTTTATTAGAAGCAAGTAGGGGAGAATTTAATCTTAAAACTTTCCATAACATGGATAAATTGCCTACTACCCTCTTTAACAAAGGTGACAGAAGAGCTTATGCTAAGCAACTGATTGCTGACAGTGTCATCCCCTCATTAGCACTAACAAGTAGAAATAATTGATAAAAAAATACCTGAGATCCATATCTATGACTGAGTGAACAGCAGATCTACCAGCAGACCTGTAGAACTAATTTTTTCAGTGTTGTAATAAGTGATGCATGCAATACTAAATTATTCAACATATTCATAATCTGTTAACATAAGAAACACTAGATATGCCTTAGGTTTCCTTTAATGTTGTTAACAGATGCTAAAATCAGCAATAAATTCTAGTTTTTTATTATATTTTAATTAAGCTTATTTTGTCAGTATACTAATTTCAAATTTGACCTTTGGTATCCATCCACTTTGGAATGTGTCTGTGGCATTTTCTTTCATGAGATTTCAAAACCACAATTTTAAATTGTCTTCTATACAATATTTAAAAAGTTGAGTTCTAATTATAGCTAAGTAAATTCAAATGAGTGAAGTTTTGTTTAAAATTGTGTCTTTTTTAATGATAAACTCTTGTAGAACACAATGACAGTATTTTAAGAAACTGTTCATATTTTCATTGCATGCTTAATATGTGTGTATTTAGGGAAAAAATCTTGACTAGATTAATTTCATTTTTCATTAAGCATATTTAAGTTTTTTACTTGTTCTGCAAAATACTCATTATTCAGCTTCCACTAAAGAAAAATCTAAACAATTCTCCAACATGCAAAGACTTCAGGAACTTTATAAAAAATGAATAAAATAGTAGAAATATTGAGTGATTTCAACTGGAACAAAAGTTTCAATCAATGCATGAAAAGGAAAGGGGAGGAGAGGAAAATAATAAGAATGGAAGAATGGGAATAGGTTATTTTTTCCTTCAAAAGATTTTAATCTTATTCTGTGAAAGCTATTCCTAAAGGAATCTTCCTGTAGACTTCAATAAAAATTGCACTGAGCAGTCAATCAGTGAGAGCTGAATATCAGAAGTATTTTTATTAAAAAAAAAATATTTTTTTTTTAGTCCTTTGCTTCTTTTTAAAGTCAGCTAAATAATTCTAAGGAGTAATTCAGTACAGTGATTTAAGATACAAGGCTTAGTGTGGGATTCCCTTCATGAATCTCCCATTGCACTTGTTTATTGCCTTATTACTTAGCTGAAATACATTAAAAAAGTGTCTCATAATCTCTCATGAACTGAAAGCATCTTTCATTATTCATGTAAGCCAGGAACTAAACATATTTGGTACCTGTTGGTACCTCTGTGTTCCATCTTGTTTCACATATACTCTGACAGAAAATAGCTAGCCATCTTTTAAATCAGGTCTTTTTTCCTTCCCTAATGTGAGACTAAATACACAGAGGTCCTGTAAATATAAATTATTGAGCTACATGTTACAAATAAATAAAAGATTAATTTCCATATCTTTAGGTTATTACATAGTGAACAGCACTGTTCATAAGAATAGAGTAATATCAATAGATTTCACGGTGGAGGAGCATTTAAAAGAAAGACCTGAATCATGAGGAAACAGAAGTACACTTTGATGGAGAAAGTGAAATACTGGAAAAACCTGGAAGGCTGTAAAGAATGTAAATTGCATAAAATGTGAAAGAACACAAAGAAAGTGGTTATGCACACAATGAACACAGAAAATCTAAATAAAACATCACTATAAACATCTTGGATTTCATATTCAACTAAAAAGGGTATAAATGAGCTAGAAGAAATGCATTGCAGATGCAATTTCTAGCCTCTGTTTCTACAAATAATTTTCTGCATTCCTGAGACAAACTACTGTTGTGTTACTAAGCTCCATCAACAAGTGTCTTAAGATTCAAACAGATGTTCCTGTTTTTCAGGCCCATTGGTGCCAATACTCAGTATAAGTTTGCCCAGAGGAGTAAGGGAGTAATAGCGTATATCTGTAACAGTAACTTGCTGAGAAATGGTCCATCTATGCCAGAGATTTGCTTCAGAGAACACAGACTTTTATTCAGATCTTTTTTTCCCCACAGTGCTCATCACAGATAACCCAAATACTTATGAATCACTCAAGGGTATAAATGGGATAAAATGAGCAATAGACTGGTTTGCATTGTATCTAATTTCCCAGAGACATAAAGCAAATCTAAAAAAGTTTATATGCATACATTTTTTTATTACAAACTTTTACAGCTTAAACTTATTGCACTGCAAGCAAATCAAGGATCACTTACTTCCCTGAGCCACCATAATCAAGGAATAAAAACCCATTTATTGCTTTTGCCACACACATTAAAACAATACAAAAAAAGGATATTTATTCCAGAGATAAAAAGTATTTTTAATGGCTCTACTTTGTTAAAACTACTCAGTTCAGAAAAAAAATGTTAACTTGATTTTCGAAAGTAAATAGATGGAGAAGAGACTCAACACATCAGTTACTCACTTGCAAAGTTCAAAGACATATGCAAGCTTAGGAAGAATGACTGTGAAAAAATAAACAAGATCTATGCTAGAATTCATAAGAATAAAATATTTGTGTTTGCAACCCATGGAATCTGGAGGACACGGATTTTCTTCTGAATGTTCTTTTACTTATGAACTATGATTTAGTTTTGACCTGTAACAGCATTAAGTCTACATAGTTTTGGAGGCTTTTTTGGGTGGGAGGGAGGAAATTTGATTTTGTAAATTTCACTAGCAAAAACCTGGGCCATTTCAATGTTTTAAACAAAATAACACACATCTCCTCCATGTCCTTTAGAATTACTATGTAAGCCGTGTTCATGGATAATACACTTCTGCCGTTTCTGAGATAAAATACTTCATATAACTCATGGATAGCAAACTCATTGCGTTCCAGATGTTGTACATCTCCTGTACATATGCTACTTACAACACTTGTGCATAAACAGTAAACATAATGCATAAACATTTGCATCTTATTTACTGGAAATATATAGGGCATCTTCACAGCAAGTACCTCTGCATGAGACTCTTTCCATACGCTCAGTGGAGTTGACCTTTCTATGTCCAGGATTTCTGGATGTTTAGAAACTCTAAATATCCTCTGAACAGACTGGCAGATGTTCAAAAATTCAAGGTTACAGGATACCTTGAATTCAACCTACATGCAAATTCCAAGTGGCTAGTGAGAGCTTTAGAGAAATCTGAATGTACTCATGACATTGAATTTATGAAAATGCTTGATTTCTGAAACTTTTTATTAGCTCAAGTTTTAAGGATTTATTTTTTTAAAAAGAATAACTACCCTGTATGCAAAAAGGTGAGATGGAATTTTGATTGATAATTATGTACAGGGTCATGACCAGACCCTGCTTTATTTTCTAAGAAGCATCCTACCTATTCACTTCTTAAAAAATGCTTACTCTTTAATAATACATCTCTGGAAATTTTTTATATGGTAGGCAAATCTCTAGTTCAGAGTTCAAATAAGATTGCATGTGTGGCCAAAAATATGGAACACCTTCCCGAATTTGTTAGAAAGGTCATCAATTTTATTTTCCTGTCCAAATGGCCACTGCTACTTAAAAGCAACCCTTGGTTTCTTTCAAGGGCAACTAGTATGATGGACATCTGTTATAATCTGAATAATTTCTCAGAAAATCAAAATAGGTAGAAACTTACTTTTGTTTTTGTAAAACATTAAAATATTCTAGGGGTTTTGTCCTTTTCTTCACAAATTAAAAAACAAAAAAGGAACAGAGCCTCTAGAAATTAAGGGACTGAGAAGGTCCCTTTTTGTATGTTATTTTTTCAGAAAACTCAAATACTGCAAGTTTGGTTTGATGTAAATAAGTATCTGGTAAAATTCCCAAATAATCAAGGTTCTAGGTCGTATATTTTAAGATTTTAAGCTGTTCCTCAATATTTTCTAACACCGATTATGAAACTAGCTCAGACAGCAGGCATTAAGGGGCAGGAAGAGTCACTTTTCTTCACTATTACTTCTGCATTTAACTATAAACGTGTCTTCCTGGCAATCTTTTGAAAGTGGAAGAAACCATATGCAGACAGACCCTTAAAAGGATTATCCACAATTTAAAGAACAAATTCAGCTGATATGTAGTATCTATTCACAAGTCATTTAAGTTTTCATTGGTCCTAGACCTCAGAGTGGAGAGGATTGGACAACAGAGTTATGAGCTAGCTTTGTAACTAGTTGTGCTACCTAACTGACACAAATGACACACAATGAGCATGTTCCTTAATTATTTCTTCACATCCATACAGTCCCAGATAAACTGCAGGTCTCTGATCTTCAGTGGTAGCCCTATATTTTTAGAAGGCTGAAGCTCATACAGAAGATGTATATTTTCTTTGACCTGGAGACCATTACACAAAGGTGCAAGCAACCTTAAAGGCACTTTTTGGAGTCTAAGTGCCAAATAGTACTAAGCAATAGATGAATTAAACTTTAATTCTTAAGGAGAGGCCTAATACCTGAAAAAAGTACAAGGTTACTAAGAAGAAAGTGGTGTAACTACTGTATGAGCAATTAACACTAACATTTACATTGAAGAATATATCACATTAATATTAAATGTGGAAAAGAAAAGTTACTTCATACAGTTCCCTTAGGACAATGTAGATGATCCATTTAATATAGATGTTGTGGAACCTCTAACAATTGCATGCTGTTTGCAGTAGCAAATCAATGTATCAGGTAGGTACGTGGAAATGCTACTTTATGTGACTCACAGAAGGTATAATATAAGATGATTCCATTAAGGAAGGTAGAAAAAAAGTTACACTTTGAAAGGTAAGAGAAGTTATAGAAAGATGCATTTTCATCACTGTAGTTTCACTTTAAGTTGAAGTGTTGTACAAAGTTAATTCAGAGGGTTTCTTTGTTCCTTGATTAGCTTTTTGCTTTGCATAAATCAAAAAAATAAATTAATTAGTCCAAAACCTATTTTTACTTAAACTAACATTTTCCTTTTATAGGTCTTTCTCACAGAAGATTAGATAGCACTAGCTCCTGAATAGTCTATAGTGGCTTCACTCCTTACCAGGTAGGAGGTTCCTGCACTGAACTTTTTTCATCTTGAATGATTCCATGTTCTCCGTTCCCCAGAACAGTGCACTAACTCTTGAGCTTATTCTAAGGTAGACATGATTCTTTGTTTCTACTGAAGCTTGGGTACAAAGATTGCAACGAGAAATCTTGATTTTACAAGACAGGATAAAGTACAGGTAGAAAAAAAGACAGTGCTAAATTATTAGTTAAAGCAATTAATTGGTTTGGAGAAATGTTAAAGTATATCTTTGTTCTCCAGAACATGTGAGAAGTTTATATTAGATTGTCATAGGATTTGAAAGAAAACAAACACATAATGCTTGAGAGTCAACGTTACAAATAATAAACATAAAATGTCTTTTTTTTTTTTTTTGGTTTCCTTCCTTACGCATTTCCTATTTACCAAGCTTAGAAGTATTTTCATTACTTGTGCTGGTTGCTGTGAATACAATTTTTAGCTGTCTAATACTACTCTTTCAATGAAAAAGAATTTAACTTACTGACTTAACATTATGAAAGTAATTTCTGGAGCTGCCATCTTTCATTTAGCCATGATGTAACTGAACCTTATTAAAAATTGCAACTCTTTTTTAATATAGTCTCCATTCTTCTTGATTTTTTGGGAAGATAAAGTTATGTAAAGCACAATTCTTTCCAATGCTGTCTAGTCGTTACTGATTATACTACTAGCAGATAGTAATAAGAGATTACTGCTGATTAATGTTAATTAATATTTCCAGGTTTTGGCATTTTCTATTAAATTTTACTGTACAGAGTGTACAGAAATGTGAAGAAACCTGATAAAAAGATACAGAAGAAAATACCAACTAGAAGAGGAAGTTATTTGTCTTCATCTGTAAGTATTTTCTACGAGAGACAATAAATGCAAATTGTTAAACATCCTCTCAAGATATTACATTCTGTTTAAAACAACAGTGCATTTGGAAATTAGGTTTTGTGAGATGTACACACTTCTACACTAAAATTAAAGAGATGAAGGATGGCTCCAACTTTGTTCCTTCTAAAAGGAACTTCGGACATCTCTGACTGTTGCTTAGCACTCTGCTTTGATGACAAATACAAAAAAGGCCATTTAAACATAACTAAGAATATTTTCCTTGTAGGGGTGGGCAAAGACTGGAACAGGTTGACCAGAGTAGTTATGGGATCTTCATCTTTGATGCTATCAAGAACCTGACTTAACATGGCCCTGAGCAACCTACTGTAGTTGACCCAACTTTGGGTTAACGGAGGATGGACTAGATGATCTCCAAAGGTGCCTTTCAATGTCAGCCATGCTGTGGTTCTAAACACCACCTTCCCTGGGATACATATATTATAAAATTATCTACCATATGACTCATGGGGGAAAAAAAAAAATCCTTAGAAAATTTTTCCTGGTCTAACAAAAGAAGTAATTAACAATATTTAAAAATACAATTGTTTAATAAAGAAAAAAAAATAACAAGTCCTAAACTATGTACTTTTTCAGTCTCTTTTTTTTTGCACCATCATATTTAAGTTCTTTAATATGACATATGTCCTAGCTGAACTCATGGCTATCTGATGGCCCTCCAAAGCACCAAGTCCTCCCACACCCATTCATACTGTGCAGACTGTGAAGAGTGAATCTTATTTCATTTTTATTAATTGAACCATATTATATGAACCAAGAATACAAAAGACCTTTATTATCCTAACAATGGTCTTTGTGCTGGTTGTAAAACTTATCTCATAGGTACCCTTAGCATGTTATAGATTTAATCACAGATGGATACGCTGTGAAAAGTATAGATAGGCATTTGGTAGCAAGGCAGCAGAGTATTTGCAGTATCAGATATAAATTTAACCTACCAAATTACAATACTTCCTGTCCAGGTCACATTTGTTCTGGCATCTTCTACCATGCACAGAGACTCTGCAGGCAGAATATGTTTAGTTTAAGATTAAGCAGTTACTTTTAATTTAAGTAGACTAATAAATATGTAATAGAAAACTATGACTGGTATGCTGCTAGGCTAAGCATGTTCACTGTTCCCCATAAGATGCCTGACAAGTCTTTTCTGGACAGGTAGTTAATAGGCAAGGAGCAGCCTGCCTTCTGTTTTTTGGAACTGATTGGTACTTGGTGGTGCTGAGCTGTTGCCTTCCAGTTCCCTGCTTTATTCCTAGGGCTTCATAACTTTTCAATTCCGTTTTCTATCCATTTCTAAATAACAAATTATCTCACTGTTTCTGGGTAACAAATCATGAAGATTTCTATGGTATGGCCCATACAAGCATATCTTTAAGGAAATGGGCCAACCTTCCTGTAGCCCAAGATAAATTTTCCCCATCTGTTTGAAAATGTCAAAAATTTTCTAGCTGAAATGTGTGGCACTAACGCTTCCCTCTCTGACGTTCCTTTTGTTGAGTATCATGCTTCCTTTTGATGGTCCTGAATTTTCTAAATATGACTGTATTGAGGCATGTTTATACTACACAAAGAAAATGAATGTTGAAAGGGGGCTAATGTAAGATATTTATATAAGTAACTATTTTTCTTATTCTCATAATTTTCTTACGTTTTTGTACTTCATAGCTAATGAGCACTATACCCCACCCCCACCCCCTTCCTTTTTTTTTCTTAATGAAAACAATCTGTTTGCCTTATTGTGCTACAAATTAACTTGTAAGTCTGAAGTGAGGCTCCATGCTACTCAGGGAAGTTGCCCTGGCTTGACATAAGCAAGAAAGAAGAGTAGAATCTGATCCCCCACATGCAAATGTTTCAGAACATGTAATTATACTCCAGTTTGGAAGGTGGTGAGACAGACAGACAAAACCTAGAATTTTTACTTCTCAGCTAGCTGAACGTTTCAAACATTTCAATTTTAAAAAACACTAGTGTTGGCATATCAAATACTAGTATTGACCAACTGATATTAATCAAAACTGCTATTGGCCTAGATCTGCAAACTCATTGAAGATGTGGAACAGAGAAATTCCAAAAACTGAAGATACTGAAGCAACCGCCACAGCAGACCACTGCCTTCCACCAGACACGGTATCTCTGGATCTTGCTGACAGACCAGGAAAAATCTGAATAGATCCCCACTTAATAGTTTTGAGGGTAATTTCCTTTATAAAATCACAGTATTGCCATGTACTGGGCATTTGAATTCACCAAGCATCAGTACCACTGATTTACAATTATATAAATACATAAAGACAATAATAGGAAAAGTGCTGATCAGGCAAAAAGCTGTTAAAATAACAGAGAAATGTTTCAGTAAGTAGGTGTTGCTGTATATAGTATTTATACCAGTGAAAATACTGAAAATACTGTATATGCCCTGTCCACTCTTCAGCTTCGTCTTCCTCTTTTCTATATATATATTTTTTTTTAATCTCCTCCTGTAGGAAATATATTAACAAATCCCTCACTGGACCCAAAACTGAGGAGGAAAAAACTCCCACCAAAATCTCACATTCTTCCTATCAAAGAAGCCACAGTGCTCTGTGACCCTTCTCCCATTCTTCCTCAAAGAGACTAGAGTGGTACACCAGTACTGGCTATTAACATGTAAGTCTAAAGGAAATACAATACTAAAAGAAGTGGAAGGGCATGAATGCCATATTAAAACATGTCCTACTACTGTCAGTATGAACCATTTCTTTGAGTAAGCAATCCCTATGTTTTAATCTAAGCTTTCTGTATCACTTGGTGTGGCAAGTTGCTTGTTAGCCTACCCACCATCTGTGATTAAATTACTTGCAGAGAATCTTTTGTCTTTGTGTAAGGCAGGTTGGAGCAGTATCTACAGTCTTGGAAACTCCAAGGACAGCAAGAAACAAAGCAGGTTTTTTAACACAGATGAGATCCATCAGACAGGAACATTAGGGATTCTGCATAAAATCTATTTTAAACGGTAAGTGTGTGACCTGGCTGATGTGAAGAAAGCGTTGGCGTGCCTAACAACAAGAAATAAATATTATTGTTCTTTGCCTGCATCTTTATTCTCTGAAGCCTATCCTGGCTGTTACAAGTTGGGCCTATGCTGGGAGAGAAAAGTAATCACTCCACGTCCAATGCAATGAGTAAATTCTCAGGGGAGCTAAGGAACATATGTGAAAGCAATTGCTGTGACTCCTTTTGAAAGGTTACAGAATGCACTCCCCTAACACCCTGTCACTGTCAGTTCTGCTGACTAACAGAAACAAGTGTGGGACTCAGCTGCTCCCTTTCATACCCACCCCTCACTCTTCACCTTATGCTTTCCACCATTTCTAAGCACATCAAAGATTTGAAGTTTGTGACAGTACTTCGCTTGAGGCAATTGCTCCTAGTAGGCTCTCTTCTGTACTTACCACTTGGTAGGACTAAATATGTAATATCTTTACCCCATGCAAAAAATATTTCCTAGACATAATCTGACCAAAACAAAAATTTCTCAATTAGGTGCACATGTAAAAATATTAGTTATGTTGAAAGAAGCATCAGTTTAACAACACAAAAGACATTTTTTTGCTCTGTGACTGGAACTGTTGAGCAAGGAGCCAGTTGTTTGTCTTCATCTGCTTTCTCAAAATACAGTTAGAAGACAAAATTCCATGATGTTTGTTATTCTAGAAAAAAACCAAACAAACTTCAAACCATTAAATTAATGACTGATTTTTTGTGCTATTTTGACTCAATAGTCTGAAAACCTGTGAAAAATCACTTGTATTAGTGCAATTAGACACATGGCAAAACCTGAGGAATGTCTAATGTTTTAAACAAATCCAGAGAAATGCTAATTGGTCAGCTTTTTTTACTTAATTCTTGAAAAACTGAACTTTATGCTGGTTAACAACAGCAGAAGATGTGTTTTTGACAAGAACTATATTCTCCTAGAAGATTGACTGAGAATAGAATTTAAAAAGGGGACTGAAAAAGTAATTTTGGAGGTAAAAAAAAATCTTAAAATTATTCAGTTTAAAAGTTCTGGTCATTTCTGAATTTAATACTTATTTTCTTCCTAAGTCTGATTAAAAAGAAACTCTGTTTTCCTAGTTTTCTGTGTGACCTACTTTATAGCATAGGGACTTACAAGCTGCAATAGCAGGGACGATGTGGACTACAAGGGGAAAAATATTTGACCTGTTACTAATTTAAATATTTCAATGTTTTAATTCTGAAATAGAATATGAAAATAAAGATATGTTTGGGTTTAATAATAATAATAATAATAATAATAATAATAATAATAATAATAATAATAATAATAATAATAAATGTCTCTGAATAACCCAATTACAACATAGGAAGTCTGTGTCATGGTTTAACCCCAGCTGGTAATTAAGTACCACACAGCCGCTCGCTTACTTTGCCTCCCCCAGAGGGATGGGGACAATCAGAAAGGAATGTAAAACTCAAGGGCTGAGATAAGAACAATTTAATAATTGAAAATAAAATAAAAATGAAAGAACAATAACAGTTATAATAAAAAAAGAGGGAGAGGGGGGAGGAATAAGATCCAAAGGGGAGGGGGAAAAGAAAACAAGTGATACACAGTACAGCTGCTCACCCCCCACTGACCAATGCCCAGCCAGTCCCGGAGGTGGCAGCTCCAGCCAACCCTCCTTCTCCAGTTTGTATACTGAGCATAATATCCCATGGTATGGAATTAATCTCTGGCTAGTTCAGGCCAGCTGACCTGGCTGTGTCCCCTCCCAATTTCTTGTGGCCCTCCAGCTTTCTTGCTGGCAGGGCCTGAGAAAATGAGAAGTCCTTGACTTAATATAAACATGACCCACCAACAACTAAAACCGTCCATGTGCTGTCAACATTGTTCTCACACCAAATCCAAAACACAGCACTGCACCAGCTACTAAGAAGAAAATTAACTCTATTCCAGCTGAAACCAGGACAGCTTGTTAAATTAAAATAGAAAGAGAGTGTTATGCAAGGCATTTTGAGCAGTCCCAGATTTCAAAGCAGTATTCACTATTAAATCAGTGAATAATACTCTGAATCTGGCCATCATTCTGGCATCTCAGCTTGGATCACCAAAACCAGAGCTTCAGAAGTCACAATTCATGGCTGAAAAGAAATATAAGGCAGATGGATAAGGAAAATATAAAGATAATTCTTGTGTCCTCACTCACTGTTTTAAACAAGGCTTATTTAGGATCGGTTTATCGTTTTTTTATTTACACTACTTAACCTTGTATTCTTCTTTCATATTCATCAAACATATAATTTTAGGCACATCATTGTGGTATGATGTTCTTTTCACAAATATCATGACATTTGTCCTCCAGGCTGATTTCTACTCTCTTCCCTCATTAGTATTCCTGCTTGGTGACTGTCCATGCTTTCTCCTTACTCCTATGCCAATTCACGACACCTGGCCACAGTAACCTTTCAAGCAGTTTAGGACATAGATTTCCCTAGGTTTAGGATCATTTCAATATGCAGTTAAAGCTATGTATGTTTGGACAGATGCCCAGATTTCATGAGGCTCCGTTCTCATTTATAATTTTAAAAATATGAACTTATTTCATCAAATAAGACAATATTTAGTCAGATTTGACTCTTCAAGAGATGTTCGCACAATTATGCAGGCAGAGACACACAGCCAGAGATACAAGAGATGCCGGGGCAGGAGGGTCACCAGAGAAGAAGAAACACTGAAGAAAATCAGTGGCCCAGAGCAGGGTAGGAACAAAAGCAGCCACCCCAAGCAGGGACAGGGAGGAGGCTGAGGAGGTGCTATGACTGCAAAGGGTCTGCAGCTGATGGAGGAAACAACACCAGAGCAACAGAATAGATCCCACAGTGCACTGACGTCTAACTCCTGCACTGCCTGTCGCACTACCAAAGGGACTAGGTAAAACGTGTGGCTGGGGAACTGGAAACCAGGAAGTGTGGAGTAAAGATGTTTTTTCTAGATCCCACAGTGCACTGACGTCTAACTCCTGCACTGCCTGTCGCACTACCAAAGGGACTAGGTAAAACGTGTGGCTGGGGAACTGGAAACCAGGAAGTGTGGAGTAAAGATGTTTTTTCTAGGTGTTTGTTCATTTGTTTCTTTGTTATTTTACAATACCAGAATCAGTAACCAAAAGTTTGCTAATTGGCAATTAATTAAATTGATTGAAGTTCCCTGACTTGAAATGGGTTTTTTTTGCTCAGGACAGGCCTCCAGACTGTGTAAAACTTTAGAAACTGATGTAATGCTTTCCTTTCTGAAATTTTTTTTTAGGAATTATTATTATATCTTCTTTATTACTAACTATACAAATAATATATTGATGAATTCTGAAGAAATGGTTAAAATTCATTAAAGTAAGATCACTAGATCATTATTTAGAACATTTATGTAATTGATATAAATGGAACCACCAATAAAAATCCGTAATTAAACATTATTTTCATTTTTTATCAAATTACATTTTAAATGTATAACACCCTCTCTGTCTTTGTCTCATCTCCTGGGTAACATTTATTTCTGCATGTTATAAATCTCCTCTTTTGATGTGGAAATATTTTTTAGTATGTAAAAATAAATCAGTTGATGAAATAACAATACTTTAAAAGATAGACATTTTCAAAGATATTAAAATGTTCTATTGGTTGGTTTTTCCACAAATATACTTTGTATTAACACAATAGACTCCCTAAACTTTTTGGCCAGTGACTTCAAAAGTAAGTAGGCTTCTTTTTACTCTAACTTGTATTTATCCTGTGTTTACTCTAATCCCCTGTATTTATCCTGTAAACACATGCCTTCAGACAACTCTTCTGCAATGAGGTTTTTTTAAAATGTGTTTGACCTGTTTATTCCTGTATCTGGTTACCTTTGGACTTCTTTTAAATATGACCTTATGTCTGTATTTTCTGGGTATGTAAGTCTCTTTCTGTACCACTATTTTAGTCTCCACTGGCTAATCCAAAATTCTAACCCTAAGAAGTATTTTTATATGTGTTTTCTGAGACAAAAGCAAAAACTAGAAACAGATTATAAAAATAATTTCTGCTCTGAAAGACATTGATAAATAACCAATGCTTCATGTGAATAAGCCCTATGATAAATGTTTTCAGGAGGGGTCAAAGAAACTCTTGACTAAAGTCAAAAAGCAGAATGATGTCTGGGAAATGCCCTTTAAGGTCAGTGGAACTACAGCCTAGATAGCCAAGAGCGTATTTCAACCTCAGATTTACTATGTTTTGCTGTAGTTCTCCCTGCAGTTAGCTTTCTATTAGGTGTCTGGAGTTGATTTATATACAGACTGTTGTTGTAGAGTTTTCCAACAAAATATTGTATATTTCTGTTCTTAAGAGTGAATAGAGGTGAACATCTGTGCCCTACACAAATTATAACATTATGAAAGTAACTTTCAAAGGTGCCAAACCAGACATGGTAGCTGCAACATCTTGCTTACCTGTAATAATGGAAGCCACAAGGACTGAAAACTCGTGATCAATGTGATCATTTAAGTGCAGAAATTTACAAACAACAAACAAACATTTTTTTTAAAGGAAATATGGCAAACCCTGAACCACAGGGCATTTTCAGATAGTGCTGCAGGTGTTCAGGTGTGAGGGAGAATCAAAACTATATAATTCAGTCACAAAACTTCTACCCCTGTCTCCAAATACCATATCACAGATGTTTCCAGTATGTCCTATGCCTCAAAATCAAACCCTCTTTAGTATCTCCAAAGCTATTGGTCCTTTATTCCTTCACTAATTGTTGTTGTTATTAATTTTATCTATAGTCATTATTGTTATAATTATTTTCTATGATTATTCTACAAAAATATTAATTGGATTTCATCTGAATTTACTAATAACTTTGGCTATTACAAAACAGTGTTTTGTGAAATAAGCCTTTCTCTTTTTTATTCAGGAAAAAAGCAAAACTAAAATTGGACCATTCTCCAGTATGATACAGAATATAACATCTCCCTTGCATGCTCAGTCAGCCCATGAATAATCACCTATTTGAGGGTGTTACTTCTTAATTATTAGGTTGTGTGTGTATGTGTGTGTGCACACGCGCTTCTTTGATTATTCAATATGAAAAACCTTCTCCAGAAGAAAAAAAAACAATAGTACATTTTGTCTTGTTCATTGATTTGGGGTTTTCTTCTGGCATATCAGTTATTTAATACCAGTGCTTCACAAATTCAAATACTGTCTGTTTCACAGAAAAAAAACAACCCTGAAACAGATACAGATCTCCTATGCGAGTCCACATTTATTTAAGACAAGGGTATGGGTTACCTATCTTTTACCAAGGCTAACTAATGATTCTCTGTAAAACAGCAGGGTTTAATTCTTAGTCAGTGAACAGGTCGTGTAATATTTGCATCTACAAGACATGTCTTAAAATATATCTTTCAGAACAATATTTTATATAGTACTGTTCAGAGGGTGAGACAGTGGAAAAAAAATCAAGCCCAACATTTTAGCCTGGAAAACTCTTGAAATATTGCTTCATAAAATTGCAGGCTTCTTTAACTGTTACTCCACTGAGAAATTCATAAAGTTAGAAGGATATATTCCAAAGTCTTTGATAGAACTGCACTGTCTTGATGGTTATTGGAGTTTTTCCAAATCCATCTGTAACCTAGGGTAGCAAGATTCAAACCTGTAGCAAAATAAGTTAGTTTGTTGAAACCTCTCAGTAAAACATCTCATTGTAGCCGGATATGAGGTCTTTTCTTACATTTACCATATTAAGGTTTGTTGTTTTTTCACACCCTGCTGTGCTTTACTTGGAAAGTTTCTTACTACGGAAGATAGAAAAGAAAATGCCAGCTACATAAGTATTAACTATATTTACTGTATCCTCAAAGAAAAAAAATGACACAAAATATATTCCAAATGGAGCTACAATATGTGCGTGTTGCAGGGGGTGGCGGTGGGGAGTGAGGTGGAATATTTAGACAAGAATAAGCAGAAGCTGAGAAAGAAGGAGTTAAACTTCTGTGAATATAAGGCCATCACTGTGATGTAAGCAAATGCAAAACCTTTCTTTTTGCTACATATCAAAGACTAAACGCTGTAGCGTGGAAATGATTGAGCAAACAATGCCATTTCTCTCAAAGCTCTTAAATAAAATATTGTTACATAAGTAGCAAAGAAAATGAATCTTGAATTTTCCTAGAAATTAATGTTACATTATCCGTGGGACACAGTAGAGCTCTCTTTATGGCACAGCGTGATCCAACAGCAAATTGTTCTTCCTGTGCCTGGGTTCTGAAATTGTCTTCAAAGGAAAACTGAGATCCAAGTAAGGAAATTTCTACCAGCTGTCCTAAAATTTAATTCTGCAAACTGTATAAGCACTTGGAATAGAGATGCACAGTTTGGTCCCAAAGCTAAGAGAAGATCAAATGAGTGGTGTGTGGGGCTAGGCTGTATGTGCTGCAAAGAACAGAGGAGACTTACAAGCATGACACAGGCTCTATGAGGAAGGGCAGAACAGGAAGATGAATAGGGGAAGTTGCCCTTTATGTGAGACAGCAGATGGAGTAGATGGAGCTGAGTGCATGGAGTTCTGCTTGGGGATGGATGAAGAGCTATATGAAAGTTTATGGATTAGAATTAAAGAGCAAAGCAAATGTGACATTACAGTAGGTGTCTGCTATAAGTCACCTGACCAGGAAGAATAAGATCAGTCCCTCTACAGACAGATAGGGGCAACCTCACGTTCACTGGTCCTGATCTTCATCAGAGACTTCAAACACCTTGACATCTGCAAGAGGGACAATGCATCAGGACATAAGCAATCCAGGAGGTTCCTGGAGTACATTGATGATAACTTCCTCCTCCAAGTGACAGAGAAGCCAATGATGTTACACTGAACCTCATACTCACCAAGGAGAAGCTCACTGGGAATATGAAGATCAAAGGTGGCCTTGGTTGCAGTGATTATGAAATGGTGGAGTCCAGGATCTTGAGGGCAGGGAGAATGGTGGAGAACAATCTCACAACCCTGGACTTCATCAGAGCAGACTTTGTCCTCTTCAAAAATCTTCTTGGAAAAGCCCCATGGAATAAGGCTCTGAAGGAAAGAGAGGCCCAAGAAATCTGATTGATATTCAAGGATCACCTCCTCCAGGCAAAAGGGAGTTCCAATTTAATGAATATGGTTAGGCAAAAATACCAGGAACCCTGTGTGGATGAACAAAGAGCTCCTAACCAAACTCAAACACAAAAAGGAAGCATGGAGGGTGGAAGCAAGGATGGATAACCTAAGAGGAATACAGAAACATTGACTGAACATACAGGGATGAAGTTAGGAAAGTTACACCCAAATGGAAATTATTCTGACCAGGGATGTCAAAGACACCAAGAAGAGCCTAGGTGACAAAAGGAAGACTATGGGAAATGTGACCCCATTGCTTAATGCGATGGGGAACCTGGTTACAGAGGACATGGAAAAGACTGAATACTGAATGCTGCCTTTGCCTCAGTCTTTATTAGCAAGACCAGCCTTCAAGAAGACTAGGTCCTGGAAACCAAGGGGAAAGGCTGGAGCAAGGAAAATGTACCCTTGGTGGAAGAGGACTGAGTCAGGGAATACATAAGCTAACTGGGCATCCGTAAATCTATGGGCTCTGATGGGATGAACTCAAGAGTGCTGAGGGAGCTGGCATATGTCATTGCAAGGCCACTCTCAATAATCTTTGATCTATCAGGGCAACTAGGAGAAGTTTCTGAAGACTGGAGGAAAGCAAATGTCACCTCTAACTTGAAGAAGGGCAAAAAGGAGGTTGGAGGGAACTACAGACTGGTCAGCCTCACCTCGAACCCCAAGAAAGTGATGTAGCAGCTAATCCTGACAAGTATTTCCAGGCACATTAAGAAGAAGAAAATAATCAGGAGAGATATCATGGCTTCATCAAGGAGAAGTCATGATTGACCAACTAGATAACTTTGTTATTAAATGACTGGCTTGGTTTGTAAATGAAGGAAGAGTAGTGAACATTGTCTGTCTGGACTTCAGTAAGGTCTTTGAAACTGTTTCTCATAAGATACTTATGGAGAAGTGTTGATGTACGACCTGGATGAGCAGACAGCGAGGTAGGTTGAAAAGTGGCTGAATGACCAGGCTGAGAGAAAAGTGATCAGCAGCATGAGGTCTAGTTGGAGGCCAGTACCTAAGAGTGTACCCCAGGTTTTCCCCAAAATCCTGTGCCTTGAGGGAAACAACTCCAGGCACCAATATATGACGGGGGGCCATCCAACTGGAAACCAGCTTGGCAGAAAAGGACCTGGGTGTCCTGGTGGACAGGAATTTGAGCATGCGCCAGTCATGTGCCCTTGCTGTAAAAAAGGCTAAAGGTGTCCTGGTCTTCATTAGACAGACCAGCAGGTTGCGGGAGATGTTCCTCCTCCTTTTTTCAGTGCTGACCAGGCCACACCTGGAGTAGTGAGTCCAGTTCTGGGTTTCACAGTCCAGGAGAGACATGGTTATACTGGAGAAAGTCCAGCAAAGGGCCACAAAGATGAGGAAGGGACTAGACCATCTCTCCTATGAGGAAAGTCTGGGAGAGCTGGGACCATTCAGCCTGGAGAAAAGAAGGCTCAAGGGGTATCTTACAAATGTATGTGAATATTTGAAGTGAGGGTGCAAAGAAGATGGAGCCAGACTTTTTTCAGCGGTTTGCAGTGACAGGACAAGAGACAATGGACACAAACTGATAGGAGGCTCCATCTGAACATCAAGAAACACCTTTTTACTGTGAAGGTGACTGAACACTGGCACAGGTTGCCCAGGGAGGTTGTGGATTCTCCATCCTTGAGAGATATTCAAAAGCCATCTGGACATGGTCCTGGGCAACCAGTCATAGATGGTCTTGCCTGAGCAAGGGAGTTGGACAACATGACTTCCAAAGCTCCCTTACAACCTCATCCATTCTGTCATTCTCTGATATGATGGATGTTTAGGATAGGCAGTGAAAGGAAAAGAAGTAATGTGGAAGCTGAAAGACAGTAGAACATTGCTAAAGCTTTGCTGCATCACACTCCAGTTTCCTAAAATCCAGCACGTCACATGCTTAATGGTTGTTTAAAACAGTGTAAACACCAGTAAATCATAAGTAAGCTCCTCTTTTTTTGGGGGTGGTATGTTTTAATGTTAGACTTCCCCTTCTATTTTCCTCACTTCTCATTTGCATTTCCATTTTAATAAAGCATGTGAAATTTTTTCGAAAACTTCCCATAGTATTAAAACTAGATAATGGTCGGACTAGAATTACAAAGTTATGGAAAAAAAACCAAACTCAAAATAAAACTGCTTTTCTGAATATCGAGTGAAATGTTAGAAACATTTGAAGTTTGCTATCTTCTGCTGAGCATCCCAAGGCCACATGCTAACACCATGATTTTACAGACTTTGCTGCATCCCTAGAACTATCTGAAGGCAAGTCTTCTGGGCAAATAAGATACACTAAATTGTGGGCTAAACAGACATGAGTGAATTAAACAAATGCAGAGTACGTGACAGCGTACCAGCTCACCTTTAGACATCAAACAATTGCCCAAATTGTTTATTCCTAAAACCAGCTCTACCTTCATGCCTCACACCAACTGTAGAAAGAATTGGGAATATGTCTTTTATCTTCATCAGTCACCATTACCTAAATCATATAAATAAGATATTATACACTGTTTTAAAATTATTGAGACTTATTCTTATCTCATACCTGTCAGCTATTAAAGAAGAAAGTTAACTCTATCCTGGCTGAAACCAGGACAATATCATTATTGGATTCAGTGCTGAACTCAACACTTTGCAAAGATTGACCAGTAAAGTTTGACCTGGATTGCAAATATACTTTTTTTTTTTTTTTTTTCTTGTAGGGCCGGTTAGCTTTTCTTCTATCATCTCTGACAACTGATCATTTTTTTTCCATAAATGTGAAAGCCTTTTGTAGCTCTTGAGACAGTTTTACTGTCTCAGTGGACCCTGCCGTTGCAGTCTTTCCTCAGAGTTTTCCAAACTTTCTCTTTTTTTTTTTTTTCTTTTTTTGGCTACTGAATATTCTGCAATTTTACTGTCTTTTTAGCAGTTTAAAATGTGATGTGCAAAATGAAAACTATTTCACTGATACATTTATTTATACATGCATAAACATATAAACATTAAATAATAATCACTTAATCTATGATTTAGACTTAAACCAACATTAAATTTCAGTAAGAAACAACTTTAAATGAGTCAGTATTATTAGCTCCATTGAATTCCACATAGTGTTAGAAATGATAGAAATTTCAGATTTGTTCTTTAGATACAGATACTAATATAAACTCACCTGTTGTATGTGTGTTTCTACTGGTGATGATTTGAGAGTGTGAACAGATTTAACATATGGCTATGCTTAAAATCATCAGTCTTCTGCTTCATATTTCCTGTGGATCATTTCTCTGCTGTTAAAATTTTTTAGTGCTTCTGACATCTAATGACTACATTGCTTGAGTGGATGGAAAGTGATATAACATCAAAATGTATATCCATAGACAAAACTCTGCAATTCTAGCAGGAGTATTTCCACACAAATAAAATTCTAGTAAATATACCTACAGTATTTATACATTAAAAAATTCTGCTGAAGATAAACAGTTCACATGGGTATCTATAGATTGGATAAATGGCATCATCTTTGTATAAAATTAATTTTTAAATAAGATATTCAATTCAGCTGTTTTATGACTGTCCTACTGCTGTTGTGAGTGAGCATCAAGTGGCTCAGCATCTCCATGTCATGATCCTGTGCTAAGGCAAAATGGCTAGTCTAGAAAGAGGCTGTGATTTTAGTTTTCTGGTCAAATTCACAATTAATAACTTCTGTTTATAATTTGAGAATCACGTAAAACACAGGATTATTTCAAATAACACTATATAAAATGGTAGTGATGATGGGGAAAAAAGCTACACTTGAAGGGATTGCTAATCACTGAAATAATGCTATGGAGCATAGCAAAGGATATCTGCACACACATCGATAACATAGTTAAAAGTCTTCTGTCTTTTACTGTTTTGCTTAACATGACACATCACATATGTAAGTTAATTGAAAACTCATTATACTTTTTTTTTGTGTATTGTCAAATATTTGCCTCTGTGGATAATAACAATAGCATCTCTCCAGGTGATCTGATAGCTGTCTTCATTAAGATAGCACTAACTGGTAATCAAAGCTTTAGCTTCATGAAGATTTCTGACCTCATTCTTCAAGAGAAACTTTTGATTAGCTTCCAAGATTCCTTGGACTTTCCCTGGGAATTATGTCAGAGTTTTTATTGTAATCATGAATAACGTATCTAATATCTTCCACAACAAATAACCAATAGCGGTTTTACATAGGAATACAGGTATCTAAATGGATTGATGAGGTCTTGTATTGATCCCAAAAGATTTTGTTTCTTCAGCAAAATTGTCTTACTGATTTTATGCACTACGCTGTGCATGACCAGTAATTACCTGCAGTCACTAATTTTAGCACGATGAGTTAGAAAATGTGTTTTTTTTAAAAAAATATATTTCTACACTGCATTATGCTATGGAACTGTATTATGCTGTATTTTACCAAGGCCATGAGATACTATTGTGAAACTAATGTATGCATAAGGACTCAGAAAAGTCCTCTCAGGTGGTGGCAGATAATACTATGACCTGAGAGAAGCATGTACAGAATTATATGAAAGATAGGGTCATAACTTTATTTATTTACACCTGAAGGTAGTATATACCCAGGCAGAAACTCAGTTAAGATAAAGCAAAGCAACAGAGCTCTGGAAAAATACTCTGAAATGAAAATTCTATATCATAGGGTTTTTTTTCTTTCTGTCAGCTACTGATCTTGGTTTACTGAAGTGCTATTTTAATTAAATTGAGTAAGCAGTCATCTCAAAGAAATTGAGATTGAGTCATCTCACTAAATGAGACAATTGTACCTGAGCTATTCAGTATAGGCTTCTTCTTTAATCAGTGATAAGGTAAAAACTGAAATAAAACCAAAAAATATACCAAAATGCCCAAATTTTCCAAAACAACCTGCCTTTATTTTGGTCTATTTTACTCATTTATATTAATGAGGTATTCCCTTTTTTTCTCTCTGTTATATCCATTGCAGAAACAGGGTGCAGTCAGAACAAAAGCAACACTAAGATATACCTCAAGGCTGAACTCAGGAATAGTTTTAATCTGATAAATACAGTCAATCCCAAATATTCTTTTTAGCATGCAGTGTGATCAATTAAAATTTTCAGTAACTTTCAATAATTTTAGGGAGAAAGTATCTTACAAACATTTTGCTTTTAACTTGCATAAATATTTGTGCCATCATATTTCATGTAAGTAGATATGTGTATATTTTTAATATATACACACATATATTTAGTTTCTAAGGAAGAAATAATAAAATATATTACAAGTCAATACAGCTGCTCATATTTCCAAATACTCTGAATTACACATTTAATAGTATGTATTAATTTTTACAGGGCAAGAATATTCTAGCAGACATTTATTTTTATGTTACTGTTAATATTCTACTTTGCAAGTATGAAGTAACATATATTTGCATCATATAAATATAATAAAAACAGTTTCCTAAACTTAAAATATTAATAAATACTTAAAATACATATTTCAATGTAATTACAATATAATAATTGGATTAAAATGCAAGATACATTTTTTTGTCTGCCACCTCACAGCCACAGGTAGAATATGTTTCACTTTTCCCACATTTTGTTAATTGTTCGTTTGCTATCCCTCAAAGTTAAATTAACGTCAGTTTATGCAAAATGCAAATGTATTTTAGAAAATGTGATCTTCATCTCAATATCTTGATATTTGCCACAGTCAGTATCAGTTTTAAAAGTATAAATTTTGAACAGAAATTATGTCGTAACTTCTGCAATAAGTTAACTTCTGCAGAGCTTCAGTATATATCATCTCTTAGACATGTTACCAAATAGGAAACTATATGTCCTAAGAAAAAATCAAACCTGTTAACTACCCATAAGCAACACACTACAAAGCCTTTACATTAGAGAACATAATTCATTTTTTGTGGAATTATATTTAAAGTAGTTTCTATTTGCATATGTTAAATCCTTGCCCAATCTACTATAATTGTCAAATAAGATGAGAAGACCCACAATAATGAATAGTCTTAATTAACTAGTAAAGAGGCATGCCTCACTTCACTTTCCTTACACCATTATCGATGTCACTATCAGCTCTCTACACATTGGGACTATTATTGCAGCTGTCATAGAATTAAATGAAATCTATCCAGCAACATCTGCCTCCTCAGAAGAAAATATGAATAATTTTACCAGCTTTCCCCATCTCTGCCTGCTGTATTCTAATTATGATGTAATGGAGGACATCAGCATGCTGTGGACTTGGTGATTAACCCAGGGCAGCTGAGAAATAGGCCTAGTGAGATGAGCAAGGCACATAGATCAGCTCAATCAATTATCTTTTTTCTCAAGGCTCTCAAATACAGCTGTGACCTTCTGATGGGAAACAGTAAGTTACACTTGAACTCATTTAGGAGGTCAGATATTTCATAATATATTACTGGAATTAATCCTTGTTTTTCAGTTCAGTTCTATTAAAAAGGAGTATTCTATATGTATATACAAGAGTGTGTATATATACACACACAGAGACATATGCACATTTTGCAAGCCTTTGTTTTTCTAATACAGGTTTAAGTCCTGACTTAGTTTGTTCACTTTTTAATTTAATCAATTATCATATACAGCCTTTCCTCTCTTGTTTTGTTTCTACTCTGATTAAGCACCTGCCTGCAGGCATTGAAGTAAGATGGAAAATATGTCAGTATAGTGACAACTTTCAAGCATTATTTTCAGTCTGAACACATAAGTTGGGCACATCAACAAAATCTTAGTTTTAAAGTATACTTACTTGTACCATCCTGTGTTCTGGTGACTGTGGAGTTCATGTAACTCAGATTGCAGACACATCCAGTTCCTTGCCCAAAATGTTAATTCAAGCAGTTATTACTATAGACCAATTGGACTAGTAATCCTAGATTTATTCTGGTAGCCTACACTAAATGAAAGCAATGCAGTGACTCGGACTCTCATCCACATTGTGCTCTTTGGCATCATTTGCAGACACTTTGTGCTATCAAAAACAGTTGTAACAAGATGGGGAATCTACATCCTAACATAGTTTCCTATACTGCTTATTTTAAAGACAAAGAACCATTGATCACAATAAAGACAAAGAAAAAAGAAGGAGACTGAATCAAAGACATTTAAATTAATCATTTTAAAGGAAGGTGGATTATTTTCACAAGGGAAGTAAAAAAAAGGTGATCTTCAGTGATTCATTGGTGGGAAAAAAATACTCAAATGTTCCTGTTATAAGCAGGGGTCTTTCCAAGATACAATTGAACCTTTAACTCTAATTATTAGAGGGGAATAAATGTCATAGGATTTAGCAATTTTCTAGTGCCAGATGCTGCCACAACCAGTTTTGTCAATTTAAATATTAAATTACAACTTCAAGTCTTTGTAAATGCAATGATTGAATTTGCTTTTATTTATTTATTTATTTAAATAGATGATTTAAAAGAGGTTTTTTGTCACTCATACAGAAAGGTACCCTTTACTGGAACCAAATTTTTTTCCACGGTGTTTAGTGGGCACAATAAATATGTTCAGCATTAAAGCAACACTTTTTTATTTGCTCCCGTTTGTCATGAAGTATATACTGCTATGTCTGTTACATACAGCCTAGATTCAGAATTCAGAGTTAAAAAATATAATTCGGTAAACCCACCAAGTACTGTTATAGAGTTACCCAACAACAACATGCTAAGGACAAGTACATATTCTTAAATTCTGTCTTCCTCAAGAATGTAGAGGATACTTAAGTTCAGGCTGCATTTCCATCCCAGCCTTTTTCCCTGTGTGCTTCCTTAGCTACGAGTACAAGTGAAAAACTAAGAAAAATAGACTCAGACTTAAAAATTGATCACTATTTTTCACAAAGGATTTTAACAATAAGAGCCCTTTCAAATCTCAATGGATTTGGTGAAAAATTCATTTTCACTTTCAAGTAATCAAGCTACCTCAGAAATCTAGGCAGACCATAGATAACGTCCTTTTACCCTGCCACCTCTTGACTACAATGAAGTTTGATAATTCTAAAGGTCTGAGAGAGAGCAGTTATTTAATAACTCAGATAAATTACTATTGTGTTACAATACTGGCTACAAATATCCATTTGCATCTAATTCACTTAGGCTGAAGTCAGAATAAGAGTAACCTAAGAAAAGCTATTGGATCTATTGTTATAGACAAAGAATAAGACCTGAATTTTTCCCTGCTGACACTACTTAAAACATTGGGAAATGGAATTTCTGAAGGCATATATAAAGTTTTATTATACAGATCCACAGGTGGATCCACACGTGGGTTTTTTTTTTAGTGTTGGTTTGTTTTTGTTTTATTTCCCCTTGAAAACAAGTTAGTATCTGAAATCAGGAATATTAATCTCCTTTGGACTCCATTTTATGACATTTTCACCAAATTGAGTCACAAATCTGAAGTACAGTTATGTTTCACCTGAGAAACTTTGCTAATGTATTCCTATTTTCTTACTTATTAAAAGAGGGTACCAACACACCTTATTGTTCTTATTGCTAAGTCAACATTTTTTGAATAAAAAGGACCTAATAACTGTCTGAAAGAATGAATGCAGATGTATGTGTGAAATTCTTTTCTAGAAAATTTTAGCTTCTGGAACATTCCACTTATGATAATATAAGTCTGGAGTGGGAGGGTAACACTCCTTTAATGGATTGACTCAGAAGATAGTTTGAAAATTAAATCTAAAAGTAATTAATAGGCAAAAATATAATTTGACTATACCCAGAAATTGCATCTGAAAAAAATCTGATTTGTTAATATAGGAATTATGAGCATACACTCCAAATAGCACTATATTTTAATTTCAAATTTTCAAAGAGGAGTTGAATTTTTTGTGGCTTACATGTTCTGCTCTGTTAATTTAATTAATATAATAGAGGATGAATCAACTAATAATAATCTGGTGTTTCAGTTAAAGTGAAAAACATGGCATGAGTTTTGCCACAAAGAGACCCTCTGGGAAAAGAAAAACTTTTTTTTTTTTTTTTTTCTCAGTTCTTCCTAGCTATGCAAGGAAAATATAGTCTCACAAAAATCAATATGAAATCTTAGGTGGGAAAGGCACAGCTCTTGTATTTATATCTGATCAAGAATATAGTTTTCTGTCTTGTGATCACAAGTTTTTTCTGTCTCATTTCTTAGTGAAAAGCTCTGCTGTTTACTTCCCACATATACCAAGTGTTATGTCCCCCTAGGCTATAATATTAAACATCCTGACACACACTTGTTTCAGTTCCCTTGATGGTGCTTTAACTGAAATGGGTTTATTTGGTTTCCTCCAAGCTTCAGTAACAATGTCTTTGAGCTTTTTTCACATGTGGTATAATTAACATCTAAATTTTTTTTTACAGAACAAGTAGGAGGCCAAAAGTGGATGTTTTTTATCAAAAATAATAAAACATTGATTAAGATTTAATGAAACAGTAACACCAGGGTCAATACATCCCTTATTAAATGAACTTTGCTATTTATTCTGCTGAAAAAACTGCTATTTTAATAAAGCAGTGATCTTTTCAGGAATGACACAAATCCTTTAAAAAACTAACACAGTGTATTTGTTTTATTTTATATATATATATTCTGTAGCTTATCACCTTACTCAATAAAATAAATGTGAGTTGAATCCACCAAGAACAAAAGTTTGGGGCCGGGGGGGAGGGGCGGCGCGGGGAGGGGGGGAAGAAGCTTTTAGTTGAAAGGTACAGAAAAATATGTAATGGAAAGTTGTAGTTCTATTAACATAAGAAAAGGATGATACATCTCTCCTATTCCGCCAGCTGCTTCTTATAACATACAACATCATAAGAGACAAAAGGAGAAGATATATCCCACAAGGAGTGATGTGAGGCTGATGTTACTTAGCCAGCCTAGGTGGTATTTTCTAACTCTGGTCATCAGTGTCCCTGGCTGCCAAGAGAGATCACCTGGAGTCAGGCGAATTGTCCATATTTGCATAATATTGCAGCTATCATCCAGCACTCATAGAGGTTGGTTAAAACTATTTTGCCAACTGAAGCTGGTCCTTTGGCTGAGATCTGGACACATATTCCTACTGCAGTCTTCTCCCATTCTCAGTGTCTATTTCCTCAGCCTCCCATAAATTCAGTTACACAGTATCTTTGCAGCAGCTTTACAGTCCTCAGGAGTAAGTTACAGAAAAGATGTATATTATCAATAAATATGTAAAACTCTTCATAGTTTCCAGAGATCTCAATGTTGGAATCTTTCTGGGTTAAGTTTGATACAAACAGTGGTAAATAATTTCTCATTAAGTTTAAACAGTTGACCACTTTTGTATTATAACAGGTTTATCTAAGACCAGATTTGCAAATTATGGAGTTGCAAACATTTCCACTGCTTCTACAGCAGCAACCATAACAGATGGTTCCTACTTATTTGAAGTTTATGCACTGCATGTTATGTCCCTTTAAAAAGGTACTGACTGCAGGAGAAAGTCAGGTTTCTTTTTAATCTGTGTGATCTGCTGCAGTAGTAGTAGTAGCATTTTCTGGAAGGAGGCAATGGTTGAGAAAAATAGTATGCTGAAAGAGAGATAATGCTGGAGGACAGGGTAGTGGAAACCAGAAAAGAGAAAGCAAGAAAGGAATTTTAGCATGTATTGAAAGTGATGGACTTCTAAGAAAAGCAGAAACACAGACAGATCTCCAGTGTAACTTGAAGACTTAGATTTGTTATAAGCTCTTTTATGTCTGTTCTGTTCTTATGCTGAATTCTCTCTGTTATCTTGGTTTGTGTTTTAAATAAAGAAATAGCTGTAGATTTGGTTGGTTGGTTGGTTGGTTGGTTGATGGGGTGATTTTTTGTGTGTATGTGAGGTAAAGTCTATAAGGAAAAGGCACAGGAAGGTCCACTTAACAATCTGGACAACTCAGAGTTAATCTAATAATGAAACTATTATCATTTACTCCCTCATAATTCATTGGTATACATGATACTTCCAGACTACAGAAATTTTTGAGGCAGTTGTAACCTTGCAAAAAAGATGCTGAACAAATATGCAAGAAAAAATGAACATATGAGGAAAAGATGTGTTGTCATACCATTTCCAGCAGTAAGCAGTCAGGTGTTGGTAAAACTCAGCTGTTAACGTATAGCTGTAAAAATCTTTGGAACAGATGAGTTAGAATAGTCCTCATTCAGCTGTCACTATTTGCTAAAACACTCCTTCTCTACATCCGATCTACTTCAGTACAGGAATGTACTGCACTATTTACAAACCAAGATCTTTGGTGATTTCCTCAACTCACTTTGGGGAGTTGAGTCCTCTAAAATATAGCTGCAAGTAACTGGTGTTATTATTCTGCTGTGTGCATAGATATGCACTTGGGCATTATCATTCCAGGTTACCATCCCAGAGCACTCTTGTAGATAGACATCACTTCCTCACAATTCTATCTTTTTGTTCCATTAAAAGAGGCCTGCTATGTTATATATCTATATCTATATCTATATCTATATATACATATATATATATATCTATATCTTGGTGCCTGTGCCTTGGCCTGCTGAAATAGAAGGATAAACAATAAAGGTTTTCACTGGGCATTACAGCAAAACAGCAGTCTTTCAAAAAGGAGTCTTAACTCCAGTGTTAGTCCCATTATTTTAGGGTTTTAATAACTTACTTTGTCTAATTTTCCAGAGAAATAGATGTTACTTCTCAAAAAGAAAAAAAAAAACTGATTTCCCCCATGCTTTTTTCTAAGTCATCTACACATTCACTGCTTATTTTCCTCATATTCTGCTGCTTCTGTCACTCATTTATCACTTCTCTGCTACCTCTTTAAAAATCATTGTCTGCTGCTCTTGGTTTACATCTTTAATACAGATTTGTGGGTTTTTAATGCAACTGCTTTCTTCAAGGATATGAATATTCATATACAGCTCTTAAATCTCAAGGAGATAAATGCAGCTTAGTAAAAATCAAATTTTGACCTTGCTCTAACCTCATCTATATGTTGGAGATATCTCTGAATAATTTAACCTGACATCCCTGGATTAGTTGGGGAATTCTGTTATGATATAAAAGCTCCAGCTGAGATCACTATGTGATGCTATCATACAATTTGTGGTCTGCTTCTGATTTGTGTATGTTTTATTACTAAGAAACGCTATTGTTTAGTACTGAAAAATCAGGACTGAAAAAGGATAAACTGGACTAGTGTTTGGTCAACTAGTAATGCAGTTGCTACAAATGTCACAGACAAAATGTTTGATTTGTATTTCACTGTTAAGAACATTTGGAACTAATAATTGTAATATCTAATTATCTTACTTGAGTATTGAGTTATTGAGTGTTGTAAAATCATCACAGAACTAAAACACGACCAAGCTGCATGGGAAGATGTGTAACAGAAGATAGCAACTGCTTGCAGTTTAAGTCCTTAAGCTTCCCAATATATAATGAATGTGTTCTTAGTAAAAATTAGTACCTGAAGTACCTGTAGTTGGTTCTTTAAACGGAAGTAAAACACTGTAATTGAGCATGGAAGGCCACAGCAAGATTATAGACCAATGTAAAATGAAGATAACAGTGATAAAATGAATCAGATATTATGATAATTTAAGAAGGATGTGAAGGTCCTTGGATGTGTCCAGAGGAGGGAAACAAAGCCGATGAAAGGTCTGGAAGGCATGTCCTGTGAGGAGCGGCTAAGGACTTTTGGCTTGTGTGGTTTGGAGAACAGGAGGCTGAGGGGCAACCTCATTGCTCTCTACAGCTTCCTGAGGAGGCGAAGTATGGAGGGAGGTGTTGACCTCTTCTCCCTGGGATCCAGTGATAGGATGAGTGGGAATGGTTCCAAGCTGCACCAAGGGAAGTTTAAACTGGACATTAGGAAACATTCCTTTACCAAGAGGGTAGTCAAACTGTGGAACAGGCTTCCTGGAGAGGTGGTCGATGCCCCAAGCCTGTCAGTGCTTAACAGGCATTTAAAAATGCTCTTAACAAGGTACTGGTCAGCCCTGAATAGGTCAGGTGGTTGCACTGGATGTTCATTCTAGGTCCCTTCCAACAGAAACTTTATATTCCGATCTATTACTCTGGTCTGTTCTGTTGTTCTGTTCTATGAAAAAGCTTGTGCCATAGTTCTGGTTTGCTGGTTTGTTGGGGTTTTTTTGAGTTTCTTTTTGTGTTCAGTATGTTTGGGGTTTTTTGTTTGGTTTGGTCTTGGGTTTTTGGGGGCTTGGTGTTTCTTGGTTTTGGGGTTGTGTTTTTTTGTGGTTTTTTTTTGTTTTTTTTTTTTTTTTAGAGAGGGGAGACCGCTTGGGGACCCGCCAGGGGCTGCTCGGGGGACGCATCGGGGTGCTTGGGGACCCGTTGGGGGGCTTGCGGACACGTTGGGGGGCTTGCGGACACGTTGGGGGGCTTGGGGACACGTCAGGGGGCTTGAGGACATGTCGGGGTAAGAGGGTAATGCAGGATGCAGGTTTTAGAACCTGTTAAATAAAACTTAGAATCATAGAATCGTTCAGGTTGGAAAAGACCTTTAAGATCACTAATTCCAACCGTTAACCCAAGACTGCCAAGACTATCACTAAACCATGTCCCTAAGTGCCACATCTACATACTTTTTAACACCTGCAGGGATGGTTACTCCATCACCTACCTGGGAAGCCTGTTCCAGTGCTTGACTACCCTTTCACTGAGGAAATTTTTCTTCATATCCAATCTAAACCTCCCCTAATGTAACTTGAGGCAGTTTCCTGTTGTCCTGTCACTAGTTATCTGGGAGAAGAGACCTACCCCCACCTGCCTACAACCTCCTTTCAGGTCGTTGTAAAGAGCAATAAGCCCTCCCCTGAGTTTCATCATCTCCAGACTAAACAACCCCAGTTCCATCAGCTGCTCCTCATAAGACCTGTTCAAAACTTGTTCTCTGGACCCTTCACCAGCTTCATTGCCCTTCACTGGACAATGCTCCAGTACCTATACATCCCTTTCGAAGTGAGGTGCCCAAAACTGAACACAGTACTCAAGGTGCAGCCTTAACAGTGCTGGCCACACTGTTTCAGATACAAGCCAGGAGATGCTGTTGGCCTTCTTGGCCACCTGGGCACACTGCTGGCTCATGTTCAGCTGGCCATCAACCAACACCCCTGATACCTTTTCTCCCAGGCAGATTTCCAGCCACTCTTCCCCAAGCCTGTAGCGTTGCATGAGGTTGTTGTGACCCAAGTGCAGCACGCAGCACTTCTTGTTGAACCTCATAAAATTGGCCCTGGCCCATCAGTCCTTGTTAAGGAAAAAGGGGAATGAATTTTAAATAGTCATAATTAGTGAACTTTAGTTCACAAATAGCAAGAAATGGGGCTGTGAAAGTTTATGAAAAAATACATGACACATGAAATATCTTTTGTGTTTTGGGAGTTGTGGTTTAATACTAGCCAGCAACTAAGCATCACACAGCTGCTTTCTTACTTCCACCCGGAGTGGTGGTGAGCAGTGGGGTGAGAATGGAGGAGATAATCAGAAAAGTAAAAGTGAGAAAACTCATGGGTTGAGTTTAAGTTTAATAGGTAAAGCAAAAGCTGTGCATGTAAGCGAAGCAAAATAAGGAATTAATTCACCACTTTCCATCAGCTGGCAGGTGTTCAGTCATCTCCAGGAAAGCAGGGCTCCATCACATGTAATGGCTACCTGGGAAGACAAATGCCATCACTCCAAATGTCGTCCCCCCCCTCCTTCTTCCCTTAGCTGAGCATGATATCATATGGTATGGAATATCCCTTTGGTCATCTGGGGGCAACTGTCATGGCTGTGTCTCATCCTAACTCATTGTGCACCCCTGGCCTGCTCACTGGTGGGGTGGGGTGAGGAGTAGAAAAGTCCTTGACTTAGTGTAACTTAGTGTGTGCTTAGCAACAAATAAAACATCAGTGTGTTGTCAGCATTATTCTCATCCTAGATCCAAACCACAGCACTATACCAGCTACTAATAAGAAAATTAAATCCCAGGTGAAACCAGGACATGGAAAAAAATTATAAGCAGAGCTGTCTTCAGTGTTATATTCTGAAAAGTGGATATTCAGAAGAATGTTTATATACATTAGAAAGGACCATGCTGAAATAATATAGACTCAAATGGGAAAGAAAATTTCACTGTAAGAAAATAATTACATCTTGGAAATGTTAAGAAATGGGAAAAAAGCAAAATTTGAATGATTTTTTTTTTCTTTTGAGGCATATTTTCTTTTTCCTTTCATTCTTCCAAGACAATCTGGATGTGGAAGTAATTTGTTTTGCTTTGTAAAGGTATAAGGATATCTGATCTCTTAAACAAACTAGATTTTAAATCAAGGCAGATTTTCAGTAAAATATCTTCATCATTTTTTTATGTCCAATTTGTGTTAGGTGAATTTTTATTCTGAGAGAAAGTTGCTCCAATAAATTAAGACAGATGGAGACAATAAACCTAACATGCATTCATAGAAGAAAAAGTATGTTGTTTTCATTCGTGATGTTTTGTATTGTAAAAAGTTTTATTCAATTCCCTTATCTGAAGCCTATGTCAGTAATTACAGTATCTTCAATATGACATAACAGTTTTAGGACATTTTAGAATTAACTTTTTGATTACATTTACGGACTTTAAGATGTTCTCTAAACTTGATTCTCCTAAATAGAGTCTTCATATAAATTCACAGTTTCCAGTTCAAGACATTGAAAAGCTTGAGCTGAAATAGAATATATGTTTAAACATCAATGGGAAAAATAGTTATATTATAAGCAATAATTAAATTTACAGGGAAGAGAAATATTCAGTTTCTTAATTTTCTCCTTAGTTTGTTTTTTAGGCTACTAATATTTCTAAGCTTTTCAACAAAAGCTTTTACAACCAAAACTAAAAGTTGACATTTCATTTACATTTCTTAGCAACAAGCTGCAGTTCTATTTGCTTTTAAAACAGGTGAAAACAATTCTTAAGTATAAAATTTTTCCTGACATATTGATTACACCAACCCAAAAGCTAGGTCCAGTCCCCAAAATAAATAGGCTAATATTAAGTCACTTACAATTCCGCACAATTTTAACTGTAATCAGGTTTGGTTTACCACCTGAAACAATCAATAAATGCAAAGAATTTTATAAAGTATTTCTTGAAAATAGACTGAAAAATAGATTATTACATTTCTGAATTTTTGGGGGGATATGTTTGTACATAGCAAGTTTGAGACATCTGGAGAATGTTTCTATTTATTTGTCAACAAAATCACTAAGTTTAGGGCTACATGTACCATTTTTCAGGCTGAATTTTACTTTCTAGAGGGAATTTTCTTCATGTTAATTTTCATTCAGACACCATTTCCAAAATAATGTTGGAAAGACTGAAAAATATATTTTAGTACCAAATGAAAAGGAAACAATTTTTTAAAGTCAGCTGCAAACTGCTCAGTAACAGAATTTCTGGTTTACATTACAGTCCTTGCCGACCTGAAGTTCAGTATTCTGAAACATGCCAGGTCCCTAGTAATTAAGGCAACTCACAGTAAACCAAAACTTAACACAGGTAAGTGCTTGCCACTGGAAATCAGCTGACAGCAAGTCAGAATTTTTTTCTGTGCAAAGTGACTAAGTTCAGCCAACAGCTGCTTGGCTCTACTAAATACAAAGAACTACAAAGAAAAAGATGGCAAAAAAAGGGGAGGGGGAAGCCTTGTGAAGGAAACCTTGATGTGGGTTAAATTAGTAATTACCAATATGTGTATTTGGAGAAAGGCTTGTTTAAGGATTTTGCTTGACTGATGTTCTTAACTAAATCTCTAATCTGTGCTCTCTCTTTTTAATTATTTTTTATGTAGGTATGTAAGCATGCTTTATGTTGGTTAAATGATACAATGATATTACAGTTTGATGCATTCCAACCAAACATTAAAGTGCGTCATGCTTCATAAACACAAGACTGTATTGTAAATGATAGAGGCAAGTAACCGCAGTGGAATCTACTAGACTTGTATAATTAATTGATATATCAATCATCAGAAATCAGAGTTACTTTAGTAATTTGTCTCAAAGTGAGACAAGATTTTCAACTATGCCACCTTCCACAGTTCCTACAAACTGGTAGCTGAATACTGAGTTTATTTATAAGTCTGGAAAGCCAGGACCCTGGAGTGCATTGTGTGGTGCAGGTAAATTTTAAAGCAGACTTTGAGAGTTACAACTCTACTGAAAGTCTTTGTATTTTTTGTTTATTTATGTACTTGATCTTTTAACAACATTTTTTTAAATTGTATCTCTATGGCTTTACAATACTTTGAACTAGTAAGTGTAATACATACACATAATAGTAGTTTCTGTATTTGTGTAAATGCACTGATTTCTTTCATAATTATACATTACCTTGAACTGTGTAACACCTCTGTCTACTTGATCCTTCACTGATTCATGCAAGAATCTGTAAAGTGCAGAATCTGTTCTGAAATAGTGAGCTAATCTGTAGCCCTGGAGATCTGGTTTATTTGTTTCACTGTCTTATGGGGACGACATAGCATGATTCAAAAATCTTGCTGTTAATAAAAAAATGAAATGGCATTTTGACTTAATATATTAATATATATTCTTACTTTACTTGAATTATTTCAATGGATAATGGGGTTTTGCTTATTTTTCATACAACATCATTCACATCTTCTAACTCAATTTACTTTCTCTGCTTTGAATTTCCATGTGATGGAGCTTTTAATGCTCTTCAGTAGACTTGACTATTTTTCCAACCTCCTTGAATAAGACATTTTTAAAACATGTTCCCAGATGCACATAGGTGAAGTTGATGAATGGTAGTACTCCATTCCACGATACAAAAATAGAGGCACCACAAAAAGTTCAGTAATTGCCAATCTTTCCTAGCAGTGGAATGCCACATACAATCATCTCATTCTGAAACTATTTTTCTCCATAGAAAATGCAACATGCTTTCTGGACTATAAAAAAATCAATAAAATAAACTTAATAAAATGTTGGTTTCCCTATGCAAAGCACTCTGCTTTATTTCCATGCCAATGACTGAGCATTGTTAAATGAAACTGTAAACAAAGTGTGCCAGGGGAAGTTCTCAGGGACATTGCTGCTCATTTACAGCCAAGCTCAAACAGCAAGTATTCAGCACCTTTCTCATTCCAATGAGAATTAACTCTAAAGCACATTTTTTCATGGTACTACGTTGCTGAAATATTTGTGACATAAAACTTCTACCAGCTAACCTGCCTGAGTCTTTTCAGTCACACAAATAACAGGCACGAGGCAATACTTATCGTTAAATGAAATTGCAAGTCTGTTATTGAACTGGCTTTCCAAAGATTCCTCTTTTAAGTTGTCCAGCATAAAGAGCAAACTAACCAAAGCAAATAACTTCTCTTATCAATCAGTTAATGATGACATATGAAGTGTATCTTAATTGAAAAACTCTAGATTGACAAAACATTATTAAAATTAAGCTATCTGTGAACATTGCATATTCAGTAATTTCTAAATTATAGTGTCTTAAAAAAAAGTTTTTATCTAGTATGCTATTGATTTACGGCATGTGAAACTCATAAGCAAGTTTCTTTACAAAAGCCTTTGACACCATTTCCCACAACATTGTCCTGTAGAAACTGGTTGTTCATGGCTTCTATGGGTGTACTCTGCTCTGGTTAAAAAAACTGGCAGGATGTCCAAGCCCAAGGAGTGGTGGTGAATGGAGTTAAATCCAGTTGGTGGCCAGTCACAAGTGGTGTTCTCCAGGGCTCAGTACTGGGGCCAGTTCTGTTTAATATCTTTACCAAAGATCTGGATGGGAGAATTGAGTGCATCTTCAGTAAGTTTGCAGATGATGTTAAGGTGGGGCAGGAGTGTTGATCTGCTTGAGGGTACGAAAGCTCTGCAGAGGCATCTGGATAGGCTGGATAGATGGGTCAAGGCCAGTTGTATGAGGTTCAACAAAGTCCTTGTTGGTCCTACACTTGCCTCACAAGAACCCCCCCCAACACTACAGTCTTGGGGAAGAGTGGCTGGAAAGCTGCCTGGCAGAAAAGAACCTGGGAGTGCTGGTTCACAGCCAGCTGAACATGAGCCAGCAGTGTGCCCAGGTGGCCAAAAAGGTCAACAGCATCCTGGCTTGTATCAGAAATAGTGTGGCCAGCAGACTAGGGAAATGGTTGTCCCCCTGGACTGAGCATTAGTGAGGTCACATCTCAAATACTGTGTTTAGTTTTGGGCCTTTACATCAACACACATATATGTATACATCCATTGCAATTGCACTACTTAGCTATGTCTGTCCAGATGAAATTTATTTCCCATATATCATACTACAGTGTTTTAGTGCTAATTTCTTCTTCCATAACCACTTTTACTAATTCTAAATAACAGTCCTTCACTGGAGGTGTAGATCTGAGCCATAATATCGTAGGTGTCTATTCTTAATTTTCCCAGTTCTTTTTTTTAAAAAACTTAATCACAACAGAATTGCAACTTAACTTTAATATTTTTAACAATTTCTTATATAAGATCACTGCTGTGTATCTTTAAAATCTATATCACACATAAAAGCCAATTCATTAATTAATTATTATCAATTAAAATTTATGTAATTCATTACTTTATCTAAAAATATTGTATAAACAAGGTTACAATTCAATTTTTAATCAGAAACCTTATTTAAAAATCCTTTTAGTTCTAGTGTCTTTACTTTATAATAATACGCAAATGCTCAAGCATCAATTTGTTTCTCAGATTTTGTATGACCCCAGAATGCCTCCTCTGTGAGGGAGTACAAATGCATTGTCAATGCCACATACACTGCAATTTGTCATAGAATTCATCTTACTCCTGTATATTTCAGGGATAATGAAAAGCACAAAAGTTATTAATGAAAAAACATGCACATTGTGTTCTTTAGGTGATATTTCATATCATAAGCATTTCAATAATTTCCAACATTTTTTTTATAAAGGCCCAATACTTCTTTTGCTGTGATCAATGAAAAAGTAACTATTCATTTCAATAAAAGCATAATTAACCTAATATTTGTATGACCAGAAGAGAAAATGTTTCTGTATCAGCAGTTAGGACATTATATTGTCCAATATTTCTAAAGTCAGCAATATTTTTGCAAAACAATTTAGAATTGTCCTGTACTATTCTCAATCTCATATTATACAGCATGTGAGATTGTCATCATCTTCAAATACTGTTCAAATTTGAGAAAAAGATAAAATAAAGCTTCAGGTTTCGTTAAAAAAAAAGTAAAATTAGACATTTATCAAAAACTGAAACTCATTCATAGAACATTGCATAAAATTGACCTGATTCATAAATGACTAAATACTGGAAGTGTGAATACAAACAGTCTGATTTTCATTACTACAAAAATAGTTACTAATTTTACATGTAAGCATTTTGCTTTGTTGAATGCTTTGCCATATGTGTCACAGGTAACCAATTTCTTTATATGTTAATAATTTCAAGAACTATGAAGGCATTATAGGTCCCAGTGATTGACATATTACATTAATGTTGTTTTCTCACTAAAAAATATGAGATAATAGAAACAATATGATTGAAAACATTTTTTTGAAGTCTCACATTATTTTATATTTCATGAAGGAATATGCTTATATATACTTGGAAAAACAGATTTCTACAAATAAAACGTGATTCAGGCTTTAAAAGTGTTGGAAGGTAACATCACAATTACTCTGTAATTCTTGGCATTAAATTCTTCAAACCCATGGGGATCATTATGGTTACAATAACTCTAGGATGTGCTTTGTTAAGTAGGAAGCTTAATTAGCTCTGAGCAAGGAAGAAACTGAAGGGATATGGAGATGAAAACATATGAGGGATACTTCTTGAAAATACTTTCTTACAGCTCTCCTTCAGACATAGAAGGAAATGATTCCTTATTCATGCTCTTGTCTCAATAAAATACTTGACTCTAAAGCCACTGTTTCCTTCTTTATACTCTATTTCTGATGATAGTGTAAATGCATAGGGGTTTTTTTTGAGGATATTTGTAACTCAGAGATCATATCTCAAGTTGGAAGCCACCCATAAGGATTGAGTCCAACTCCCTGCTCCTTGCAGGACTGTCTTACACTAAACCATATGACTGAGGTATCATCCAGATGCTCCTTGAACTCTGACAGGCCTAGTGCTGCGACCACTTCCCTATGGAGCCTGTTTCAGTAACTTTAGTTGATTAATAAACCACATATGTCCTGACAGAACAGTTTTAAGTCCAGATAACTTATCTCCTGCTTCCTTAAATGTAAGCTCTCCTTCCAGGAAATGCATTTTTCTTGTTATACTTTTGTCTTTCAAACCTAATAAACAAATGAACAAACCTCTTGGCTATGTCTACAGTTACAATGAAGTCACATCTTAATGTTCCCTTAAGTTATCTCCACATATAAAGCTGTCTAGGTGCTCCATTGTAAAGACTATATTCAAGGATTTTAATTGTTCTTGCATTTTCTTTCTGAACTTTTCTGTTTTCCAGTGTCCGAAAGCACTTTTGAGGAAAAAAGTCTCATTCCTGAATTATGACCTATATTTTGACTCTCATACATTGAAAGTGTTATTGTATATTTGGTGCTGTGTAATCAGAAACAGTGAGGATGATAAGCCCAAACCAATGAATAGTTTGAGAAAAGTTTTTAACATTTCTTAACAACTTCCAGTAGCCTTAATTCAGAATAAAAGGGGATTCAGGGTGTTGAACATTTTAAAAAATCTAGCTCCTTTCCTGTTAAATATTAAGTGCGTACAGGATATCAATAGTCTTACAGCTACATCAAATGTAAAAGCTACTGTAAGAACTGTTTCTTCATGTACTCTTACAAATCTTTCAGGAATTTAAGAGATTTCCCTGACTTATGCTGCTTTAAGTCTCTGGATAAAGTATCAAATAAAATAGGAAGATACAGTTTATGAAAGATTGAAGAGGGTTATAAAGTTTGATTTACTGTAAATAATTCATGATGCCCCTTTGCAGCACTGTGAAATCCTTTTTCACAGTTCAGTTTTTTGTTAAAAATACGCATGCTATGAATACAGAACAGGATTATTTTACACAGACAGCAATTTTGCTCACTAATTGTACATGTGTACCAGAATTATGTGTATATTAGAGATGTAGCAAACATTCTACTTGAATGTGTTGAAATGAAATAACAACAAAGTTGGGATAAAACTGAAAATAATGTCATATTAAATTCTGTGAAAGCCTGTAACCATTAATCAGTTGCAGAGTTTCTTAGTTCTGTAAAATTCTCAACTATTTTTTTACATTATATGCATTTGCAAGACTTCTAACTTTGTAAACTTGATTTTGGACTATCTAAGATACTACAATCTTTGCATATTTTTTTCCAAAAAAGGACTATAAAAATAAATTTAAATAAAAGTCTAAAGTATGTACTTGGTGTTCTAGACACTGTTTAACTACTGAAATCAGAAAAGTATTGTAAAAATTCAGAAATAATGTCCCGCTTTTGGAGATACCTACCATATTTTTCCACTTTGTGCCACATTTTACAAGTTAACACTTACGGACTCTTATTTGTGACCCACTTGCAGTATTTCCAAAAGAAAAAAAAGAGAAAAGGTTATCTTTCTTCCCTTCATTTATCCACTAAAATTAGATAAAACCAGGAATTAAAAGTCAAAGCATATGAACAACAATGTTAAAAAACCCCAGCAACATAAAGACACATTAGAATACTAGAAATTGGAAATTCTGGACGAACCACAAAAAAATGACTGCCAGCTCCACTGCCTTCTGTGGCCTTCATGTCTGATGCTATTTATGCCTCACAGGAGTGTAATGAATGTGCAAGAATCACACAGGGGAACATATGAACCATAAAAATGGAGTAGAGGAGATTAGTGAATGTGAGATAAGATTAAAGCAGTAGGGAAAGAAAAGCACTAGACGTGAAAAAGAGGTTTTAAATCCCTTAGGGGAAGTATATGAAAATGCAGATGTGAAAAATCTACTGCAGCATCAAAATATATACTCTATACATATAAAAATATGTACATATATGCACAATATGTATAGTAACAGTATGGACTGTAGTATCAAAAAAAGAAAATCCGTACTAAAATTCTGTTGTCGGTGCTTGACGTAAGCTCTGTGTGAATCTCATTTTCCCCTTTCCTTAATCTTCTGGAAGCTGATGGAAGTGAAGAGTGATTTTTTGTTCTTAGAACACAGATACTCTTGGGAAATTTCTTAGTAATACAAAATATTGCCATGCTCCAAGCAGAAATTTTCAATATAGTATTTAAAATGCTTATTCAAACAATACTGATGTTCACTAAAGCTGCCAGCTGAACCAGCACTGGAAGAAGTATCTAAAACAGTATTAGTACTGATGGAGAAATATTACCATGCATACACCGTAGACCCTTAATGACATATATGCTTGCCAGAAATTTAGATTTTTCAGACAGAACAGAGCTTCACATATAAAAATCTATCAGGAGTGTAATACAGATTTTCAGTTCTTGTACAAGGATTTGTAGCTGGAAAACAATGAATAGTCTCATTTAGATTCAAAAGTATATATACTTTTTCCACTTAGACATATTTTGCCTCAGTAATGCCTGCATTATTTGAAAGGAAGCACTATATATCACAAGGAATCACACTTCAAATTTGCAAGGAAAAAAAATATCTCTAAACAAGGATAAATTTTGAAGCTGAAACAATTTCCAAATGAATTCACACCATCTTTCAAAATTCCATTCAATTCTTGAGATAATCAAAGAAGATATTGCTTTACTTAACTGTTATAAATTAATATAACAGAAGAAAAAACTGTTTACCCAGATTTCCAGTACTGTGAAGTGACTAGGGGTTACTATATGTGTCCTTCAGCTAGTCTCTATCTGTTGATACTGCATCTTCACAATAAGTAACTGCCAAATCTGTCAAAGAACATATGTCTAACTTGATATTCACTGAACTAATATACAAGACTATCAGACAGGGAAATGAAAATAGTTGAAAGAAATTCACCTGTTTACTTCACAGAGGCTTATAAGATAATATTTGAGTGAACCTAGAGAGGAGTATACTGTGGTTGGTAGATGGGTTTGTGGGTTTTTTTGTTTGTTTGTTTGTTTGTTTTTTTAAAGAGAATGTGAATAGAAGCACAGAAAGCATGAGAATGTCTTTCAAATAACATTGAAACAGAAGATTACACAATAATCTTCTATATATATTTCTAAATAATAATGTATCTGAAGTTTCATGAATCAGTAGACTTTTTAAAATTTTTAAATTCGCTTTTCCTGTTCATTATTTTCTCATGTATGGATGTGGTTATTGTGAAGGAAAGCAATGACAAAGTTACTAACACATTATCACATTCATTTATCATTTTTAATGTTAAAGAATTGTCAACTGACACATGAAAGAAAATAGAGAAGAGTTAATACATTTATGTTCTATCTAAATATATCTTCAAGTGCATGAATACACCACATGCATCTACATGTAGATTTACCTCTAGAACCTACATAACTCCTGGTGACGTCTACAAAATCCTCTTCCCTTTTGGTCCTCTTCCTTCCCTCATCAGAACCAAGAAAGCTAAGAACTCTTACATCAGTTGCTAAATCTCAGACTAAGTTAAGGTAATAAAAGACAAAAATACATGGTCAAATTTGAATATGACTATGATCACAAGCAGGTGAAAAATGGTATGCAGCTCAAGTCTTTGCTGCTTTATAATAATTAGAAATGCCATTCAATGCATGAAAAATATTAGAAAGCTGCATTTATATTTAATGTTTGCTAATTTAGGCAGATGTTCTGAATCATCCTCTAGAGGATCATATCATACTGGTATCTAAGTTGGGTGCCTGCTGTTCAGTTATGATTTTTTTTTAAAGTCTCAGATATGTGCCAACAGTAGGAAAGCAGTTGATAGGAATGAAAAATTAGGACACTGACCTGCTAAATTTTTACAGTGCTTCCTTCAGTTTAGAAGTCCCTAGACTCAGCTGTGCTGGAGGCAATCTTTCTTAGAGCAGTGGTACACAATCTGGTAAAGGTATTGTGATAAAATCCAGCATACACCTGCAGCACTGAAGCCATAATGTGGAGGCTATCACCACTTGCCATTTGCTCAAGAAAAAGGGAAACCTGACTATCTCAGTCAGAATAAGTCTTTCCACGAGGGAATACCATAGCATCTGCTTTACATAAATACAAACTTGCATGCATAGGTATATATGCTAAGGAAGATGTTTTCTGTTTCCTGACCATGACAGTAACCCTTTCTTTCTGCAAGACCTGCTGTAAACCCACTGTCCCTGAGGCTCAGTGGCCTGAGCACTGACGGTCCAAGGACCACTTTATCTGTAGTTCAGCAGCATAACATTTGATCCAACATCTGAGAAAATTGTAAAGCTCTGGGGGAAAACTGTGAGAAAGAGAGCAGAAGGACAGGAAAGGTCACATTATGGATATGGGTAGGAATGTTAAGAGAGGGACCGTCATTAGCTCAGGGGTTCAGGACAGAGAAGCACCCACGTGGAAAAACACATAATCCTAAAGGAAAAATGAAAGAGAACAGGGGTTCTAGTTGGGGTCTAGCTGGGTGTTTGCTGGGTTTCCAGGCCTGAGTCTTCAGTGTCACCACTCATACCTCTGCAGGGGAGGATGGCACCTCAACAGCAGTGGGGATCATTTCAGAGAGCTGTTGCAGCTTCCCTCCCAGTTGATGCTTGCCTGGCCAATAAATGGTCTTTGGGTACCTTATCAGGGGAGGCAAATACATGAATGTTCAGCCTAACAGTCTATTAAATCCTTCCTATCTTTTGTGTGTGATAGACAGCTAATAACTGGTTTATATTCTTAAGCTCTGTATGTTCTGCTAGCAGGGTCTCTTTGCACCTGGCTAATTATGCCCTGACAAACTGAGCCAGAAGAGGGGAGGTAACATTTCAATGTAGCAAAAATGTAAGATTTAGGGGACTGAAGAAGAATATGAAAAAGACTGTAGTTTCTGGTGACATGGGATTTTTTTACCTTTGTTTTAGCCATTCTTCTTTAATGTCAGAAGAAAGGGGGAAAAAAACCTAAAGAAACAAACAGAGAAGATGTTGGAATATAGAGTTGTACATAGTATTCTTTCCAGGGCAGTGGTCTAAGCCAGCACCTTCTTTTCCCTTTCCCCCATTTATTTTAGAGTTCTTTTCTCACTAGAAATGTTTGTACATTCTAAAACCCCAAAATATGGAAGTCTAGCACAGAAGCCCTATATAATGCACAAAAAAGTTTCTGCTGCAAGAACAGAATAATCTGAGCTTTACATATCTGATCATAATTCCATACTCTTCAAGTGCTGTACATTGAAGTACAGGTACAATGGGTACCTATTTCTAGACCTCACAGAGAATTCAGGTTTATGTAAGCATTAATCTTTTTCTTTTCTTTTATAAAAAAGAAGGCTGTATGAAGGTCAAATTATTCCCCCCGCAGTATTTCTGACTTGTTTTCAAAGATCATGCATTTTTGGTGCAAAAATGTCACATACAGTACAGTAAAAAAATATTATGAAATTACGCTATTTCAGCTTCAACTAGACAGCTGAATGCAGAGTATTATTCAAAAGTGCCATACAAAATGCATTTGAAATAAAATGCACTTTCTGGAAGGAAAATATGTTTTTATTGTCAAATTCAATCCTTGTCCTTGAAACTTATTAAGTTTTGTTGTTTCTGAGTGTAAAGCTTCAGATACTAGGTACAACTAACCCTCAGTCACTTAGTTTGAAAAGCCTAGTTTTATATTTGTCATCAGAAAGCCAAGCTAAAAATAAAAAATGTAAAAGTTTTGTGAAGTCTCACCAAGCCTGAAAACTGATGAAAACATCCCAGAGCCATCAAAATCATAACATAGCTAATTAAAGAATCATTAAACCTTGACTCCTTCACATAAAATTGGAAATAAAAAGAAATAAAAATTCCAATTTAAACTTCTGTAAAATCACAATGATTTTTTTTTAAATTACAATAATGGTGATTTAAAGTTTATTTTGTTTCTATTTTTATTTGCTAAATTGAAGAATTTTTTTTAAAGATAATAAACTGGCTGTTAATGTAACAAAATTAGATCAGATGTGAGTCGTTACATTTTTATGGTGTCTCTGATTCATAGAAAAACTGATATTTATCTTTCTGTAAAAACATTTCTCTCTCATTCATATTTCATTCTGATTCTTTAATAAGGCAGCATTTAATTTTTCTTATTTTATATAATTTTTAGTAATAAGCAATCAATTATGATTTAGGGATTTTAAGTTTAAATACTCAGGATCAAGTTTGTATTTTTCTTCACCTTCCAAGCAAAATTAGGCAGTTTTGATTAATTTGATTAAACATTCATTAAAAGCCAGGTATACGGGACGAAATAACATCATGCACCAGTACAAGCTGGAGGAAAAAATAACTGGGAAGGAGCTCTGAAGAGAAGTACCAAGGAGTCCTAGAGGAACACAAGCTGACCACATACCAGAAATATGCCCCTGTAGCACAGAAGTCCACCTGCCTACTGGGCTTCATCAGGAGGGGTGTTTCAGAGGTGATCTTTCACTTGTGCTTAGCACTGGTGAGGTCACACCTGGAGAACTGTGCCCAGAGCTGGGCTTCTCAGTCCAAGAGAGGCATGCACGTACCAGAGACGGTCCCAAGTAGGGCTGCAGGGACAATTCAGGCACTGGAGCATCTGACACACAGAAAGAGGCTCAGAGAGCGGGGACTCTCAGCTGGAGAGTCAGCTCCAGGAGTTCATCCCAGGAGAGAGAAGGCTCAGGGGGATCTTATGAATGTGTGTAAAAGCCTGATGGGAGGGAATGAAGAAGATGGAGCCAGACACTTCTCAGTGGTGCCCGCTGACAGGACATGAGGCAGTGGGCACAGATTAAACCACACAAAATTCCACTTAAACACAAGAAAACATTTTATTTTCTTCCATTTTTACTTTTATTGTGAAGGTGATCAAACACTGGCACAGGCTGCACAGAGAGGCTGTGGAGTCTCCAGCCTTGGACATATTGCAAACCTGACTGGACATGGTTGTGGGAAACCTCCTTTAGCTGACCCTGCTTTGTGCAGGAGCAGGTTGGACTAGGCAAATGCCAAAGGCTCCAATGTTTCCATGATTCTGTTTCTGCGCATTTTAAATCAGGTATAGACAATAGATATTTCTGCTTTAGAAATAAACCTTGATCACCAAAGTAGAACTTTGTATTTGTTCAAGAACTAACAGGCATTGAGGACCTGTCCTTTCTATATTTAAAGCTAACAAGAATTTATTAGGCTGTTAACATTTTTGACTTAGCTTAATTACAGCAATTAAGAGATTACCTGCACTGAAGCACTTATCTGCAGCTGATCTAGCCTAGAGGTGAGAATCAAAGGGAGAGGAAAAAGGAAATAGTTCATTTATTCTGTGTTCAAGTTGACATCAGGCTGTGAGGCATATTTCTCACCTTTCCATTGTTTTTAAAGGAAGTCTGAAAGTCACTGAGGTCTTAGTTGCTGAAAAACGCAATTAACAGTCTCATGGAACTTTCAGTCTATTTACCACTTCTCTTCTAATGCTGGGAAAGAACATAATCCATGACATTCCTGCATCACTCCTTGACTTTTGTTCAGTGCTACCACATTTGAACATCCTAGAAAGATCAACATTCTAACTAGTGGAGAAGGTGATGGTACTGTCATAGAAATATGATTTGAAGTACCTAAACACACATATATATTGGAACACACAGAGAGAGAGATAGGTAGATATGCATTTTCCCCCCTTTATTTAAAGACTCAGGTCTTCAATGATTTCTAGGTAACAGAATATATCACTGATTCTTCCAAAGAAACTTTCAGGGTTGTCCTATGTAAATATTCTATTATAATTTTTCACAAAAATTCATTGTTTATTTGCATTACCTCTTGTAACCTTTATTTTATCTGCTCCTAAATATCTTAGTAGACTAAGTATTTTTTAAAACACGTAAGAGAGGGGCTTTGTTTGTTCGTTTTTCCAGAGCAGTCAGCTATTTCTGTGATTCCCTTCTGAGATAAATTCTGGTAGACAGATTGCCCTGCTTTCGGTGGTTCACCCTCACTACATAATACAATCTTTCTAGAATGAAGGAAGCTACATTGCAGGTGTTAACTAATGTTGGTAACTTCTTCCATTTCACCCTGTTTATTATAACTTTCATTTTAAGCTTGTTTTTTCAACTTGAATTTTGTTCTTTCAGTTTGGTTTGGTTGTTGGCTTGGCTTTTTTTTTTTTTTTTTCTTCTCCCAGAATTACGTCATTGGTGTCTTAATCTACAAGTAACTAAAAATCCCCTTTAATCCCAAACCCCTTATCAGTGATGGAAAGTGTTGTGTGTGTTTCTTTCATCATTCATCTCTGGATGCAATAGACTGTGGTCATCCTATAGTCTTAGAGACAGGTACCGTATCTCCTGTTAATGGATGAGAAAGCAACTACATGAACAGAATGAATGAATATGCCCTATTGGGGGGAGAGGGGGGAGATTTAATATGATACTGTTTCTTTACTCCAAAGAGTGCTTTGTGCTCCAAATGGGAAAGTGTGTTGGACCTAAAGATAACATGATGAATAAATGATTCTACTGGAATTAAAGGGGAATGGGAGAGTAGGGAGAATATATGCTGCATAATTCAACATAGGCATATTTGAGATTTCATCTTGCCTTACTGAATAGATTGGGTAGCAAAAACTATGCTCTTTATATCACCTTAGAGAAAAATATAAGCAATATTACCTTGTGTAGTCTTTGGGGGAAATAAGTCTTACTCATAGATTGCTACAATATTTGAGCACAAACAGCTATTTAGCTGATGTAAAGAAGCAAAGACATAGTTGCTCAGACTTTTGAAACAGGAAAAAATGGGTGTTGCTTTAAGCAAAAGGTCATCCATCTGTCTTAGAGTGGTCTTCAACATATTTCTTACTTGAATCTACTGCTTTGGTATTATGTTACTAGCTCATCAGCAAGTTCTGAATTGCAGTTCAGAGGGAGATATCAGCTCTCACATTGATATAGTGATATGCCTATGCTGTAGTTTATACTTAAACATTCAGTGAATCATATATACTGTGCATATGTAAATATGAATTTGCAGTGCAAATGAGCTGCAGGGCCTTGAATACTGAAAAACTGATTGAAGAACAAGCTTATTTGAAGGTTCATTTTTTCACTTGCTTAGTCTTCAAAATCCAAACTATAACCACGGCAAGACTCACAATCTGAGAACAGGTGCTTTGAGAGTTTGTCTTCCACATGTTATATTTAATGGGTCTGTGAAAATTTCTACAAGATTGATGGATACCGTATTTCTTCTGGGTGGAGAATTGTCTTCTTTTCTTCTAGGCAAAATGAGAATTCAGCATCTCTTTCTTTAATGATTAGACGAATGGACTGATAGAAGAATATACCATGGATGCATTGATATTCTAGAAAATTATCCAGTGACATTTTACAAGGATACTTTGATCTTGCAAGTCAAGATTTTCACATTCATATAAGGAAGGTAGGCATTTATAGTCAAATGTGTGGTATGTACCAGCACACATTTCATTCTTCCTGTAATGCAGTAAGAAACAACACCATCACTTACAGTGTTTAAAGGGAAAACACAGTACACAATAGTCTATAGTAAGGATTATGAAAGTGGGAGGAAAAGCTATATAAAATCACAGACTTTAAAAAAATCAATAGGAAAAAATGTATTCAACTTTATATGACTGAATGTTCCTTACGTAACAAGTTTTATGTGTTTTTTGGTATCTGATTTCTCTCAATATCAGCATTCATTCAAATGGGACAAAATCACAGACAAGTGCAAAATCACTGAGGGTGGAAGGGACCTCTGGCATTTGCCTAGTCCGACCTGCTCCTGCACAAAGCAGGGTCAGCTAAAGGAGGTTTCCCACAACCATGTCCAGTCAGGTTTGCAATATGTCCAAGGCTGGAGACTCCACAGCCTCTCTGTGCAGCCTGTGCCAGTGTTTGATCACCTTCACAGTAAAAGTAAAAATGGAAGAAAAGAAAATGTTTTCTTGTGTTTAAGTGGAATTTTGTGTGGTTTAATCTGTGCCCACTGCCTCATGTCCTGTCAGCGGACTGAGACTGTCAGACACTGAGAAGTGTCTGGCTCCATCTTCTTCATTCCCTCCCATCAGGCTTTTACACACATTCATAAGATCCCCCTGAGCCTTCTCTCTCCTGGGATGAACTCCTGGAGCTGACTCTCCAGCTGAGAGTCCCCGCTCTCTGAGCCTCTTTCTGTGTGTCAGATGCTCCAGTGCCTGAATTGTCCCTGCAGCCCTACTTGGGACCGTCTCTGGTACGTGCATGCCTCTCTTGGACTGAGAAGCCCAGCTCTGGGCACAGTTCTCCAGGTGTGACCTCACCAGTGCTAAGCACAAGTGAAAGATCACCTCTGAAACACCCCTCCTGATGAAGCCCAGTAGGCAGGTGGACTTCTGTGCCACACAGCCTAAAAAAACATAATAATGAAGCTCAGGAAATTAGCATGTAACTTCATATTTCAATATATGTGACATATAGGGTCATCGGTATGTTTCATTTCTCTCTTCATATCTTTCCTAGTATTACCTAACCAATTACATATTTGAATTCATTAAGATCTCAGGGGAGATACGTCTTTCATTGTAACTGATTTTGTCAGGTTGGTGGGTTATGGTGTTTTTTGGTGTGGTTTGGTTTTTTTTTTCCTTCTTTAATATTTGATTTCTAGGTAAAAGGATTTAAGTTCCATTTAGAGACATTAGGTTGGTGATTATAGAATTAACATAAAATGTCATGGAAAAGTGTGGTTTCCATCCAAACAGACACTTTATAGATACAGGAGAGTCAAAACCAATTAATTATTCATTTAAGGTTGTTAGAAAGTTGCTCTTTATCTACAGAGCAATTGTGTGTTTGCTTATAACTATTTAAATTAATTTCTAAATATTTTCTCGGGCTTAAATCAATGCCAAATTTGGAATTGCTATTGACTTCAAAAGTACCAAATTCAGATCCAAACTGTGGAAGAATAAGTGGTACATTTCAGACTAGAAGTTCTTCTGAAAATTGACAATATTAAGAAAACCTATCGACAGATAACTTGTAAGTCATTGAAGTAGTTCAAAGCGTAAACCAAAAATTTTACTTCCAGCTTCTGCATTATTCTCAGCTGTAGGTATCCTTCACAGAGTTAGGTCTGCCATCACCCTTTTTGCACTATGAGTGCAAAGAATAAATCAAGAGTTGCAGAGAGAAATCAGGGAAAAGCTTTCTGTTGATGTTTCATATATAAGTATAAGAGCTCTTGTGAAGCCAGGCAACACAGTGTGCATCTAACAAAAATTTAAGGACCACAGGCTGGTCATTCTTTACTTCTAGTACATCATCTCTAAACTATATGCATTAGGCAAAATTACAGTATATAAATAAAAACTGTCCATGACAACACAGCAGTGCATTAATCTTATGGTAAACATTTGTTGATATAAACTAATATGCCAACTTGCAAAAACTGACATCACCATAGTCATCCCATTAGAGTATTTTCACTGACCAAGTTTAAGTTACTTAAGCATAGAGTACATGCTTGCAAAAAAGGTCTTTAAGTAGTACTTTTCAAGTACTACATCAACTAGCAGAATGGCAGCCACCATATAAAAGCTAGAATGGAGAAAGGGGAAAAAAAAAAAAAAAAAAAAGTAAAAAAAGGCATTGGATTTCTGAGGTAGGGGTTAGAATATTTCCTAAATCAGATTCTGACAATAATCTAGTACAACATGTAAGCTACTGAAAAAAAACAGTGATGGATTAGTAAAGAGCAATATTAATGTGTATTCCGAACTGGATATTTCTTCAGTTTTCCGTTCCTGTCCATTTGCTTGTTCTCACAGTATGAACTTCAACATTGGTAAAGTGGTAATATTGAAAATAATGTATGATCACATGGAACATTAAAGCTTTTCACTTGGGAAACATGCTTAAAACATCACAATATGAATAGAAGTCTTGGCAAGAAAGAAAATGTACTTTGGTTTTTGTCCTATCCTTAGCTGGTAAAAAATAACTATCCCTGTTTAAGTCTATGAAGATACCTGTTTTACACCAAGTTAACTCCCTGTATGTATCTAGAGTGTTTGAAATACCTTACAGACTAGTACAATTATACTAGCAAATTTTGTAATTTAATACTGATGTATGTCTCCTTTCCTGAGAAGTTTGAAAGTCAGTAACAATAAAAACATAATGCTATCGTACCATATGAAGTGAGAAGATGGAATCATACAAAGCACAAGAACCTCTGGGGCACAATGAGGATGTGTCTTAAGGTACTAAAATTGGATCTGTTTTAAGGTACTAAGATCTTAAATGCTACAAAAAATCACTGCAATGCTTAATAGATACACTCCCGAAATGGAGCACTCATTTTGGCAGAAAAAGCGTGTAGTTCTAATGTATCTTACACATTGACAAGATTCTAGAACAATTCACATATTCACTTTTGGCATGGGTTCTTATTTTACACTGCTGTTTTATAGTAGTAAAGGCTCTTTAAGGAGCTCATACTAAAGAAAAATGAAGGAAGGTCTCATAACTGTAATACATGAGCCCTTTTGCCTCTTCCTGACTCCATGGGGCACTCATGAACTAAATAAAGAAACCACATCTTATTCAGTTTTTTTTCTGCATCCTTTCTAAAACCTCGAGAAGTTGCTTTCTCTTCTTAATCTTTTTCAGGGTTTTCACAGAACATGCAAACTGTCTTCAGCTCTTTTACAAGCTTTAGCAGACTGTCATCTGGTGCTGCAGAAGGCTGGCAATACACAGAGTGCTTTATAAAAAATAAAAGAAACAAGGAATCTGCCCTGTGCAGTTAATAGCTTAAAGGTGCATTCAAAAAAACCTTGTTGTAAAGGTGTTAGGGAACAAACATAAACTATTACCTACCCTTTAAATATTATTCTTTCTCCTCAGAACTCCAGAGTAAACAAGGAATATTTTATCCATCTTTCCTTAGCATGCATCATTGTTTACTAAGATACAAACAAGGTTGAACAGAATCCTTTATTTTATTGCTAGGTAGGAAATGATCATATGCCAGAGTTTTGTGTTTGCAATACTTAATTATCACAGTATTTTTGCCCTTCTGTAAAGACACTGACAACACCAGGAAAGTGATATATTTATAGGAGACAGGAGATCTAGGTGGAAGTTGCAGAAAGGGAAGAATTTCAGAGAGAATTAAAGGCCCTGTAATGCCAGAGAAAGATGAAGGAAAAGGTCAAGGAACTGAATAAGAGAAAATCTAATAACAATAGAGATAAAGGGGGGAAAAAACCTCCCATAACTGCTAACCATTTTCAGTGAAATAAATGTGAGAAGGATCAAGAAGCTTAGTTACGTGTAATTCACTGACACTCTCGGCTGGGTTTTCTTCTATTATACAGGTAGGCCAAACTGGAAACATGCATGTACAGTCTGTAATCCCATTTACTATTTAATATTCTAATTTCTAAATCTCTAATATGACATTACTAAAAAAAAATATATATATATATTTTTTTTTAAAAAAAAAAGCACCAAACAATTTAAGGAGAAAGGTTGACAGGTCAGCCACTAGTCAGGAGAGAAAGAAGTGTTCCTATTTTGAAGTGATACTTCAATTCAGTCTAAAAAGGGGGTAATCTGGTTAGGTTAAAGCAATCCAAATGAACAGAGGGATGCAGAACAAATTATGCTGGTGAAATGGTTTTAAAATAATGGTTTTTGCTGGGCAAGGAGAATCCTTTAACACCTGATTCAAATGCAGATGAACTGAATACAGGAACTGCTACAGCAGTCTGTTGATATCATCCTGCTACAGAAATAAACTTTCAGGAAAAGAGTAAATGCGTTCTTAAAACCAAAAGGAACAAATACATTACATTATATATTTTAAACTTGAATACATCATGAAGCTAATAGTTTTGCATGCTTATGTCTTTTCAGAAGTAAATGTTTCTTTCTGTAGGATATGTAAAGAAATAAAACCACCACATCAACAGCAATTTTTAACATGCTTTTCTACACTTAAATGTTATATATATTGGAAGTGAACGTACTTCTACCCTGTTTTGTCTCCAAAGTATCTCCTGAAAAATCAATCAATATTGACTTTTATTTTGAGTTATTACAGTTTGGAAATCTGTAATGTTTGGGCTTTTTCTGTTTGTTCATTTGTTTTGCTTGGTTTTAGTTTCACTTTCATTGCTATGAAGGTACAACATTTATAATATGTTTTAAATATCTTCTTTTCTGTCATTTAGAATTGCAAGCAACAAAGGTAGTGCTACACCAAGTACCAATTACTGTGCTTCAGATACCCTTCCCTAACTTGGTAAGTGCCAGTTCTGGACTGTTTCCAAACTTTTATCCTGAAGAAATTGATATATTTCTGTGTAACAGAAAAAAGAGAAATGACAAGGTTTTTCAGTTCCATCTAGTGGTAAGAAGAGGCATATGTTTCAAGGCACCAAACAGACAAAAATGGTGACAATAGAAAGGTTAACAAAAGTAGTATTAACCAAAGGCTGTAAAACTTAAAAGTTAGAAATAAAAAGTTAAATTAATAAATAAGTCCACTCCTTCTTTTCTTTCTATTAATTTACATATGAGAGGAAATAGGTTCTGAAGTCTAAGACTATCTTACAGGTATGAAATAGCAGACCTTTTTAAAAGCTTGGGAAGCAGCTGTATTGTCTGTTACAGTCATGCAGTATGTTTGTTCAAAATTTGTTTTCTGATAGTAAGCAAACAAATTAAAAAAATGAATCTTTTCTGTCTTCACTGGCCTTCTATCATAGTGATGCTTTTATTAGTTTATTTTGTAATTCCATGCAATTTCACTGCAGAACATACAAACTGCTCATAATTACAAAAGCATATTAAGCTGCACAGTTTCACATTGTACTTTATAAACAATTGTCTAGCATTTTCAGTGAAAATTTTTTTCTGTTTTCTGCAACATATAAGTGGGAAGAAGTTTTTATTTTAACTATAAACACATCATATTTTTATTAGTATTCATTTGGTTTACCCTCTGAAATTAAAAGAAAACAGATAAAGAAAAATGTTGCCCATTATGTTTGCTTCACGGCTAAGGACAATGAAGGGAGCATGTGACAGCCTAAATCATGAGAACAAGCACAGAGATAAAGTGATCATATACTGCCAGAGTAAATTTAAAGCTGAGACTGCCGGGGACAAAACCACAATATCCTTCAAGAACAATGAACAACAAACTATCCCTTGCCTGGGTGATCTGAAACATCCACAGATTCATCGGTTTTCTGTCTTCCTTCTCAACTAACTTCCCAAATTCGAAAAAAAAAATACCATTAACAAAATCATGATATTAAGTAGCTTTACAGATATGAGTTTTACAAATAAAGTGTGTACATATGCTTTGTTTCTGCAGTGGTACAGACTGGGGGAAGGAGGATGATGATAACAACAAAACCCACCAAAAAAGTCAGGAAATATAATACAGAATAAAATAGATTAGTTGTAGTCTTTTACTACGAGTTGAGACCCTGTTTTCAAAAGCTGTCTTCACTTAAAAATTCCCTTTTTTTTACTAAGTATCACTGTAGACATGAGCTCTTTCAAAGACATAGAGTCACTTGTAGAAGCAGACCATTTCTGAAAAAAAAAAAAAGACAAAAAAAAAAAAAAAAAAGACATGTACATACTGGAAAGAGCCCAGCAAAGGGCCACAAAGATGATTAATGGTCTGGAGCATCTCTTCTATGAGGAAAGACTGAGGGAGTTGGGGCTGTTCAGCCTAGAAGACAGAAGGCTTAGGGGGATTTTTTTAATATGTTTAAATTCCTGAGGGGAAAGTGTGAAAAGGACAAAGCCAGGCTCTCCTCAGTGGTGCCCTGTGACAAGACAAAAGATACAGAAGGCTCCATCTGAACAACAGGAAACAGATTTTTTACTGTGAGGGTAACTAAACACTGGCTCAGGCTGACCAGGGAGGTTGTGGATTCTCCATCCTTGGAAATATTCAAAAGCCACTTGGACATGATACTGGGTAACAAGCTATATGTGGCCCTGCTTGAGCAAGAAGGTTGGATCAGGTGATGACTTCCAATCATCCTGTGATTCTGTGAAAATGGGCATCCAATCTTTGTCTTATTTAAAAACTTCACCTGCAAAAAATATTTGAGGTAGAAAAGTGGTTGAGAATGAAACTGTTATTAACATCATTGCTTCATTTCTATTTCCCATTTTCTAGACTCATGTTCTCTGAAACATGAATTCCAGAATACAGCACCTAGAAACAATGATATACAGTCATAATGTCAGAAGAGTTTTTATTCAGGAACTTTCAACAATATCTGTGCAGAATTATTATTTTTTGAGAAATCATGAAGAATGTTCAGAAGCAGTGCATAAATAACAGTAAATAAAATGGTGAGGAATAGTGTATCTGCATTTTACATGTCACTTCATGTGAGATTCCGGAAGCAGAAGACTATGAAATATGTGCAGTAGTAAAAAAGAAACCAGTGTAATGCATGCAATATTTCACTCCACTTAAGAAATGAAAAGCAGAATTCTGCACCAGCTGTCATTTTTAAGTTAATTTTGAGTGCATCTCAAATATTTTATGCTGTAGTTGTAATATTCTATGCTGGTTACTACTGCAGTATATAAGTATACCATTGGAAAAATGAATCAAAACAGTATACTATAATTATTTCAGCTGAATGTGTTTCTGTATTTTGCAAGACTGCTGAACCTCCATATTCCCATTCTCAGAAGCTTTTTACTTTCCCTTGATGTTTATTTAGCATTTGCTAATTGTACTCTAAAATACTTTTTTTCTTTTTTTTTCTTTTGTTTTCTTTTTCTTTTCATTTAAGACAATTAAACAGATCACCTTATTTTCTTTTAGAATTTTCAGAACCTGGAGTGTCTTGGCATGTTCAAAATTATCTGTAATCAGTTTGACTTTTACGGAAAAAAGGTAAAACTCTAGAAAAATATCAGAAAGGTCCTTCAAGTTCTTGCAATATATGAATAGTCACACACTAATAGTTAATCTCATAACCAAATGCTAAGGTGGCAATTATTGAAGTACCTGAAATTTGTACAGTCATCCAGTCCATCTCCCTGTTACTAAATCAGTAATATGATTGAATATGGCAGAACTGAACCTCAGATTAGTTTAATATATCCCATTCAGTATTCAGTTTCTTTGTCTACCTGGTATTAGCAAGTAATGGATGTTTTATTATTTGAAAACATCCCACTGGGTAATAGACCTTATTGCAACAGATTTCCTTAAAATTGTTCTATTCCCCCCTCCCCCCTTTTCTTAATTCCACTCTATTTCTTTAATATGTACTCTTTTCTGCTATGGAATATTGTGCTTAATTATTCTGTGTTAATGGTATAAAAATATCTAAATATTGTAATTATGTTTTAGGAAGCAATTGTATACATATTTAGTTTTGTTGTGGTTATTTAATCTTTCAGGAATCAATCCATCTATCCTTCTGAAAACTTCTTCATTATTCTATGAATCCTTTCCAATTTGCCTTAATCTTCTTCTGACAGTAAGAGATTCAGAAATTCATAGAATAACCCTAAATTATTTGCTGAGTGGCAGTTTGATTTACTACCTCATGGTTTCCAGTAGTTGAGGACATGGCACATTTTGTCTCAGGTCTGTAGATACAAGCCCTCCAGAGCTACCTGACTGTATCTAGATAAATGGGCTCAAACAGTTATGCATTTGTTCTATGTTTTAATCTGACTTGGTTATAGCAAACACCAGAAAGGACACGATGCTGCCATGTTAGGGCTGTCCATGCCTGTGCTAATAAATCCTCTGAAATTGTTTCCTAGACACTGGAACAATTGTGTTATGATCTTTCAGCAATTTTGGAGAAACATTAAGATTCATAATTGCAAATGTTTGAAAGTCAACATCAAACTCAACATCTGAGTGATCCGTTCTGTTACCCTTTCTCAAGTTGCAAAAGTATTTGTGAAATACTGGTGTTCTGTCAGTAAGTTGAGTAAAAGATGCACTGAAAATTGTGTATGTGTATGTGTATGTGTATGTGTATGTGTATGTGTTTAGGTACGTGTATACATACTTGCATGGTTTTTATGTGTACTTAAGGATTCCAAGTAGCATTAAGGGAATGAATGAAAGGATAGATCTGGCACAGTTCAGAAACTATGTTCCTGAATACATCCATTGAACAGACCTGGACATACAATGCTGCTGTTGGCTCTATAGTATCAGAGTTAACCTGTGCTGTTAAGGCTTTCTCAAGCTGCTTAGATATTTCCATCTTTCTTTACAACTTCTGACTTTAGCTTCTAAGATATTGGTGGCATTCAAAAATGTTATGATAGCTGTCAGCATACCTTTGGACATCCCTGTTTTAAAAACTTAATTTTCTTCAAAACTTTCTGGCCACATATGAAAGAGAGAATCAAGGATTCTTACTGTAGCATTTAAACAAATGCTTTGTTAAATTTTAAATAGATTTTTTTTTTTTGTTCTCTCTTAATCATCTGGTTTAAAAGTTGAAATGCTTGAAAAGGGTATTAATTCACAATTCATAAACTTCAAAGTATCCTCCAAAAGCCAGATTTTCAAACATAGTTAAGTCCCATTTTTTTCACCTACATCAAGTGTTGTTCAGCTTTTCAGAGTTCGGTGATCTGAAGCAGTTGATTTCATTGTGGCACAGGCATGCTAAACACTGAGATACTTGGTTATTCATATAACTGCTTTGATAGGGTCATAGTCTGTTAAATGTCCAGACACTGTAAATAGTGAGCTCCTTCAGAATTCTGGTCCATTATTCTTTTCAGATAGATTGATTTTTATATGCTAATCTTTCCCAAGTGCTGCCTATGCTCATATCTCCAGTCTTCATTGTAATAAATCTTCATGGTATTCCTAACCATATCAACATTTCTCTTCTAGTTTTCCTGCTGAAGACAGATTATTTAAAGGAAAGAAGAAAGGATCAGCATCCAGGCCATTTTTTATTCAGCATTAATTTCAGCTCCTTTATTTATTAACTGACCTATTTTCTTTCTGTTACTTCTTTTCTCTCTGAGATATGTCTTTGTTCTTGTTGTCATATTATCTAACATGCGTTTATGCTTTCTTTTCTTTGAATTAAAAAGGACAAAAATTCTTCTTGAAAGTCATTGTTTTCCTCTGTATTGCTGCATGTATTTTACTTCAAGTGTTAGACACTATTTTTTATGACATCCTGCTTATTTTTCTAGGGAGTTAGTATATATAAGAATTCCCTAGTTCTGCATCGTTTATTACTTACTTCTAATTAGAGTTTAATGGCTCCATGAAGGCTTCTTTGTTACTTGAAGCATAACGATAACTTGTAGATTTGGTGTTTTTTGGGCTGGGTGTAGGGTGTGTGTGGATATCTGAGAAAAATGCAGATTATTCTAATACTCTGTTTAGTAGTTAAAATGCCTGAAACACCCTAAAACTTGTCTATTGGTCTCTGCAGACTGAATGAAGCAGACTCAACAATTCACTACACATAAGAAAAAAAAAATCAAGACTCTAATCTTTTTCAGTGGTAAGTAATGTAATCACAACATAGATTTATTTTTTACTTTCCCTATTATTAGACCACTTCCCAAATCAGAATACAGAGCATCTAACAAAGAACTGTATAGGAGAGAACTGGTGACCTTGAATCTAATGTACTCCAGCCACTAAGGACAAATAAATCTTTCTGAATGGGAATTCTTGATTATTCCAATGGCAGATCTGACAGAAGGTTATAAAATTTCTATAGGTATTCAAGAAAGCAGACATCCAGTGCATAATAGCTGAGATTCTCAGAATCACTTTGTCCTGGAACAGTGTATTTTATATTTAGTTTATATGGAAGGCAATTTCAAAAGGCTCAGACACAAAATTCTATGACTTTTTCTTATTTTGAGCTGAGAAACTGCATGGTTAAAGTTGAGCAGAGTAAGGACAAGAAAATACTCTCACCGAGTCTCATGAATACCCCATACACCAGTAGATAAGAGATGTGGGAAAGCTTAATAGCAGATGACCAATGCAATGACAGTGTGAGCAGAAGAGCTTTGGAATTGCTATTACTTCAGTGTGCTCAGATAAGGCTTCTAAAGATACCAATGAGGCAGACAACAAATGCTGAATGCCTGATCAGTCCCTTCCTCCTCTGTTAGTCTCCTGTATCACCCAGATGTGAGAATTAGACCCTGTTTACTCCCCAGTATGAAACCAGTCTGCACACAGGTAGCCTCAGGCTTTTTCTGACTATTTAGAGACCAAGGAAAGAGTGTGCTTTGTGAAAACAAGGACCACAGGCAAGATCTGCAAGGAATAACATCATATCTTTTTCAAAACTAAATTTCTGTTCATGCAGAGACAATCACTTACTAATATCTTCTGTAGTTAACCACTTCTAAAGGGATGCAACAGAGCCACAAAATAGTGGCCGTGGGGAAATTATATACAGCACCTTCTCCCATACCTGCCATAGCTATAGTTTTCTTCCAGTACTCTCTGGCAAACCTTATTCTTGCAGTACAGCACACTGATGATTTTACAACCCCTTCCTTGCAAGAGTGGCTTTAATTGTAAGCAAATGCATATGCCTGCATTTAAAATGATACTTGTGTATATGAAGTTTGCTATGAAGTTTGTACTAGCAGGTTTACTTTTGTTTTAATTCAGCAGTTCTTATTGTAAGCGTATTAAAAATGCTTGATGAAATAGACTATTATTATCTAGTAAGTTGTGGGGGTTTTAAAAAAAGTAACAGATTTTGTTATAGGTAGGCTATTAGCATGGAAACATAATGACTTCAATACACAAAATGAACAACATACAGCAGCAAAAACCTAATTTATATGAATTATTGAATACCATCTTACAGCATTCTTTGAAAAAAATTCGTGAAGAAACAGAAGGAAAGTAAACTACAAAAGTGACAGATCAATGAAAATGGAGCCAAAATATGAGATTTTCCTCCCTTTGGAACACCGTCCCTTGGAAAATGCATACCTGGTGTTTTTACCTATTTGCATTATCTGCTGTTGTTTCAGAGTATTTATTTTCAGAATATTCAGGTTTCTCTTATACTTGGTTTGTTATATTTTCCAGCATATTTCATAAAGGTAGACTACAAGAAAACTGGAAAGGGACTTTTTACAAGGGCATGCACTGGCGGGACAAGAGGTAATGGCTTCACACTGAAAGAGGCTAGATTTAGATTAGATACAAGGAAAAAATTCTTTACTGGAACAGGCTGACCAGAAAAGTTGTGGATGCCCCATCCCTGTAAGGGTTCAAGGAAAGGTTGGATGGGGTTTTGCGCAGCCTGGTGTAGTGGAAGGGGTCCCTGCCCATGGTAGGGGAGGCTGGAACTACATGACCTTTGAAGTCCCTTCCAACCCAAACCATGCTATGATTCTATAACAGTTTTGAAACTTTGCCTTTTTCTGATTACTTTGGAATATGTTTTCCACAAAATAAAAGCAAAAGGAAAAGAAAGCAATAAAACTGTATTCAGAGATACTTTTGTATTGCTTTAATTTAAGGACCAGTGCATTACTTCAAATATCAATGTCTTTCTAATACCATATAAGCACTGGAATTTTGTTATTTAGATGTATATCTTCCTAGTAAAATACTAGTATATGATATCTAAAACCCCACTAAAATCTGTAAAAAATGCATCCACAGATGAATGAAGCCACAGTCCACTGATGTCAGGGCTGCACAGCCACCAGACCTCCACTGCTTCTTTGATGTAGGCATGCATTATTCACTACAGTGTATTAATAAGGTTGTTTTAAACTTCTACTGCACAGTTTTCTACCCTTCCTTCATTTCTGTCTCTAAATATTTCTGTATTTTAATACTGACTACAGACACCAGTTTCAGAATATTATAAGATTGATTTCCTCGTAAGTTGATCACATAGAGGAACTATAGAACATTTATGAAGAATTATATAGCGTACCAAAGATATTTAATTCAAAATAAGTACTGTTGCACTATACTTTTAGTAGCCTTCTTTCCATTAAGATAAGTAATCAATAGAGAGGATACCCATTTTTGCAGAATAATAAAAATCAATTAATTCACTTGCAATTTTATTGTTACAGTATGCTTGGAGTTAATTTAAGAATCACTACTTTATTTACCTAAGACTCTTAGAGTTTAATCTTACTAAGATACTTGAAAAATAATAAAAATATTTATGTATATGTTAACAAATAATGGCTGTTTGTAGTGATTTGACCAAATGCTTTACATTTCCTTTCCATGCCCTTCTATATGTCCAAGATGGAGGGGGTTATCTCTCAAAGCTTTAGGATCTACAACATGCTCCATTGCAGTACTTGAAGAGAAGTAAACGTTACCTGGGAGCAGTCGACTTGGATGGCTACTTCTGGGTGTAATAAATCACATATTAAAAGTATCCATTTCTCTCCAGCAATTTTCCATATAGATACACAGAGTTAATAAAAATAAATTCCATTGAAGAGGCTGTTTAATTGTTTGCTTTTGTCAGAAAGCCTACAGATCACTGAAATCCTTATGACGAGGAATATGTTCATAGTCTTATAAATGTTATGTCCATCCTAAATCAAATGCTAATAACAAGAGCTTTTTTTCCAGATTAATTCTTGCAGTTTGTAGTTACAGCTTTTCACAGCGTGTGGTCAACTCTTACCAAGTTTGTGGCAGTTTGAGTTACAGACTGTGCCCAAATTCTGCAGGGCTCTGTGCGTGCACAGAGTGATGCCAACATAATACTTTTTGTCTAAAGAATCAGTGTTTGGACTAATGCTGCAGTGTCCCATATTGTTTGGTATAGAAAAGAGAATTGTGTAGACATTAATGAACAGAATGACAGAAAACAGTAGAAGAAATGGAAAGAATTTTTAAAACTAATGCCTTTTACTTTTAGAATGTCAATTATTTCAGTGGAATTCGTTATTAACAGCTCAAACATCTTTCTTTGTCCCTTTCTCTTCAACAGTAGATTTTGAATTTTACCAAAGCTTGTTTTAACAAGACATTAAACACTCCTTCTCTTCCTTTAATGTCTGTCTTTAATGGGAATTTTTAAAAGCACTGTGCATTTTAGGAGCAGTCATCTTCCATGACTTCTACGCTGTAGTAACATGGATAATTTTCTCTGGTATTTATATGCTTCCAAATCACACAGCTGCCTTCAAAAATCCTTTGCCAGTTAAATCACAGCACACCATTTCAATCAGTTTCCTAAAGCACAGATGTGAAAAGTCTAGTGCAAGAAGGGATTAGTACCATATGGTTACAGACACATGTAAACATATTTTTTCATTTAAGATCTCCACAGAATTTTTCCTATCCTAATGGCTGAAAAATTGAGGTAGACTCTTTTATTAGTGCTAAAATAAAGACAGTTGGGAGAGATCCTAGTTCTGCAACTGTCAGGAACTCCTGGCTTGTGGTGAATACAGAATTTGTGAGGTCTGGGAACCCTTGCTGATAATTCATTGATGAAGCCGATCCCTCTGCTTGTGAAGCTTTTTCTATGTCTAATTTGATTAGGGAGTGAGAACCCAAGAACTGAAAATCACTGATTGGTGCAGCTTCTGTCAGGTTTTACAAGGATGTGAAGGATGGAGGGAAGCAGTGTACCTAAGTGCAATCTCTCGGCCTTCAGACGTAACCTAAGCAAATAAGAAGTCCCAACTTTTGGGAACCCTTCTCAAGACTGGAACTGAGGATTTAACCTGAGTCCTGTCAGGCTCTTCTTCTTTCATTAGGAGTTTTTATCCTTATTTTCTGAACTAGAAAAGAAAATCATTGTTCTATGTATTGCTTGAGTAGATGATGGTAGACTATTAAATTGTAATAATATGAAGAAGAGTAGTAGGGAAAGTGAATGAAGAACAGTATTTCTTTTTTTCTTTTATTTTCTCATGCAGTGGCAATAACAGCAGCTTGACTCCCCTCAACTCCCCCCCTCCCGGAGATATGCTTGTGACTACTAAATTGAGATTAATAAAGGGACAGCAGGAATAAAATAAAAAGAGTTTGATCAAGGACAGGAAAAAGTAGAGAGGATTCACAAAGAGATGACAGCTTAAATTAAGAACAACCTTGGAGAAGTAGTATTCAAGGACTATGAAGCTATTTTGAAGACAGGGTTAACATAGTTAGCTTTGGCTGTGAAACAGATGTTTATCAAAATATTCTGCTTCCTTGATATGAAAGGAAATTATGGAGTGGTGGGGTTTTCTCCTCCTTTTATTTTTTGCAAGCGGACCTTTTGATTGCTTAAGACCTAAGATTCCATTTCAAGTTTCTGCTTCATTCCAGGAAAAAACTGTTCATTGTTCATGCCCACAGAAATTACTTCCTGGTGCTAGTTCAATATATAGGTTTTTATATAAGTTTTTCACTCAGTAAGTGCAGGAGCAATATATAGCAACATAGCAAAACCACGAACCATGAAACCTTAGTATGTTTGAAGTATTGTGACTGCCTGGAAAAGATAGCAAGACCATGATGCCTCTTGTATCTGGCTTCGAGACAGTTAAATCACCAGGTAATATCAAACTGATCTGAGCATTAGTAGACATATTGTGGACATAAAGCAAGAATGGGAGACATGAGGAAAAAATGAGAAATGAGAAAGTTCTTCAGCAAACAGAATCCTTTCATGGTCAAATAACACAGGTCAAAAATAAAACAGTACTTCCTTGAAGAAGAGAGGGATACAAGGGCATTGTAAAAATGGTTGTTGGTGTTTTGGGTTTTTTTGGTTGGTTGGGGGGTTTTTTGTGTGTGTTTTTGGTTGGGTTTTTTTTTTTTTTTTATGTAAGGGATATAATTTAATTTATAATTTCCAAAAAGCTAGTTTGTTAGTTGTCCTACACTTGTTCTATCCCTACAGTTATCTATGGATTGCATGGTTTCTGTCTTCCCTTACCCCAGATTCTTGTCCAACATGCAATGTGTCAAAACCTACCTGAATATCTTTTCAAATTCTAATGGCCTATATTCATTATGGGGCCCTTAAGTGTGCTAGTATTTCTATTTTTTTATTGTTTCAGAGTTAGCTTCACTAAGGTAATAGGTATAATTAGTTTTACTGGAGAAGTAAAGGCATATAATTACTTTGGTGGAGATATTGAAACTGCTGCAGAAAATAAATGGTCAGTTATTAGTCTTAAAATCAGAAAAGGAGCCTATGCTGACAACATTCCCACGAGTATAAAGCTCATTCGGATCAAGATAAAGAATACCATTCTGCTTTGCTGCTGTAGAGGAAGAAACTTCAAGGTATAAGGCTACACACAATGAAAAGGCCTTTTCCTGATACCTGTGGACTTCTCCAAAATATGAAAAGTAAATTGGAATATTAATGTAATCTCTCCAAATTTGTTACCATTACTTCACATATACTGAGTTCCTCCTTGTTAGATTCAATAGTGTACACTGGATAACTATAGAGCTTTTTTTTGATCGTAATATCTCTTCCCCATGGTTCCATTTTTTTTCTATTTTACTTTTCGATGTATTTTTTCCTCTTCACATCAAGATATGCAAGCATTTGATTGTATATTAACCTGTCTTTTATTCCTCTTTGAGTGACGCTTTCCTGAAATGTGACAACTTACATTTATATGAAATAAAAACTAAATGTCCACATGCAAGATAGAATGGAGTTAGTGAACCTAATTTGAGTAAAATATGAACAACTGCTCCAGTTAGACATGTTCCTCCTTTCTTCCCTTCAGCAGCATCTATTTTTACCTTAATTCCAGTAATTTAGTAACACTATTTTCCTTCTGCTTTCTTCCAGCTTTAAGGAGGGTGGTGGACAGATAAAAAGTTTCAGAAGAAAAGGAGCACAAAACATTCTTCTCAGACATTTTCCACATGTAGCTGAACCAGCACTGGGAATTAATTTCTGTGGGCATGAACAGTTTTTTTCCTGGAATGAAGCAGAAACTTGAAATGGAATCTTAGGTCTTAAGAGCAATCAAAAGGTCTGGTGACAATTTCAGTGTATTCTAGAAATAAGTTCTGACAGTGGGCTCAGACAAAATTCTGTCCTTTCTGGTAGAGCAGGCTGAGTAAGCCCATTTGCTGGGTAATCTACAAAACAAATATCATCTTTCTGGTTTGGCTGGTCTCTCTTAAATCCTATCAATTTATGTATGTGGCTATTTGGATGGTATGTACCACTACTGTCTGTCTCTTGCTTTGAATTATAGCACAGTAAAAGTCATGTATGTTAAGGCATTCCCTCAATGGTCCTTCTCGTTGGCAGAACAATTGGATATGCATATTAGTTGCATTTTATATATGACATTTCAGACTGAAATTAGAAGCTTTAAAACTGGAGATTCAGTCCTGGAAATTAAAAAGAAATTAATCTTACAATCTAGAAAGAATAACAATAAAGTTTGTGAGGTTATTTTGGTTGAGGTTTGTGGGGGGGTGTTTGGTGATATGGTCTATTTTATTACCAGCAAAATGAACAAAATGAATGTCCAGAGCTTCCTGCAAAGAAAAAATATAGCAAAGTCAGTTGATTTCAATAGTATTATGCCAGAGATTAAGTTAACTCTCAGACAAAGTAATTTTTTTCCCTGTGCTGACCACAATAACAATGTTAGCACAAAATAAAATAAAATTGATGAAAAAGATAGCATGTACTTGATGTTGATGGAATGCATGTTTGTGCCTAATACACTAGAGAAACTCTCCAATAACGGTTCACCCAAGTGAAAATATTGCCCCATTTTGCTCTCAAGGTCAATGTCAATTGAGGTTATTGACTATATAAATGCTAAATACAAAAGTTTGAGTCATCCAAGGCTACTCTAACTTGTACACTATACTTTTCAAGGTTCCTGGGTTACATTTACAGTTTGCATTACTGCCTCACTTGTGCTATTTCTTTTTGTCCTTCTCCACCTGCCCCAGTCTTTCCAGCATATAATTCCCAAATGTTAAAGAATGGGTGCCACAATTACATAAGGATGAACATCACATTCAAAAACCAGTTTTTAGGTTGTCTGCTAAAAAGCTTGTCCACACACACAAGGGAGCCTAGAAGAACAGAGGCAGGAGGGACAGCTGCTGGGCTACACCTGGACCCACCAAGGGAGTCATCAGCCCCTCATAAGCCATCTACAAAAGTTCACAGGAGCACAATGGCAAGTGTGAACTCAAGTTAAAGATTCAGAGGAAGGGACACTCTGTCCAGGCCACTCCCAGGGCCATCCCAGAAGAAACTCAGGTTCATGGTCCAGACATGACACCTATCCCATGAGTCAAAGGAATGTCTTTTGATTATTTTACAGAATGGGGTGAGTCACTACCTTGGGAATTTGCAACACGTTATGGGATGCAAGGGAAGAGCATTTGGGGTTACAGACGACAATTACAGAATGTTTAGAGGAGGAACCAAAGGCAGAGAAAGGGTAGAAGGATAGATCTATGTGATTTGGAGAGGAACAAGCATGAGAAAATAGAAGGGTAGCAGGGTAAAAAAGGACATTTGCATGTAAGTTGTTTGCTGGTCTGTACAGTTTTCAGCCATGTCCTGAACCTGATCAACACAGTCTCTCTTATTTTCTTGTTAAACTCCCTTCTAACTCTTTCCTTGGTAAGAAGATCTCTTTTCTGTGTGCACATGTGTATATGGGGCAACTGGAGCCAGACCCGGGGTCAGAGGGTCATGTGTCTATGGCACCAACAACTGGGGTAAGTGTGGGTGTGCATGTGTGATTGTTAGTGAAAATCAAGACAGATGAGCCACCAGAGTAGGTGAAGTGACCTGGGAGCCGGAGAAAATGTGTGTCTCTAAGGGTGAGACAGCAGAAGCTGGCAATCAGAGGGACCAGAGGAATCTCAGAGAGCTGTTGAAGGCATCATGGGGTCTGGGATTTGATTAGGATATCTGCTTGTGTGCGCGTGTGTGTGTGTGTGCGTGCACGCACATATGCACACAATGGTCTGTACCAGCAACTAGAGTGGGACTGCAGCCTTAGGGGCTTACATGTCCAGGTGCTAGAGCTGGAGAGACTGGGATCAAAGGGCAGACTGGGTGAGCTCAGCTGCTGGAGGGTTCTGCCAAGTACATATGGATGTGTATACATAGATACATACATATAGATGTGTATACATGCACACAGACATATAGCCAGAGATGGGAACAGGATGATGGTTTTGGTGCAATTTATTTCTAAGTGATGAATGTTTCCATCTCTGTTGATAGGTGTGGCCAGCTGTGTGTATAATGTGGTGTACATCTGCGCTCTGTATGCATGTCCCTACTGGGAATACATGCCCAGCCTCACTACTGGGTGGACTTGGAGGCATGGGGCTGCTCCAGTAGCCCTGCCTCTATCAGGCTACCAGATTAAAAAACTCCCTGACATAAATTATTCTCTGCATTCATGTAACCTGTAGGATGATATAATTTACAATTATCTTATGTCCAAGGCTAATATTAGCTCAATTGGATGGATATAGCCAATTTTGAAGCCACCCAGGAAAAAAAAAACAAAACAAAACAAAACCAAAAAAACCCAATAAACACCACATTCTTTCAACTGTCATTGTGGTCTGTATACAGAACCTTTTTGGTGATTGAAGGGAATTGAGTGAGTCACATTTCATACTGAAAGGAATCAATTTTTCAGTGGCTTCAGCCCCCAGCTATTTGTGAAAATTCAGCATAATTCCCAATTTTCTGAAATATATGGGATTATTCACTGAATAAAGAACAGATTACTGTGATTAAAGTTGACAGAATTAGGCCCTAATTGATTTGGCTGAGATCATAGGAGGAGTCAATCAGTATCAGAACAAAAAGAAGACTGTGATTCTCACTATGATTTTTATTGTAATATTTAATTGTGCCAAACTAGTTGCCTCTTATTTCAATTAAAATTAGTCACCTCTCCTTCTTATTTCTTGGTCTGTTGGATTCAAAGTTCTTGTACAGACTACATAGTACAATGAACCAAAATCCACAAATGCAGCCAAAAGGTGTACTGTGTGATTCAAAATATAAACCTGTAATTCTGAAACAGAGTAGCTACTGTTACTTCCCAGTAAAGGTCCCAGTTCTAGCAAAAGATGTCCATACTGGCTGTGTTGGTACAAACACCTCTTGCACAGTTATCTCAGGTCTGTGGCCATTAATTGCATTAGAAGACTGTTCGTAGTCACCATTAAGACTAACTCAGAACACAACATTCTGTAGCAGGAGTGTGAAATTGCATTTCAATGAAGAATGGCAAACAGTTTATTGGTTTTAAATGAGAAAACAAGAAGATTCTTTATAAAGGTGAATTCCCCCAAATTACTGAAGTAAATATATTTAATTACTGTATTATTATAATATTCTCTATCAAAAGTACTTTTTTAAAAATATATTTGAATGTAATCAGCCTGAACGTCTTTCATCCGTTCAAACCCAGTGACTAATCAAGTATGCCTTGCTTACATTTTGCAGTCACAACAGTGTGGTAGCAGTAAGATGTTACACAAAGTAACATGGAGTTTAGCTTGGATTAATCATCTAAGTGTCTACCCTGATTCTTGGGGAGATTTTGCAGCCTAAAGCAACTGTTGTGGCTGTGGGTGTCATATCAGTTAATTTACAAAGCATTATTCTGCAGTATTAATGTTGTGCTTTCAATGTCTATGATGTAGACATACATTGAGATTATTAGTAAAACAAAGCAAATGACTGCAATATAAATTAAACATGGAGGTAAGCAATGTCTGAAAAACTATGGTAAAAGGAAATGAAAAGAAAAAAAATGAACATTCTGTGTTTCCTACAAATGTTTTTCCAAATGTGTATTGCTATTGCAATTTCACCAAATAGAATAAGCAGGGAACACTCTTTTCCCCCTTCCCCGAGGCTCCTATACTGATCTTTGGCCATGTGTAATAGCAGTGGCTATTATGGCAACACTGTTTCATGTACCTGGCCTCTTCCAGCAATGTTGCTGTTGGATCTCACAGAGACTGAAACCTTCAGATCTCCTATATGGGAAGTGATGGTAGATTCACCAGTGCAGGTATGGCCCTTAGGACCAGCTAGACAATATTTCATTTTCTAGCCACACTAGTTTGGTGTCTTGTGTCAGTTATAGATAATAGCGGAAATTTTTTGTCATTTGTGTGATAGATAATCAAAATAGAAAGGAACTTCCTGCAAAAACACCTCTTGAAATATTTTACAATCTATGTCTGCTTTTGTTTTAATTTGTGAATCTGTCTATAGTCTGAGAAAATGAATTATCTTAGTATATCTCTACACAGCTATTTGTTGCATCATTTAATTACTGAATCTATGCAACTCTTCTGTTGTAGAAATCCTTAGACTTCCTCAGACAAAGGTTGTCACTCAGAGATAGTTGTACCATCCTAAATAAGAGAGGGTTTTTGTTTCATTTGCACAGACACTGTATGTGGAAGCTTGCACAAAATGTTGCCTTCTTAAAGCACCTATTTATATAATTTAGTCTAGTTTATTAAAATGAATAATTCTCCAAGGACCTATAGTTATGCTGGAAAATTTGATTTGCAAAGTTTAATCAGACTTCCTGGCTCTGTTCTTAACATATAAATCTGTAGCATGTAGTTGTCAGTCTTAGTGACTGGAAAAAAACCCACCAGCATTCAGATATTCAAGAAATAGCATTTCATTTTCAGTTACTTTCTGCTTAAAAAAAATCAGGGGAAAAAAGGACTTTTAAAATCAAACTGTGTGTAAAGCACATATGTAATAGCCTCTAAGCATAACAACAGTGTAATTCAGGGTCTGATCCAGTGAGCCCTACTCAGACATATATAAACAATAAGAGTTTCAGTTCAAGGGCAGTGCGAAGCAGTTCTTAAAATACTTTACTAATTTCACTTATTTCCTACAATTCTGTAAAAACTGGCTATTTGGAAAAAGTTAACTGACTCTGTCTGGTTTTAATGAGATTTACTAAAAAGGTGAAAGAATGAAATACAGCACTCACATATGTGAAAATAGCTGAAATTGCTCCTATTGCACTAAGCTCATTAAAGTCACTTGCTTGAACGCTGGCTATTAGAATTATCAGACCAGAGAATTAATAGGTCTAACACATCTGTTTGGTGAGGTTCACACATCTCCCTTCCTGAAGGTTATCGAGCAGGCACAGTGTATTTCTTTTTGGATAGCTGTGGTGCTAGCATGTACACTATTGCGGAAGTGCAAAGAAAGTGCTGTGTTAGTGCAGTCTGCTTAGTGCAAAGAAAGTAATTAAGGACAACCTGTATAGAGGTAACCCTTGGTAAAATTCTTGTGGAGACGCATACCATGGTCCCCAATAGAAAAAAACACTTCTAGATCAGGGTCTTAAGTAAAATTCAGTAAGTGATGAAATGGATTTAATGGTTTAGATCACAGACAGACACATCTCATAGACAAGTGTGTGCTACATTCTCCTTCAAAAGTTAAGCTGATTATTTCATTTTAGACCTTGATAAGGAGATTGAATGAGCAGGTGAACTTCACATGGCATTAAGATGATAAAAAAATCGAATGTCTATTCTATAGCTTCAGTGCTGTGAGTCTCTCCTTCACCCTGGTAGATAATATTAATTTCTGTTTCTCTACCTACAAAGCATATGAGCCTTGACATGCAGTTTTAGAGTGAATTTAGTTATCCAGCAGCCTTAGAAATTCAGAAAACACTTATGCAACCAGAGAAGTATAGCAATGTTATATCTTAGTATGATCTGAAAAGTCCACAGACTCATATTTTTTATTGAGTTTCAGCCTTCTGGGTGCCAAACAGGCAGAGCCAGCACTGGGTGTCAGTGGTATGTTCAAGCTTATAGGCATTTCAGGTGCACTGTATTTGTCTGATATCACCCTGACAGGCTTACCGCATCTGCAAGAGGCTGATCTTTTCTGGAGCATTCACAGCTACTTTTAACATATCAAATATTTAAAATGCTAAAGAAAATTATTAATAATTTTACTACTAAAAAAGATGTAGCACTCAATCTATTTGTAGCATGAAAGAACAAAATAAGGATAAAAAGGAAAAAGTGGAAAATAATGCAAGGTGAAAATATTAAATTTCTGTTTCATTTTTCTAATGCCCTCAGCTCAGACATCTTTATTTCCTGTGGAAGCATGATCAAGGTAAGAGGAAGTGTGGTAGGGGAAAAGGGAGTTAGCAGCAAACTACTAAAGGTGGCATGATCAGGGTCCCTAGTCTGTATTTATTTATTTAATCTTCCTCTTCCAGACACTCTGCCCCAGAAACCTCAGAAGGATAAATTTTCTTATTGCCTGAGAAGGAAAATACAGCCAAAAACCAAAAAGCCACCAGATATTCCATTTGTGTTGATCTTTTTAAGGAACAATTCCTACTTACTGTGTTTTAAGCACCGACTCTGAAGCTCTGGGACTAATTAGACAGTCCATATGCTCTGATTATAATAAACATGCACAACTTCTGTAAAGAGCAAGGTCACAGTGATTACCTATGTGAAGTCTCATCCAGGAAGCCCATTGTCTAGAGAAATTCTCTGCTGCAAATGAATGATTTTCTCCTTTCCTCCCCCCGCTAAAAATTCAACTTGAAGACCAATTTAAATATTCCATGGAATGGTACTTATTAAGTCATAAATTTTCAATCATCATTCAAGAACTTTTTAAAAAGAGAAATTCGTTCCGCATTGTCAGAGAATAACTACTTTTAAAAATAAACCCAAAGAATACTGTATAAATGAATATTTTTAATTTTTTTATATATATATTATTATTTTTTTTGTCTTCAGATGTATTCCAAAGGTTAAAAAGTAATTAAAATTGTAAAATAAGCAGACTGGCTGCTCATTTCATTTATTTTATCTTTCCCTTTCTTTCTTTAAGTATTTTCTCTAAATTGTATTTTCCAGATATTGCTGTATTTAATTTTTACTTTTTCTTTCTCTAATATTTTCATTGTAAATACCCCTTAAAGTACTTCTCAAATACCTGCCAAATGTCACTATTTCTCTACATTGACAGAATGATGTTAATTAGCTTTCTTCTTTAAATGGTTTCAAAATCCAGCTTCCTTAATTAAGAATGTGTTTTAAAGAAAGCAGAGATTACAGAGAGGATGTTCCCATTTTCTGGTTTTTATAGACCATGGTGCTAATGTTTCTTAAAAGAAATGTATATTACTGCAAATAGAAGATTTTTCTGATACTTACATATGGTATTAAAAGGTGTTGGTCCTCATTAAATAGTGTGGGACTATTTCTTCAGTAGTAATAGGTGAATCTTTTCTTTCTTAAAAATATGACATTAGGTGACATACCATCAATTTACAGATACTTTTACACAAATGAGAGGTGGACATCAATGTGTAGAAAGGGGGACATACAAAAGTATAGCAAAGATTATAAGTTCTTCTAAATTTGTAAATGAAAGACATGAGACAGGTAAAACAGAGAATTCAGATAAGCTAAAAAAAGTGTCATTGTTTAAAAAACAAGTGATGAGCTACAGAGGTAAGCATTCTGCTGCAGTGCTGAACATAACCAGAATCTTGAGTTTGAATTGTGCCTGATTGTTGTCTTGCATCCAATTTTCCTGCAATAACACCAAAGATAATGCAAAGCTGTCCCTAACTGTTGTGTCTGTTGGAAACAGAAAGTGTGAAGTTGTCATATATTGAAAAGAATTCAAAACGTTTGAAACTGGAAGAGAGGATAACTGTAGTAAGTGATCAGCCACTCAGGTGTGAGAACAACTGTAGTTTCAGTCTGTGTTTTCTCGTTTATTTCAGTATGGTTGTGTTGATGACTAATCTAAATAAATAAATAAAATGAAATGTGATCAAGGACCCAAATCATGGATCACTTCTTTTCTTTTCAAAGCCTTAACTAAATGCCACAACATTTGCATGAAATTATGTGCTGAGCCTTTTAATTTTCCTTCTCAATTCTTTGATCTTCTTTTAGGGTGCTTTCAGCCATTTCCAAAGAGCTGTAGTTTGCTCACTACATTACTTTCCACCCCCCCCACCCCCCCCCAAATTCCTCTAACTTTGCAGTACTCCATTGATATTTTTTTTCCTTATAATTGTTCTATATATTAACAAGATTTAACAACATGAAAAATATATCTTCATAGAATAAAGACATATCTTTGGTAGTTATCATACTGTAGGAGTGAAAAAAAGAAGTTACTCAGATAATGTCAATTAAGTACTCATAATGTGATGATACAGGTGACTGTGATTTTGCCTAGACAGAAGATCTCTGCTGAAGCCAGCCTTCAAACAATTATATTGGTAAAAGAAATAGGTAAAAACTGATGAAGTCATTAAATTTTCAAAAGTTACAAATTATCCTGTAAAGCTTCAGTGACTGCAAATTAGCCTTTGCTATAGCCCTCTGCTAACAATCTATAGATCATTTTATTATTCATGAATTTTAGTAATTTCAGGACACCACAGGTCATCTTATGCTCATTTATTTGCTAAACACCTTGTGCTGGTATGCCTGTGCTGAAAAATTGCTACTATTTACTTCCCACGAAACACACAAGCAACAAAGTAGTGGATTTGGCCCCAGACATCCACTATGCCAGGCAGCATATATATCTTGCTGTCAGGGAAATAAATGAGCCCTTAAATTGGCTGCAAAGCTTTAAGAACTGAAATTTATATGTCTAGTTATCAAACAGAAAGTTCAGAACACCTGCCAATATGAAGCATAATTGTGACAAACTGTTACATTTTACCTTTAACTTTTAAGCGTTAACACCACAACTTCATTACAAGAATCCCATCCTTCCTACCCCTCCTTTTTCCCTTCCTCCAGATCAGCTCCTCTCCAGAAAAACAGTCAGTACATCTATTTGCAAAAACTTAGCAACCATTGTTACACTGGGTCATCTGTCAGCAAATTAAAAAAAATACCAAAGATTTTAAAACTGCTAGAATTCCTTATGAGAATAACCACAAATTTTTAGATTAACACAAAAGGCTAGTTTTTAGACATTTGGTGTTTATAACCTGCTTGGAAGGCTTTCCACAGAATACCTACAACCATGAAAAAAAGCCCCAAACTTCTGGGTTCTTTGTTTTGTTTTGCTGTACCTTCAAAAAATCTAATTACCTCTATCTCCTTTCATTGACCAATTTCACCATCCTTCCTTCTGGGTCCCAGAGCACTTCTAACTGCAATGCAACTTTTGCTGCCACAAATGCAGCAATTACTAAATTCTTTATCCTTTATGTAAATGTTCCATAAAGAGGAAAACAAAACAAAAAATCCACTCTTCTCTGAACCCCCTTTTAACTGTATACTATGTGAACTCTATTTTCCCTTTTGTGTGTGTGTATATCTCTGTGTTACCAACGACTAACTTTTTCACTGCATGTGAAAAAAACCCCAATATTTAAAGAGAAGATTTTCTTTTTTTCCTTCTGAGCTATCAAGGAAGAGAATATCTAGGCTAAATTTCCATTCTACATTTAAAAAAAAGAATCAATAGAGAGAGCTTAAAAATTATTAAAGCCCTTGATGAGCTGCAACTTTCTGGTCCATAAAGTGAATATGACCAATCTGAGAAATAAATTAAATGTGTGACACTGAACTCCCTTTATTATTTTGACCATACTATTTATCTTTTTCCAGCTCACGGACACTATCTATTCAGGAAATTTGGTTGTGGATAAAGTAGTCCATTACAGTATTTTGTCACATTAACCAGGGTTTAAGTCAATGCCTTGGTCAAAACATACCTGTTTTTCTGACCTCTCGGGACCTGAATGTGTCGCAAGCATGCGCGTGTGTCTGTGTCTGTGTTTCTGTGTCTGTGTCTGTGTCTGCATGCCTCTGTGTGTGTCTGAGATGCATGCCCAGCTTCACTGCTGGTTGAACCTACAAAGGGAGCAGCAGCTGTCATGTCCCTCAGCCTGGGCAGAGACCCCAGGTCCACAAGCACCCAGGCCTGGAGCTGCTGGAGGTGGTGGCGGCTTGCCTTTGTATTACTGTGTTATCTCATTACTTCCCAAAACTAACAAATCTTTTTTCTCCTGCTGTTTTTCAAAGTTACAAAGGCATTATGCTTATGGAGACATGGACCACAGTGATTAAGAGCACTGTTTTCAGTGACTAGTCCTTGTAGGTTTCTCCACTTAAAGGGGGGAGAAAAAAAAAAGAAAAAAAAAAAAAAAGAAAAAAGTCAAGTCCAAGTTAAATCAATTTCAGTGGCTTTGAATCTTGTCATGATGTTATAGATCCTGAAGCTAAAGCCCCTCTAGGACTGATAAGGCCCTTAATGCTCTGTAAATAAGGAATTAAAAAAACCACAACACCCTTTGACATTTTTTAAAATTTAGCTTGTGACATGTTTAATATCACACGGCAGATGTAACATGCCACAGAGGCCACAGCTCACCAGCTAAGGTGAGCTAACTAAGCAGAACCACAAGGGGAGATTATACTCATAGCAAGGTTTCTTGTAAACGAGCTGAAGGGCATTAGCTGTGGATGACCTAAACAAACGTATGCCATAGTTTAACCACCACTTTAAACTGGAAAAAAAAAAAAAAAAAAAAAAAAAAAGGATTTGACCACTCCTAATATGTCTTAACAAACTAGTCCTTGGATGTGGGAAAAATCATTCACTTTGTGTTTTGTTTTCACTGACTACAAGTACCTTGTGTATTAAGTTAACTCCCAGGAGAGAACATTCACCCAGTTGTCTCCGTTTTGTCACCCAGGGTTTGGCTACATGTTACAGGGTATCAGGACAACATTACGCTATGGTAGTTTCATTGGCTGTGAATACCTGGGCGTGGTGGTTCCCATTTCCAGGCTGCTTTTGTCACAGGATGGGCACAGGAATGTCCATTGCAGACCTTTTGCATGTATGTACATTTTCATTGTTTGTCCTGCCTAATTTGTAGACATTATAGGGAGGATATAGCTAATGATACATACCCAGATACCCCATTTGGCTCAGTTTTTCTCAATCCAAAGTTGACATTTAGTCTTTGCAGTTTATAAAGAGAATAAAAGATGATTAGTTTAGGAGTAGATATTCACTTTGGAGGTATCTAAGAATAGGTGAGATAAGTTGAAACAAATAAGTTACATTTTTTATTTACCAGTAACATCAGGGCAAAATATGTCCACAATTTTCTGAGAGAATTTAAATTTATTTCTTTAGCTTTACAATTGTTTTCACATAAGAAAACAAACAAGCAGAAGAGCATATCTGTGTCAGCATTTGTTAAAAAAAACCCCAATAATATCAGGATATCTTAGATGTATGTAGTGAATAGGTCCTTCAAAGCTATTTTGTATTTTAATTAACTGAATATTTATGTAACATTTAAAAAAGCCCTCTTTTGATACAACAATAAACTAAGTACTTTTTATAGGTAGAATTCTTAAAAACAATTTTTACATTAGCAGCCTCAACACTACTTTCACTTGGCAAATTTACTTATTGATCTTTTCACATTTGTATATAATATAGAACACTCTGCTTTTCAGTGTCTTAAGACAGCAAATGCTTAAGTGGCAAAGACGTAATGTGGGAATAAATAGAGATTTAGCCTAACAGGCAGTGTTATGCATTATTCTGCTTGTAATGTGTTTTCCCCAGATGTCTGTAGCAGGGTTGGTTTTTTGGGGGGGAGTCAGTGGGTTAGGGGGAAGCTGGGTAGAGGGTCAATATATAACATGGATAGCTATGTATATAAAAGCTACACCAAACCCAAATTCTGCCTGTTTCAGGTTGGCGATTATTTTACTTAGAAATAGTCACATAGAAAGCCATATCTTCACTGTGACCAGATATTTGGTTTATGACAGCATAACTTAAAGTAGGCCTTGAGAAGTAGCAACAGTATATAGATCCACATGTATTCCTATATTTTAAATAAAATTGCTTTTGGAATTTCACAGTCCTATACAATTCAAAAGTGGTAAATAAAGAGAATTATAGTGTGATATTTTTAGCTTATGAACTTTTTCAGGCATTCTAGTACTGTGCTCAATAATTCACCTGACTAAGTTTGAGTTCTGGAAAGTTTTTGGACCAGTCTCATTTGACCTAATATCTACTAGAAAATTTGCTAGGCAATGTTAGTGGTTATATGCAAGGAACTCATCAAGTCATAATATGAAAAAAATAGAGAGGACCAGCTAGGTCTTCAGGTCAAATTTCAAACGGTAGTCCATATGTGAAAAACATGATGTAATGAAATGCCAAAAGCCAAGCACAGGAAGAGCCACAGCTGTAGTATAATAGATCAAGAGCACTGAAAGGATCAAGTACCAGAGAGTTTATTTGTTAATCAAATTAACTAAAACTCCTAAAGGATCCTGAGAAGAATGGGAAGTTCATGGAGCCTGGTAACCTGACTTATAATCAGTCTTAGTTGTTGTCTCAAAAGCTTTCTGCCACGTTAGGAGTGGAATGGTTAATAGTGCACAGCAGACAAAGAAACGATTATTTGTAACCAGGAGAATCAATGCACATTGTTATGGTTATCCTGGTTCATCATGGTAGAGGTATGATAGAATATATCTTGGGGGAGATACTCCTACCTATAGATGTGACTAATCTTTAATGCTTTTGAGGAAAATACACCACCACCATTTACATTCAGAAATTCAATTCTGCATTAAAGGGGAAAACCCCCACAATCTTCCCTGCAGCACAGAATTAATATAGTTTAGTGTCAACAGTCTCTCCCAGAATGTTCTTGTATGCACCAGAGAACCTGTCTTGTTCTGCTTAGCCAAAATAAAAGGGAGACTCAATGAACTCCCTGTAAATTTTCAGGTAAATATACAAGAGGGAAAAAATCTAAGTTAAATGAATATCTGCACGAGCTCACATAGGTATATATTGGCCAAGAATAAATTTAGATACAAAATCAGAACCATGTTCTTAAGGATATTTAGAGCAAACACTTTGAAGAATCTTCCAAATGATGTAGTACAAAAAAGGGAAACCAAATGATTTAAGCATTTCAGTGGGAACGTGTGAGTAAATAAGAGAGTATCTAGAAATGGAAAATTGAAAAAAAAATAAGAGATTTATTCCTATCCTTATCTTTTCTATCCCTGTGAATTATTATTTTTGTTTTCCAATGGCTGTTGGCTTTTCCAATATGCAAATAAGAACACACTTGAGCAAACAAATATCAAACTGTATCTAGTCATGGGCAATTTCTTTCTGAAGCTAGCACTTTAGCCAGGAGATTTGGTTTCTTCTGATTTTTCTGGCTCTAATACTGTGATCGTTAGAGCAACTTAGGTAGTTCCATAACTTGGTATAACTGTTTCCTGCAAATGTACTCTGGCTTTTTGATAAGTGTTTCACCTGATAATGTGATAAAATGGCAGGAAAATAGTATTCCATATATATTTTTTTTCCTCAGTGCCTATGCTGTTTGCCTTCATCTTTATAATACAACTGTCTCCACTCCCTGTCTTCAACTGGACCATCTGTTTGATTTGTCTCTTTGGGATTTTTTGTTTGTTTTCTTTTTGTGGGTTTTTTGTTTTGGGGGGGGGGTGTTTGGTTTTTTGGTGGTTTTTTTTTTTTTTTATTTTTTTATTTAACTGCTGCACTACAGCTTTTAGCTATTGTACTTTTACAGATGAACATGTTTAGAGTTTTTTCCTAAGGGATGAAATTACCCCTAAATAACATTTGTTCTTGACCTATGCTATTTTCTTAACCAAGAGATGTTGCTAAGGCACTTTGTACAAGTATGAAAAAATTACACTGAAATATTACTTCATCAGGGAAAACATAATTAAAATGTGTATCCAATGTAATTAAAATGGGAATTTAACAATGTTTCATTAGTGATGGTCTCCATGACTCACAGGTAGCCCACATTTTAAAGAATTCAATCTCATTTATCTCTGTTTAATTACATGCTATAAAATACATCAAAATGTTATTAATTCCACACACATTATTCATGTTTACTCCATATTCACAACTCTTTACATCAGCAGAGGTTGTTTATTACAATGTTTGCTGACACTGTGAAGCAAACTCCTTCTGAATGTGGTTGATGAATACCTTCATCAGTAATAGTTTTGACCTAGTATATACCTATATATGTAAAACTATATATCTTCCATCACTTTCCCTGGACTTATTTTTTGGTTTGTTTCTTAGAAAGCACAGTTAACATGACAAAGAAGAATCTTAATAAGAAAACTCTTATGACTTCCTCATAAAAGAGATAACTGAGTGATATTAATGTTATACATTAATTAATCTTTTAGTAAGTCCTTCCACCCTATATTCCTGCTTCTCTTTCCTCTTTGAGTTCAAACTTTATTTTCACAGATTGTAATGTCACTTTTTTATTCAGGAAAATTACTTCTATGGCTAAATTTTGAACAGTTTATTATCTATCCCTTTACATCAATTTTTCCAATTTGTAGATTACTAAATGGACACCCTTTCTTCTTGTCTTGTAACTGTGTGAAGAACTCTATGTCTTTTTGTTTTAAGTTTAAATGTAACTAACTTGTGAGTTGAAACATACATGTTCTAGGTCACGTTTTTTAGTAGAAAGAATGGGAAATCATTTAAATCCTTCCTAAAGTTCATTGTTATTCAGGCATTACTGGAGAATTTCCAATACACTCTGTTCTCAGAAGCATCTGGAAAGTTAGATGTCATGAAATTTTGCCTAACACCTTAAAGGTTCATTCTATAGTGAATTTAGCGAGAAATTGCTTTATAATAAACTGACAAGTTTCAAAAGGAATTGAACATCTGAGTCCTAGACTTTTCCCAGGTTTCCAAGGATAATCACCATAACCTCTAAATTCTAAGAGTACCCGAAGCACCAGGGTGAAAACAGTTTTCACACTTCCAAACTGTACCACTTAAAGCCAAAACTGTAATAGAAGGTAAGATAGATCAAACATTCATCTGGAAAGGGGTGTTCCTGAGAATTTCTGACCTAATTTCTATATTTTATCTGATGCAATGTAAAATAAAATGGCATGACTTACTTAAAGCCAATTTAGTCTTGAGTTTCACAGCTGATTACCACAAACTACTTATTACCATCCATGAAGTTATTTATAAGATATGTAGATGTGGCACTTAGGGATGTGGTTAAGTGTTGGACTTGGAAGTGCTAGGTTAACAGTTGGACTTGATGATCTTAAAGGTCTTTTCCAACCTAAATGATTCTAAAATTCTATTATTAGGTATTTCAGTTCTGAGATTAGGTGGTTAATTTGGTCAAAGGTGGTTTTAGCCTAACATCTAAAGAGATTCCAACTAGATAATCTTTAAGGTCCTCTTCAACCAAAACTGTTCTATGATTCCATGTCTAGTTTTTCTCAGCTATCACAATGTCTGAAAAACTGGTCTGAAATGATCTAAGTGGTCTCCAAAGTTAAAAATAAAAATAATAATAATTAAAAAAAAAAAAATTGAAATAATGCTGTCTGGAACCAACAGAGACAAAGCCCCAAACTATCAGATCATCATATCACAATGAGTGTCTCAAACTTGTCTAATGCAAAACAAAGAAATTAGAAACCTCTTCAACACATACCACAGAGAGCAAAACTATGATCAAATAAACATTTTACCAATAAATACTTCCTAAGGTTATATTTTGCTTCTTAAATTTATCAGATTAACACATGACTAAAAATTTCTTAGAGCAATGCTAGGATGGTTAGATGATCGCTTTGGTGAAAATATTTGGCACACAAATATCCTCTTATCTCAATTATTCACTCTGATTAGAAGTTTTTCAGTGGGGCAAAAAGGACAGGAAAATTTGTGTCTAATAAATTGGGATGAATTAAGGTTTTTTTGATCACTAAGTGACCATGATTTTTAGTGTGAATTAATAAATACATGTATAATCAAATGCATGCCTATCTGTTAGATTGAATGGTAGAAGGGTATTTGTATGTGTCTTCATATGTTGCATTTAATTTATTCTTGTCATGTTGTCTGACTATATTAGTAAACAATTCTTATTTAGTACAAATTTTTGTAAACATTTTTTAAATATATTTTTTTTAAAAAAATTGTTCCCTGGTTACATAATATTCAAGTAGAGAAAGATAAGAATGGTTCTTACAAAAGTATAATCTTTTTGTCCTAGTGAGACTGATGTAGATGAAATCTGCTATGTCAGCACATCTAGTTAGTATATGAATAATTATTTTTTGTTGGTGTTGTTTATTTCATGCTCTGTTAACAAAAAGCAGAAGCATAAGAAATGAACATTCCTGCTGTGTCAGAGAAGCAAATTTTAATTGTGAATGCATTAAGGGCTTCAAACTTTAAGTGAAACAAGAGTTATGCCACTTAATTCCAAAAGAAGCATTTCATCATTTTGGCTTTGGTTGTACATGGTACTGATGATGGCTAGTTCTGAAAAAAAAATCCCAAAAACAAACAACCACACTTTCACTAAATATTATACACAAATGCTTTCTAATATATATGCCTTGGTAATGTACACATTAGTAATAACCGTACATACATAGGTTCACATAAAACATAAAGTATATGCTCCAAGTACAATAATTTGTCAGTAAAATAAAATGGATTAATATCATGAAGTTTTTGAACAATAGAAGATGATTATCTATGGTATGTATTATTCATTCCATGACATAAGTTCAGAAATAATGTGAAGATTTTTATCGTTTTCCCTGCATAAATAGCTGTAATATGAGAGTGGATAATCTGGTATACACAAAGCCTAACTGGAGACCTGACATGGGCCCAGAGGGTGGTGACCAGTGGCACAAAGTCTAGTTGGAGGCCACACTAACAGTGTATCTCAGGGGTTAATACTGGGTCCAATCCTGTTCAACATTTGTTAATGATCTGGATGATGGTGCAGAGTTCACCCCCTGCAAGTTTGCAGATGACACAGAATTGTGAGGGGTGGCTTATATGCCAGAGAGTCATGCCACCACTCAGAGCAACCTCAGGAGGCTGGAGAAATTGGCTGACAGGAACCTCATGAAGTTCAACAAAGGGAAGTGCTAAGTCCTGCACAGGGGGAGGAACAACCCCATGAATCAGTATAAACTGAGGCCACCCAGCTGGAAAACAGCTTGGCAGAAAGGGACCTGGATTTCCTGCTGGACCAACTTAAACATGAGTTAGCAATGTGCCCTTGCTGCAAAGAAAGCTAACAGTGCTGCATTATAAGTATTGCTGCCAGCAGATAAAGGGAAGTGATCCTTCCCTTCTACCCAGCACCAGTGAGACCACATCTGGAGTGCTGTGTCCAACTCTGTGCTCCTCACCACAAGAGAGACATGGTCATATAGGAACAGAGTCCAACAAAGGGCCATCAAGATAATTAAGAGACTAGAGAATGTCTGCTATGAAGAAAGGTTGAGAGAGCTGGCACTGTTCAGCCTGGAGAAGAGAAAGGTCACAATGTGTCTTCTCAATGTACATAAATACTTGAAGGGAAAGTGCTAAGAGGACAGAACCAGGCTCTTACCAGTGGTGCCCAGTAAGAGCACCAGACGTAATTAAGTACTCTCATAGTCTCTGTAAAACTTCTGTCTGCTCTCCCACTGTCTACTGATCCCTTTATACTCGGACATTCAGAGAATCATACCAGATGATAAATGAAAGTAAACATTAATACTGGAGGTCATCATTGCTCTCATTCACAAGTGCTATCTTATTGATCTCAAAGTGATCGACATAGATCATTTGGAACTAAGGAATCTGACTAAACTTCAGAAGTAATTATTTGATCAAAAGTATTTGAAAGTAAGACTATTAATGTAAAATCTATTTAAAAAAATCATTTTTATATCAGCAAGGTGCAAATTCATAGCAAGCAAAAGAGCAATGGAGGCAATTTTAAAGACATTTCCATTGTAGAACTGAAATTACTGGATTGAACCCCCTAAAATTAGTGCAAATTTACAATAGTGTTGCATGAGAAATTTATCCCAGGCAGCTTGCAAAGTGAAAGCTTGCAAACCAAAGGTAAAAAGTTTTACTAAAACCTCCCAGATTAACAAGTGCATGGCGGGGGGGAATGTAACGCTTGCCAAATTTAATGACAGGAAATGAACAGCTATAGCTTTTGATCTTCTAGCAGAAAAGGCAGCCCTTAAAAGCACTTGCATGCCTTCTTTTGTAATTTTCTTTCAGTCTCTATCTATAAGCTACTGCAGGGAGGAAAACCACTTAAAATTCCTTTTTAAAGAATCAGTAACTTGTCCACTTCTTTCCTTTTTCAGATTGTTCTAACATTTGAGGAAAAATAATTTTTGAGGAGCAACTGGAAAGATGCCTCTGTCTTTCTGATGTGCAAGCCACAGCTCATACAGTAGGGAAACACCGTGTCAAAATGAACCTTGTCCAAATAGTAGCTCATCTTGATCTTACATGAGAAACAGTTTAAAAATATTTTCCTAGAGCTCTGGAAGTTATACTTCCTCAATAGTATAGAAATCCATGCATTGACTACAACTTGCAGTCATAAAGTAAGGGACTGGCAGGCTCCAAAGGATAGTGAAGCCTTGTGTGTAGAAGCAGACTGCACACTGCACTTCTGGCCTTTTATTTTTTTTTATTTTTCTATTTTATTTTTTTTTTAAGGTGACAAGTTCACAGAACTGTGACACTTCACAGTGGGGCTGCTACAAAACTTCTATTGAGTTACCCTTTTGTCACTGAAAGAAGTGTTCCTATCCATTCTCCATGGATTCCAGAATTAAGTTCTACTGAATTTACAATTGTTTTCCTCTGTTTGTTTTGTTTCATCTTGATCTGGTTCAAGCAATGCTTCTTTAAGGGAATGTCACCGGGGAAGAACAACTCTTTTCTTAAGCCACAGCAGTTGTGGTGCAAATTTAGTATCTAAGTTGTATAGTAATGACAACTGATCTCACTGTAGCATGAAAATGCAGTAGTAGTATGTATGTTTGCAGATCAAATGTAAAAGTTAAAAGATAATCCAGATATCTGCATATTGTCAAATTATCAATGACAATAATTCAGTTTCCAGACTGAATGTATTTCTGAATCCTCTTCAGCCAAAAGATGGACTTTTTCTTATTATTTTTTTTTAAACAAAATTCCTGTTGGATCAAAGGGAAGTTAGGCAAGCTGTTTATCAAAAGAGAATAAAATCCTTATAGAAAAAGTAAAACAAACCATCCTATGAGTAGACAAACTGCTGGAGTTGAATTTTCTGTGAATCTTTTCTTTGTGTCCCAGTTTTTAAACAGCTACGCTGAGGCAGCATGACATCTGGTTGACTTTTTGGTTGCATATAGCTGGAGGATATCAATGGTTCTGTGGAAAATAGTAGGGGTTGGTTGGTTGGTTAGTGGTTTGGTGGGTTTTGTGAGGTTTTTAAATTTTTTATTATGGTTTTTTATTATGTTTTATTATGTTTGTTTAATTTTAGTGTAATTTCTACATGTGTTCATGTATCTAATTTTTTTTTTACTTCATTCAGATAATTTTACATCCTCATTAGACTTCACAGATTTTCATGAGAGATCTGAAATAGCAGAAGAAGCATTTGGATGATGTAAAGGAGCATGAACTCTAACACATTCCTAATACTCTAAAAATGTTGTTTAAAGCAGGGATCATATTCTTCATAAAGAAAATATACATTTTCCTTCTTGTATTCTCAAGTAGTGAAAATTTTCCATCTGTTACTTTATGGTATATTTGCTATCATATTAATGTATAATATTACTAAAGTTGAAATAAATAGCAGTTATGCTCAAAATCGTATTGACGAGAAAAGACAAAACATATTTTATATACAAAGCCAAGAATTTACTGTTGTTATAATTGGAACCTTAAACAAGATGTAATGGGATTCAAAACCAAGAACTGTTTCAATTATTGCACAAAAAGAAAGAATACTTCTATATTAAATATGTATAACTAATACTTAATAATACAGTTAAAATTGTTATACACACAGTTTCTACATTTTTAACCTGATGGTATACACATCCTTCCACTGGTCCTTGGAACTCTAACTTCTGTGGTTTTATTCTCGTGATGGTGGGCTGAGGGTGTATTGTGAGCTGTCAGGATGTGGAGTTTTTTGCCAGGGAGAAATATGATGGTCATGTTGATGGTTTCTTCTTCCTCAGTCTAGGCTTCACCTGGGGTTGGCTTTTTTTGTGTACTTTCTAACATGCTTCAACACCTTGCTATTTTTTTCATTGGTCTGTAATTTCATGTTAAATTTGTATTTCCTATGTATGGTATCCCTTAATGCATGTTATATACTACTTTGCTGTCCTTATTTCCCTTAAGACTAATTTTATTCAGCTCCAGGTCCGCATTTTCTTAATAGAGCACTGGTGAGTTGTTATCTCATGTCTCCACGCCTGTACTCCTCTGGGCCTCATCCTGTGTCTCCACTCCTCAAAGTCTCTGCTCTCACACCACTACTCTACATCACTGTTACAGTCATAAACATTTCCCTCTGCACAAAATAACTGCTTCTTGCTGCTATCCATGTAAAACTATGGCTTCACCATCAAACAGAAGTAAAGCAAATGAGCCAGTGCTGGTTTTCAGAAAGCCAGGCAGTGCAGGCCTGACAGGCCTCCGTCCCGGGGCCTTGCAAACCCCATACAGAGCCTATGGCTAGTGGGGTGGGTTGACCTCAGCCTGCAGCCAAGTACCTGCTCAGCTACTCAGTCACATATTCCCCCAGGAGAACAGTGGAGAGAATCAGAAGGGCATAAGAGAGAAAACTCATGGGTTGAAATAAAGGAAATTTAATAAGTGTGCAGGCAATAAAGCAAAACAAGGAGTTCATTCACTGCTTGCCGTTGGCCAGCAGGTGTTCAGCCATCTCCAGGAAAGCTGGGCTCCGTCACACATATCAGTTACCTAGGAAAACGAGTGTCCTAACTCTGAATGTCCCCCCTTCCTCCTCCTTTCCCTGAGGTTTTCTTGCTGACCATGAGATTGTATGGTATGGGATATCCCTTTGGTCAGTTGGGGTCAGCTGTCCCAGCTGTGCCCCCTCCCAACACCTTGTGCCCCCCCCCCCCCCCGGCTGCTCACTGGCATGGCGGGGAGAGAAGCAGAAAAGGCCTTGGCTTTGTGTCAGCCCTGCCCAGCAACAGTTAAAACATTGCTGTGTTACCAACACTGTTTCCATCAGAAATCCCAAACAGAGCACCAATCTAAATACTATGAAGAAAATTAACTCTGTCCCAGACAGACCCAGTATGGCTAGGGACTACTAATGGCAATACTGCAATACAGGGTTACAATAGCAATTAAAGTACTTTTGCTATTTGATACAAATCTCCCATGATATCAAAGATAAAACCTTTTCATCAGATTTAGATATTTTAACTGTTGATGTTTGCATATGAATGAGTCACCCTATATAAATACATACTATGCAAAAAATGACTAAATAAAAGTTGGAACTGTGAAGACAAAATTCAACTTATCTTGAAGGAGATGTTTAATATAGATTAGATGAATCCTGTCCTAAACCAGGCTATTTCTTCCCATTGATTATGGAAAGATGATGGCTTGTTCACCTGTAGTAGACAGATGATAGGTGAGACAAATCATAAAGCAGCCGCCTTTCTGTGTGTTTGTGCACTTAACCTAAACAGTTTAGGAATGTTAATTAGTTCCCAAGTCTAGCATACACCAGTTCCACCGCTGTAGTGTAGCTTTTGAGAGACAAAACCTGGTTCACCACCTAACAGGTAACCAAAGGACATCTCACCTGGATCAAGTTAATCTTTGCCTTTTCTCCTTTCCTCTCCATACACAACAAATTGATGTACAGCCTGAATAAATCAATCAATAAATAAAACAACTTAGCAAACCTGAGTTTAGACACATGTAACACCAATAGGTGCATGCAACAGAGATGAGTGAATATTCACATATGCCACATAATAAAATGCAAAATCCCCCATTGTTCTTGATGCAGTTCTTCACATCTTTGAAAGACTGAAATTAATAACCCCATCTTTGTTTTCATACTCGTGTCATAATTAACACTTTCTAGAATTAAAAAGATTTTTTAATTACAGGTTTTTTTATTATGTAAGTACTTAGATTCAACTGCAACTATTCTTTAAAGTTTAAATTAGTTTTTATTGCTATTTCTATATAACTGATCATGACTAATGAAGTCTGATTCATAAAAGCTATATGACATTGTATTTAACTCACTTCTTATCCTTCCCTGTGTTTACTAGTATTAAAAAAAAAAAAAAAAATACAGAAAATCATTAAGCAGGGACGGGGTGAGTAATTTTATTTTATTGCAGAACTTCACTTGGCAAAAACAAAATAATGAGCTTATTTTGATTTGCTTTTTTATTTTTCTAAGAATAAGTAGTATTCAGGGAGAAATTAATAGCTGGTATTATATTTTAAATAACATTTAAATGAATAGTACATTCAAGATGAAATAACAGATACCCTGATTTTTCTTGTGCAAAAGAACAAGAAGAGAAAAAGCTGCTTTCTGGTATATATCATCAGACATTGCTGTAGATTTTGGTTCTTGGAGGCACGTGTACTCCCTTTCATGGCACAAGTACATTGAAATCTGAATTTGGCAACTTAAGTTCATGACAAACTTGCTTCTATGACTTTTAAAATGCTGACTGAAAAAAATTAGCTCAAAGAGGGTTATTTATTAACCTTTTACCATTATTAGGACTGTAAAGTCTGAAAAATAAATAATTTTTAACAGTTTTCTAACATGGAGATAAACCAAACAAAATGTCAAAGATTTGTAAAGATATTTTTATGATGTCAGCCCTCAGTATTATGTTTGCTTAGGTGATTTGATGTCAATCTGGGATTCTGGCTCAAGATAGAATAGCTTTTTATGAAAAGTGCAGATATTTCCTACATCCCTTGAATAATTTTGTCATAGGATGTGAGACTCTGAAATGTCTACAAATATGGTCTAATTACATCAGAATTCTGACTTAATATTGCAAATATTTTTTCCAAAAGTTTCGGGCAATGTTTTCACGTTCTACATGTTTAATCCTGAAATTGACTTTTCTTTCCCACTTTCTTAATTCACAGTGACAAAGATAAGTCAGCTTTCCCCAATACTGCCTAATTATTAAAGTTTCAATTATTACTAGTCATCATAAACTACTGTGGTCTTGTTAAGATAAACCCCCTCTCTTATATAGTTTATTTCTTTCCCTCTTTATAATATGCTGTGTAATATCTTTTTATTTTGTACTTTTTTTTTTATGTGCGCTTGAAACTTTTTACTTTGTCCAGAAATAAAAATTCTGAGGTGGTTAGAAACTACAGGCTTCAGAAAATATGACAATTATTTTGTAATGCATTCAACAAGTTATCAGTCCCAATTGCCATCTGTAAGGTTTGGACTGCACCTCACGGCAAATACTATTGGCTATTTATTTCTAGTAAAGCCCATGCTACTCAGAAATTGTGTTTGCCTTTGTAAAATACTCCCAGAGAGTTTCTTTCTCACAGATTATTAGGTTACATATTAAATAAATAAACAATAATAAAGGAGACAGAAAACCCTGACTTGTATTGTTCATTGTAGCTGATGTAATACACATGACTGTAAGATTAGAGGCTTTTCTACATAGATCTGAAGAAATGTCATCAATCCATTAAGTCAGGCAGTCTCAGAGTTGCACAAATGGCAGGAAAAAGAATGAGGTGCCTGTGGTATGCGTTAGTAATCTTCAGTGTTTCTTTACTTCTTTTTTTTCCTTAAAAATTCCTAAACTTACAAAAAATTACTTTCACAACAAAACATTAAAGTGACAGTGTTTCCTTCTGTTAAATATATGTTACTGTCTATTTTTGTCTGAGAATTAAAATACCAGTATTGCAAGCAATAAGGTTCTGGTTAAAAAAAATAACTGCTAGACTACTACAGCCACTGTTCATCAGTTGCAAAACTGAGTGGCAATAAGTAGAAATACAAGGAATATTTTATTACTTTTCTAACAACATTATACTCTTTTCTGAGATTGTTACGGGTTTTCTGTAGGAAATGTTACTCACACATAGGAGCATATTATTGAGTTAATTTACTGAAGACAAAGCCTAAGAATAAAGAGAAAGAAAAGTATATTTGACAACCTTAGCACTGTTGACAAATCATACATTAATTCCATAGTTTTCTTTCTTAACTCTAAATGATTCTTTATTAAGCTGAAAGAAAGGGTAAAGATGAAGCTAATCACCTCATTTTGTAAACAGCATTCCCAGCTTTTACTCTGCCAATCTTCTGACTCACAGCAATGCCAGCTGAAGCAGAAAGCAGATGTGAAGCTGCAAGGGTTAAATAGTAAGAGTAGCTCTTGGGCAGCAGCTATTAGCAATAAAAGAGGAGTAGATGGGCTTGATTGGTGGTTAGTCTCAAATGCTTCTGTGTTAACTGGATGTTCTCTCTGTCAGCTCAGGAATGATGATAGGTATCTATGCTGAACCTGGGATAGGAATCATGATACTTTAGCTTCTTTTGTGCATAATTGCTAGTACTGAGAAGGGGATGAGAAGAGCTGGTGGCTCATGATGATCCAGCTCTGGAAAGAATTTCCTAGGTAAGGGCTGTCTAGAACCTTCTTTTGGCTCTTAGAAGCAGCTATGTGCTATTCCCCATACTCAGCTCAGGTTTAACAGAAAACTTCTATTTTTTGCTGATGTTGCTGGAAACTGAGCTTTTTAAGAGCCCCTTTTTGCTAACATATCTGAAAAGACTCTATAAAAGTGACTGTATGATTTTTTTCATATAAATATGGAGTTTGCACATAGGAAAAAGGAGGGGGTGAGAGAGAGGAAAAGAAGAAGATGGAAACCAAACAGGTCCAAGTCCAGCACCAGGGACCTTGACTCCACTTACCACAGAACTTAAGGGTAGGTGTTATCCTTACTTATACGAAAAAGAGACTGCCCATTATCCCTCTTTCTCTCTCACACACTCTTTCTTTCCTCTCTCTGAACACTCTAAAAGGTTTCTGTCTTTAGTCAGTTATTTCTGGTGTAAGTTTCTTTAATTTGTAATTGCATGATCTCCCAGTTCTTGGGGACCTGTTTGTCAGAAGAATCCCTGGGAATGTCACTCCTATCTGACAAAGCTGAGAGTTGCTGCACTAACAAAGGACTGACTAAAAGTGTGATTCTTTTTTCATAGCACAAATCTTCTTTTACCAGCAAGTATTTTCAAGCAACCCTGTAACAAAAATATGTATGCTTGTAGAGTCATGTTAATGTATTTTATTTTCTGACAAATTAGACTCTGAATTTATGAATATCATGATGCCTCTGTGTGATTTTGGATCTTAGCCTGCACACTTGCCACCCTAAACCTTAGAGATCTCAAATGCGCAAGCACCCTTTGAACCAATTTCCACAAACTGGTTTCATTTCTACACTCTCCCTTTGTGTACATATGGCTCCAAGCCACATACAAAAGACATGCATAATTTTAACATTTAATAGCATGCATGAAATTAACTATCCTATATTTTTAACAGAAAAGCTCAACAAAATCTCGGACAAAAATAAACCTCTGCCTCTGTTTTCATGAGACTCCTTCAAAAGGATCCTTCTTTTAATTGGTAGTATGAATGATAGGTGCTGACTAAAGAATATGTGAAGTGTAGGAAGAAATACACTATGACAAGCATTCTTTGCACCCTTCATTGCTGCATTCTCATTATCAGCTCTAGTTAAATACATGTACCAGCTAAAGGCAGCTAGTCAAGAGACTTGTGAAAGGCCCTTAATTCTGGAACTCAGCAAGAACAGTGTGTGTGTATGTTATTAGGACAAGGGAGTTTTATCAGTAATTGCTCTTCTTTGTGAAGTACTGAGTAATTGCTGCAGAAACAATCTCAGAGGCCAGCCCTGGCTCACGCAGTCACCTTTTAGAGGAATTCTGTTATTATTTTTACATGTTCATATTGCCAATTCTAAAGGAGTACTAATAGCTTGATATTTTTTTTAAGGAGAATTATTTTAAAAAGAAATGTTTCTGCATAGTAAAGCTCAGTGTAAGAGTGTTCAGGCAATTGTTACAAAGACCTTCAACAGCAAAAATATTCGTATGCTAATGGTCTTGTGTATTTGAAAGAGTGTATCCAGCTAGCACTGGCAGTTACCTAAGCCTACTGAAAGTGAATTATTTCCACCTGTCACTGAACTTCTGTGTGCCCAGCTGCTCTGGGCAGCTCAGCCCCACCCTGTCTTTGGCTTACTGGGACTTCCAAAAAAAGAATGTAGTTAGACTAAAACAGTTCTCATAACGATATAATGGTTGTGCATAAAGCTTTGTTCACCTTAATTGCATCCTGATCAAAAATCTTAAAGGAAAGAAGGATCATTAGATCATTTTGACAATTACTTTAAGATGTATGCTACATAAAGTTTATGTCCTGTCTCCAGTACTGCAGTGGAATATATCTTTTTTTAAAAAAAATTTCATCAGTACCATAATGCACACATGATAGAGGCACAATTTTACAATAAAATGATCACTGAAAAAAAAAACCCCAACAACAAAAAAAACTTTACAGTTGAGTAAAACCTTACAACTGGATATCTTCAGGTACTTTCCTAATACAGTTTTCTATACTATACTGCTGAAGTACAAAGTATGAGTAGAATTAGGGAACAGAAAATTCAGAAAAATCCAAACTGAGATAATTTCATTTGCAAATCTCTTTCCACTACAGCCTTTCCAAATTCCTCTTGTTTTATTTTTCTTTGTTCATTATAATAATGAATATAAAAAGTAGTAGAGGTTGAGGTTGTTTGCAACAGAAAGGAAAAGCACAAAACACTGAAAACAGAGCAAAGCAATTCAGGACAAAAGTTTAGTGTTACTGGCTGCATCATTAGAATTGCAAAGTAATTTTGTACAATCTGCTGAGCATGCCCTGTTTTGTAAGGCATCAAATATTACCTTGGATATAAAGTCCATCCCCTTTGGCAATTTCCAGCTGCTTCCATTTTTAATTGTTATAGTCAGCTGTACAGAGGTGTTGTGACATTTAACAAAACCTGTTTGTTTGCCTTCTGCAATGTGTGGCTGTAATGAAGTAAGATAATACACCAACAGGTCCTGATTGCCCTGACCGTGCTTACCTGGCACCCTCACCAGTGGGTCCAGGAGTGACATTCAAGCTCCTCAGACCATGGTCCTAGCTAGGCCTCAGTCATGTTGTAGATGAGCCTGTATCCAACCCCGCTAAGTAGATAAAAATTTTCTTAAGTTGTCCTGTGTATGCATGTGTGGACAGCTAGTTAGGAAGTAAAAATTGTCTCTTTTTAGCAATGTTTGCTTTATGCAGTTTGTTTTTAATTTAAGATGCTTCCTTTCGTAAAACAAAAAAAAAAAAAAGCAATGATAAAATGCATGCAAATATTAACTCCAGTATTCTTCAAATTTGTTGTCGTTTTACTTTATGTGCATAAAAATGTTTTTGTTGTACTATAAGTTTAATTCCTCCTCAAACCAATAAATTAGTATAGGTCCTAAACAACCACAGACTGAATTTCCATTTTTTTTTTTTTTTTTTTTTTTTTGGTAAACTGCTGTGGTTCTTTTTTTTAGCAGAAAATCCAGGTATTGAATTAATAGCTCCTCACATAGGTAAAACTATTACAAATCCTTAGGACTACAGTAGAACAAAGTTTTTAGATTCCATAGCTTGAAAACTGGGAAAGATTCAAGCAATATGAGAGCCAAAAGACAAATAAATCTGTTTCTCTAGGCTGGTACATGAGATATTTAACAGGTGTGTGGGATGTAACTCTTTAAGAAAGCATATCATCAAAAATTAAATTATTAAGGGCTTATGTGTGAGAAAAAGTGCACAGGCAGTTGTTGCTAACAGGTTTCATTAGCTATGAATAGTAAGCAGACACAGATACATAGATATTTGTACCATTTTCAGTATCAGTGCTCAGTGGTTTTATATAACATCTTAAGTATTAAATGTGTTGGTTTTTCCTTTTATTCAAGTAACAGCAATGTTTTCCCGGTGCCTGTAGAATCATAGAATCACAGAATGCTTTGGGTTGAAAGGGACCTTTAAAGATCACCTACTCCAGCCCCCTTGATGTGGGCAGAAAATCTTGCATGTAATCAGGTTGCCCAAAGCCCCATCCAACCTGGCCTTGAACACTTCCAGAGATGGGACATCCACAGCTTCTCTGGGAAACCTGTTTCAGCATCTTATGACTCTTATTATATTTTTTTGTCCTTATTTCCAGTCTAAATCTACCTCCTTTCAATATTTTAAAACTGTTGTCCTTTGTCCTGTCACTACAGGCCCTGGCAAAACGTATCCCTCTCCATCTTTCTTGTAAGTCCCCTTTAAGTATTGAAAGGCTGCAGTAAGGTCTCCCTGGAGCCTTCTCTTCTCCAGGCTGAACAACCCCAGCTTTCTCAGCCTTTATTCATGTGAGAGGTGTTCCAGGCCTCTGACCATTTTTGTGGCCCTGCTCTGGACTTTCTTCAACAGGTCCATGTCTTCCTTGTGCTGGGGACCTCAGAACTGGACATAGTACTCCAGGCAGCGTCTCACAAGAGCAGAAGGGAAGAATCACCTCCTTTGAGTTGAATCACTTCTTATGACTGACCTGCTGGCCGCAAGTTCATTTCATGCAACCCAGGATATGATTGGCTTTCTGGGCTGTGAGAACACATTGCTGGTTCATATACAGTTTTTAGTCTACCGGTATCTCCAAGTCCTTCTGCACAGAGCTGCTCTCAGTTCGTTCATCCCCCAGTCTGTGCTGATACTGGGGACTGCCCTGACCCAGGTGCAGATTCTTGCATTTGGCCTTCTTGAACTTTATGAAATTCACAAGGGCCCACTCCTAAAGCCTACAAAGGTCGCTCTGCATTGTATCTTTTCCCCCAAGCATATCAACTGCCCTGCTCAGCTTGATGTCATCTGATTAGAACAAATCACATTTAACTATACAATATACAAAAAAATTATACTGGCAGTTTCTCTTGCTTGTACATAACTAACCTTTATTTGAAATAGCCTGCCTTGAAACAACTTTCTCTTTCTTCTTTATATGGGCTACAAATAGCTTGTACAAATGACCAGTAACTTCCCTCTACATTTTAGATACTAGAATTGAAGATTTTTCAGGCATAGGAAGAATATGAAATACTGGCTCTGAACTGTCACAGCATGACAGAAATGAAGATATTTAATTCAAATTTGTGTTAACTTACTCAGCACTTAACTATCATATGTAATTTGTTGTCTCACAGAATTTTTATGTATATGCTTAAGATTGGAATTTTACCTCAGAATCAAATAAATGTAGAAGACAGGTTCTATAAACTCCCATCATAATTCCTTAAGCCTTAATTTTAAGTATCCTTTTTTGACAAATAAAGCTTCATAGACAAGTGATGCAAACTTAAAAAAAAATTCTTAAATATTCTTGGCTGAGTTACCTTTTAAGTCAGATGCTTCCCATGTATTGAAAAAAGGATAACAAAAACCTGTGGCTTTAATATAGAATTTAAGTGATCAATTTCTAATCTAAGTGATTGTGTAATAAATTTCAATAAGGAATCAAATTAATCTTTATTTTCAGTAATTAATAACAAATTCTCAAACTTTTTGCGTAATCTGAAGACTGTTCTCTTAAATATGAGCCTTAAAGGAAAAAGAAATATATCTAAATAGGCTTCACAGGACAGAGCCTAGTCAGTGTCATGGAAAACAAAAAATAAAATTGTAAATGAATGTGTAACAGCAAAATATAATTCCTTATATAGAGATTAGTCTGTAAATCAACTGGAATTTTTTACTAGTGAGGACTGTTTTGTTGTGGTTTTTTTTTTAATTATAATTATTTTTATACAAACAAGACTATAATATCAGAAACAGTCACAAAGATCCAATGTCTTGCCTAGACTCTTTACAAACAGTCAGTATGAATACTAGTTAAATCAACCAAGGCCTGTGCTCATATATATATATAAATCATCTACACCATCCTTGAGTTCAGTAATAATCATAACAAGGAAGTATTGATAATTTGTTGATTTATTTTTGGGAACCAAGCCTACATTAAATTTTAGGGCTTTATTTGATTATTTTTCTTGGTACTTATACAAAATACATTAACAATATATTTGGGGGGGGAGGTGTTGAGTGTTTTGGTGTTGGGGAGTAGCGTTTATATTTTTCTTGATGATATAGTGTAATGTACTATGATATCAGCACAGTGGCAAACACCCAGAACATTGTGACTTTGAATTAAAATAAAACTAAATTTTATCCTTTTAATTTTTAAATTTTAATGGGACCAACATTTACACTCAGAATTTCCTGAACTTATTTTTATAGCTGGCTCTCCTTATTTCCAGCATGTGAAACTAACATTTCATAGGTATGTTCCAAAGCTCAGTTTAAAGCAAAACTAAAAACTAATACAGCACTTTAGATTTGGAATATTTGGCCAAATAGCCAAAGTAATGTATTGCAAAAATGCATGGTGTCTGAAAGATAAGCTAACTAATGCTTTCATTTCTATTTATGCTAACAGAAGCAACTGATCTTGGTAGAGATGAATGATTTTTACAAGTTTAAGAATACTCTTGTTACCTCCCTTACTTGCATAATGTTTCACCTAATTTTAAGACAGATGTATAAAATCTTCTAAAATTACTTTGGTTATATGCCTTTTTTTGTTGTTGTTGGCACAAAGTGAGTTGGTTGAACGATGCATTTGATATAACTGAAGTCAATGATGTAAAAAGGAAACAGGTAAACATCAATAATCTTTCAAAAGACTAAGACTTATTAACAACAAAACAAATAAAAAAAACCCCACATAAAATAGTGAAACATATGACCACAAAGTGGACTGAAACCTCTGCATGATACATTGCAAGGGCTAAATTAACTGTATTCCAAAGGGATACAGGCTTAGAAAACCATATTAGAAACTAATACAAATTAAGGATATTCTGATACATCCATCAGGAAGTTAAACAAAAGGAACTGAAATACTGAAAAACAATCCTTTCTACTGACACACACACAAAATAGTAACAAAATAATATTACAAATAAAATGTGTTTGTAATATTTTTAAAAGTATTTTTTTTAATGGATGTAAATATTGACTACATATGTCACAAAGTTACTTGTTACTATTTCTTGCCACTGACAGTGGGTAGAGAGCTCAATTGTATGGAAACAGTACCAGTAGTACTGAAGAACTTTTAATAGACAAGGTAATATTTACAATACAAAGGCCTTGCTTCTCTCAGGAAAAATTTCCTTGAAAAGTCAAGTCAGTGTTAAAAGGAATTGGAGCTAATGATACAGATCACAGCAGGCAGACCTTTTTCAATAAGTAGTTAAATTGCAATATTTCATGGATTAGAATAATGTCGAACCTGAATCAATAGAAAGCAAGTTAATTTCTCCTGACTTCTGATAGAGGTTCCTGGAAGCTCCTGCCAGCCACAGTTCTAAAACCCCATACCAGAAAGGGCAGACAACAGCATTTAACTTAGAGACTCATTTAATGGTCAATATAAATATGTTTAGTCTACTGTAACTAGAACAATTCTGAGTTCAAGCATGCTGTTTGGGGACCTAGCTGGGTACAAGACCTTATCTTCTGCTTCTCTTGTTTGTGAGAAAAAGGGAATTCAGATGGTTGTTTTTTAAAGTTTGATGTGGTTTTCTGCACAGCCAAGCAATCTCAGCAGTTAGCCCTGCAGGATCCCATGTAACTAAGAAACATCCCAGAAGGTAAACAAAGAAGCAGCCTATAAAAAGACTTCAATAGTAAAAAGTCAGCATGGGAATATCTTAATTAATGTGTTATTTGCTTCTTATTTACTATGGAAGAAATTGGAATTTCAGGTTGCTACAAAATAAGTTCTTATTGAAAACAATGCAGAATGCATCAATTTTAGCTTTGTTCCAGTATATAGAACAACCTTTTAATATTTATTCAGTAAGGTTCCATTGCTTCAGGTGATACTGTAAAAGAGAAATCAATAGGTCTTCACACAGATTTAGCTGTTTATTTACCTACCTAATTTAAATCTAACCAATTGCCTTCCCCCAAAGAATGTAGCATAAATAAGACTTCAGCAAGACCTTTCCATATGACCATCAGAGAAATTTTTACTTATGAAAAAATTAGGAGATAAAAATGAAAACTTCTACTATTAAGTTATATTTTTTTAAGTATTTGTTAGATATGATTTTTTTTCAGTGTTATTTTATATTAAACACTCAATAAAAGTAGGGTAGATGTATTTGTTTAAACAATTATATTTTATAGTTACAAATTTAATTAGGCAGGACTATTTGCACAGCAGTTCATTTACATAATGTAATTTATTTTATACCAGTTTAAATTCCCTTGGTATAAAACAGAACAGAAAATTCTTATTTTTATTAGGGTATTTTTGATCAGTTAATCAAGACAATGTTCCAGTTACAAGAAAACAAATAAATGCCCATGCAGAACTAATTTTCCAGTGTAATGTATATTATTTTTAAAGTTGAATATATTCAATGGGATTATCTTTGTCTCCAACAACAGCAGTAATAATCATAACATTTATGCCACTATGCCTGCATGTTCTGTTTACAGTCACAACCTCCATTGAAAGTCTTCTATGTAATGTATGTCCATCATTAATAGCAGCAGTGACTTCTTTCAACATCATTCCTTTTGCAAAACACATGAATTAGATACCACACCTCTGCTATATAGATATAGTTCAATAACTCTAAGAATCACAGAATGGTTGAGGTTGGAAAGGACTTCTAGAAGTCATCTTGTACAATACCTTAGCTCAAATAGGGTCACCTAGAGCTGGTTTCCCAGGATCTTGTCCAGACAGCTTTTTAATATCTCCAAGGATGAAGAATTCACAACCTGGCAACCTGTACCAGTGTTCAGTCACCCTTAGAGTAAAAAAGTGTTTCCTGATTTTTCAGGCAGAGCCTCCTGTGTATCATTTTGTGCCTGTTGCCTCTTGTCCTGTCCCAGAGCACCACTGAAAAAGAGTCTGACTCTATTTACAACCTCCCATCAGATATTTATATATTTGGATGACATCCCCTTAAGCATTCTCTTCTCCAGGTTGAACAGCCCCAACTGTCTCAGCCTTTCCTCATATGTGAGATGCTCTAGTTCCTTCACCATCTTAGCGGCCCTTTGCTGCACTCTGTGCAGTAGCTTTATCTTTCTCTTGTACTGGGAAAGTCAGTGAAAGAAACAAATTTGAGATTTGTCCTAACACTTATCTAGAATAAGTGTTTCTTCCTTTAACAAATTCTTTCAATCTCATTGGCTTAAGTAAAGTCTAAACAAGATGGCAGATAAAAGCTGAATTTTGGTGTACTTCAGGGATAGAGATTAATCTCCTAAATCTACAAGCAATGTCTGAGGAAGCCTTGCCAGTAGTCAGACACTTCTGCAGCACAGTAATGAAGCAAGACCATGACGTAACACTTCATGCTCTGTTGGGATTTCTATCTTGATGGAAGTCCACGGACCATGTTTCCATCATTGTTACTACTTTATGGTGTGATGCAGGTAGTTAGTGAGGTATACTTCCATAGAAATGTTAGTGGGGTTATTCTGTCTTCAGCAACTTTCTTACTTAACCTAAGTATACCATAATTATTTGTTAGGAATTTTAAAAGCTATGTTTCTGACTGGGTGGGGAGGGGATCACACGACTTGCCCAAGAGTGATTTACTTTGAGAGGACATTTAAATAACTGGCATTTCATATATCAAATGCCTTAATAATTTAGTAAATTGTAGTAACCAGAAAAAAAATAACCTTTATTTTAAATCTCTGATCTTACTGTTCTTTATTATGTGATAGAAGCCTTCTCTTTGATTAGAACACCAAAGGGATGGGTTTATCAGCAGTACAGTTCATTTTTGTTATGTATACCTGATAGCAAATTTCCAGACTCCCAAAATAGATATAATTATTTTTCTGTTGTTTTTTGTTAGATCATTTTTTTTTTGTTTTCCCAGACTGCTCCAACCATGGTAAGCTCTAGCTACTGGTTGAAGTCCTTAAGGAAATTTAACATCTTATGAATGCAAGAAACACAAATACAGTGGTGGAATTATGTAGCTGTATTTCTTAACCTTTAAACTGTGAATATTCAAGAATTTTATATGGACATTAAGATAGGAAGTATCTTAAAGTTTTTACATTTCTTCCTCTTGATCTCATAAGATTGCTTTTATCAAGATTGCATTTTATTAAGTTTAGGCAAGCTAATGTTCTCTGCTACTTTGCAGGAAGAAGCTCCATGCTTCTGTTTCTTCTTACCCTTCTGCATTTATGGGTATCTTGTTTCCCTCCTCCTTTGCTAGAGCTGACATTTTCTTGACCACATAGTGAGTTGATTCAGCTCGCTAGGTTATCAGAAAATTATTTTCTCTTTCACTTGTTGAATTAGCTTTCTGACAAATCAGTAAACTAGTGTGTGGTCAGGCACAAAGAAGGACAGAGGAGACCCAAGTACCAGCGCTGGGGAAAGAGCATGGTATCCCTTTTTTTTTGGAGCACTAAGTCATTCTCTCAACTCAGCCTGTCTCATGTAAGTCCATTCTGGGTCCCACCATCTGGTCTTCCCCTTAACAAAAGAGACCATCTCTAAAATCTGTCTCATTAGTGTGGTCTGGGGACCTGCTTCTTTAACTTCTCTTTGGAAAGAATAATTCATTGTTCTTATTTTGAATTTGCTGTTTTGTTGATGAATATTTTCAGTGGGCTCTGAGTGGTCTGTCATTACTAGCACTTCTCTCAGATGCCACATACACTGGCATAAACTCATCCTGTTGAAAGCAAACTACTGAATTAGGATTCGACCACTTTTTTCCAGGATAATTTGTTAGTCTTTAGCCAACAGGAAGTTCAGCATAAAAGGTGAAGCTCACCAAGACAGTTATAATAAGAAGTATTTATGAAATATGAAGAACTCAGTTTGGACTAAATTTCTACCTAACTTTATATAAAGCTTCAATCAGCTACCCTTTATGAGAAGGAATAGAGACATTTTCTTCTAATACTATTAGAACTCCTCTTCTGGCTATATGCTAATGTCATCCCACTTATTCCTTACATTTATCTTTGGGTCTTAGCCCTTTCAGCCTTCCATCTATATCAGATGAATGCAATAAATAATGACAAATGTCTGAACCACTGCTTAACATTACATCCCTGCACTTATTTGGCCTCCAGAATGGTGTACATAAGGTAAAGATGATTTCATTTACTATGTTTATTACATTGAAAAGATTCTTTCTGAAACACATAAGCATCCTGAAAATAACAAACAGCAATATTGCAATTATCGAGGAGAGATGACTGATGGACACTTGTAAAAGCTTTAAAAACAATTAGGGATGGAGAGGGCATGACTGTCAGGCTCAAATACCAATCTTGTGCACCGCAAAGCCACATAATCATCCCTTATCCTACTCTAGGTGAGTACATCAGAAAGCAGAAGGATAAATTCAGGCATAACTGGTTATAATGTCTTTTCCCTCCCTCATTCAGTGTCTTAGATGTTATCCAGTTGCTCCCTTCTCTCAACATTTTAGTGTTCCTTTAATACTGGCGGCTAAAACAGGAGTGAAAAATATTCATGTTGACATTTGTATAATGAACAATTATGAAGAAAGTGATAGACAAGCTATCATCTTACTTGCTTAGATTCCTGGGTTTTAACACTTAACGTATTGCTATTTAGTATTTGCCCACATTAATTTTTTGCTGGGATATTAATTTTTCTCTTTGCACTAGGAAGACTTTTACATCTATTTATTGCAGAATAATTGTTTCCAGAATTACTATGGATTAAGAGTGCCCACTAGTGTCAGTTTCTGTATCTTAAATGAGTATGAAAAAATATTGGATTGGTATGGAAAACATTAAAAAGAACAACAGCAGGAAGATTATTAAAGTTTGAGCAAAATACGGTTTTAAATTAAAGCCACTGGTCTTCCCTTACAGAGCAAATGTTAATCTATGGAAGAAAAGTATGTGCTTTGAATAATGAGTAAGTCTGTAAAAAAATGTTCTTTGCTTAATAATTGCTTTCACACCTTTTGGGATCTGAAGATAAATTAAGTTGTGATTTAAGGCTGATACTTTGCCCCTTCTGGCATCCAAAACATCAGATCTAGTTTAGATGCATAACAAAAAATCTCAGAATAACTTCAATGGAATATTTTCATATGTACATTAGTTGGCATAATGAGTTTTGGAATGCAAAGAAATCAGTCATGCAATTCTCTTTATCCTCATTTCCATTTTGTTAACAATAAATAAAGGACATTGGTGGATACAATGTACTACTCTAATTTGAAAAGCATCATTTAGTACTTGTGCTACAAAAAGGTAACATTTATATAATTTGTGATGTATGAAGTTAGCCTCTAAAGGAGTGAGGAACAATGAACTACTAGGGAATGAAGTTAAATAATCATTCCACAGCAACAAATAAAAATTATTTTTTTTTTTTAAAAACGACAAATATTTTCTGTTGAATGTGCTTGTCTGAACATATCACTAGACATTAAAGTTTTTGCTCTCCCAACTGCAGATTTAAAAAGTAAGGAAATTTCTGCCGTGCTGGATGACATGTGTATGCCACTCTCAAGTATATCAACTGGAGTGATACTGGAATATTTAAGTTAGGAATTGGCCCTACACTGTAGAATTTACCTGACCTGGTTATGCACATTAGGAAAAAGTACATGTTTAAAAGAAATTCACTTTGATGGGCATAGGACTAGGCATGACTAACTTAACCATTTAGAAATGGAGCACTATATCATATTGTTCTGGACAAGTATTGTAGAATTCTTACAACAAAAAAAAAAAAAAGGACACAATATTTCTGACATTGATGAGATGTAACAAGGCAGACAATAGGAACTCCACCGCTGTTACAAAATGAATGTTATCATTCTCCAGAAAAGGAGGAAAACAGCAACTATGACTGGCAGATAGCAAATATTTCATAATAATTTAACAAATGCCTGGTAAGGATCAGGCAATGGTCCCCTTTAGATTTTTTTTAATTATTATTTTTAATTTTTAAAAATCTCATCCCTAGAATGAACCAGATTATTTGTATATGGATAGGAATAACTGACTCGAAACTGTGTATTTTCTATTTGAAAGTACCTTTTTTCTTCTTTTTGTCATTGACTTAGATCTGATGAACCCAGCTCATTCTTAAATGCATTTCATTTGTCTTGGAATTTGTCCTCAGATGCTTGTTCATTTGGTCTTCATTCTAGATATTGTCAACAAGACATCATGAAGAGATACACCCTTTGCACCATGTACTTTTAAAAGCAGCAAGAATCTCTAGTAAGATGAGTGAAGCTCACAAAAGAAGGAAATGCATGTGCACCTTGCATAGTAAACATAAATCAGACCATTTACCAGTAGTGATGCAATAGTCATGGTATAAGTACTGTGTTCACAGAATACTTTGTTTTCCTATTATCATCCTTTTAAAAGATAAATCAGTTTTGGTAGCTAGATTTAAAGACAGTGACTTTTACAACTAATACGTTAGACAAAGTAAAACCTTTCCAAGATTTAAGTGAAGATTTTGTTCTGTTGATGTGTGTGTGGTATTACTTAATAGAAATCATATATTGCATACAGCAAGTTTATTTTCTTCAAGATGTGGTTGAAAGAAAAATAGTTCAATAGGAATGGAAGGAAACTAGTTAAGGACTTATTTTAGGATTCAACCCAGCTCTATAATCTCTGCCTGGACCAATGTACTTCTAGAAACTTCTCAAAGTCCACTTTAAGATCTCTGAACAAGAAATAGAGGGCAAAGGGGAATAGTGCATTACAGCTACTATGGATGGCAGAGCATTATAAATGGTAGAAGAAGGTCAAGCTATATTAGCCTGTAGAGAGGCACAACAGGAGTGGGTCTATAGAGTGAAAATGGTGATGTTTTGGGCCTGCAACCTATGTAATTATTTTTTAGGGATTTACTTTGGACAAGTTCTATTCTGAACTCATTAATTCAGCATCACCTATTTTGCTGAAAAAAAAAAACAAAACAAAAACATCACCTGAGAATCTTATAAAGGTAAGTAGCAAGTTGCGGGAAACATATTGTTGTGACCTTACTTTAAAACATATCAGATCACCTTAAACTGTCCCAGAGCATGAGTAATTTACAGAGATTACAGAGGTATGCCTCAGTTTGTTTAACTGGCCAGGTGAAGTAATTGGACAAAAGCAGATACTGCAAAATTATGAAATTACCATTTAACTGTATACTTCCTGTATATATCTCAGCCCTAAATGAACATGTGATGTTTGTCATCTGTTTTCTTCCTGAGATTACAATTATTTCCTTCAATTATTTTTTTTAAGATAAGAATATGCATACAGTCAAAATATTTATAAAAGCAGACAAGTAAATGCAAACAGCATGACGAGTGAATATAAAATCTAGGATAAACTCCACACATTTTGAACTGTACTTCAACTAGTTGTGCCTTTTTTTTTTTCCTTTCCCTAATCCTTCTCTGAAATATTTCAAGTGAATCCTCCTGCTTTCTTTCAAATCTGGCATCCTTCTTATCATCTCCAAATAACTGATCCATTCCACAAGTGTTTGATGGTATGTCTGTGCACAAATACTTCACTCCGCCCCTACCACAGGCACAGGTCCTCCACAACCTGCACGTATTCCATGCACCATGCTTTCTTATTTCCTTGTAGTAAGCTGCTCAGAAACTGTCTTCAATAGCTGAACTTAGCACAGCAGATGTCATCGGTCTGCATCCGAGTTTTCTCAGTTCAGTGATAGAATTACAGCCCAAATGCCAGGTATGACAGCTGTTGATCCTTTGATAAATTGCAGGTCTGATGGGACCACAGCCCACTGCAGGGTTAATAAAAAAAAACCTTTTGCACTTAGAGAAGAATTAAGAAGTAAAGCACTTCTACCTGTGGCAACTTGTGGTTCCCAGATGTAAGAGCTCAAGGCTAAAAACAGTCAGAACGAACTGCTCCATCCAATGCATCACATCTGTACCAGGTATCTTTCTGGTCCACCTCTTTGCAGGACACACTTTCCCAATCTAATGACCTCCAAATATTTTTTAGCAGAAAGGTTCACTAGAAAGTGTCAGAATATTCATCACATCCACAGAAATAATATAACCCATAGTTAGTTCCACCTAGCTAAGAACTGGATTATAGAATCATAGTAAAAGACAGGTGATCCTTTAGGTCCTGTTTCACACTTACTTGGAAGGATGAGAAATGTACCTCTTCCTTCATCAGCACATGCTGTCCTAATTCCCTTACACCAATTCTCTCTTCATTCAGGCTGGACTCCACATTCTGTCATTCAGCTTTAGTATGAGACATGTTTGTATACAGTGCTCAAAATTTGATATTTCACTTCAGATTCATATAAGAAGTCAAAATACAATTATATGAATGGCTTACATTGTATGAATATGGTATTTTGACTCTTAAATAGCATGCCAAACTAGTCTAGATAATATCTGTTGACAGAAAAAAATAATTTTTCTTTCCTTATATAACCTAAAAATATTTTGCCTTCATGTTATTATTGATGCCATCCTTTTAAAAAATTCAGTATTCTGTGCTGATTCAAGGTAACTGAAACATTTGGTAATTGTTTATGTCCTATATGGATGGATGTGGTGAATGCAGCCAACACAATCTAAAGGAGGAGATGTCTGAAGCCTATGGAAGCACGGTAGACAGGTGTCTTTATTTTACTATATCAGAACAACAGGACAACACCCTACTTTCAGACAGTCTTAAGTTCATTTAGATATCAGATAGCCCAGACAGAAAGTTTTATTTCAGGAGGAAAACAAAAAACCAAAACCTACTGCATTTTAGGCACTTAAAATCTTGAAATTTTTCATTTTCAGTGAATACAATGTAGACTTGGACAAAATCCAGAGTATCAAGAAATCTGGGGGTTTCTGCTTCAAAATGCTGACTTTTACCATGCTTTCCAGTACAAGGTCTGTATGTATAAATGGTATTTGTTTCCACAGATAAACTGTTTCTTGTGTAGCTGGTGATATAATTTGTAACCAAACAAAAATATATGTATATTTTAACATACATCTGGGAAAGACTGCTGAGTTGATGCCTGTACTGTAATATTAGTTTTGTTATTAAAAACATATCTGGAAAAAAAATAGTTTTATAGATTTTTACTCAGGATAAATTACAATCATCTTTTGAGAAGAATTTGGCTCTAATCTATTCCTTTCTGGTTTATAGCAAATCTGTTATTCTGAATAGAATTTATGCTATCATCTTAAATAATAATTAATCTATTTACTATTTGAATGGTCAAATTATTGCAGAAGTGCTTGATGCAGTGAATATAAATATTTTAAAAAGACCCAGGCTCATTTTCCCTCCAGGGATAATGGAGTACTGCTGAAGATCATACTGTATACAAATATTTATAATGATTCTGCATCAAGTTGGAGGAATTTATTCCTTAATGATACCTTTTTTTAGTAGGTATGATAGCTTGATATCAGAATAACATGCAAGATTTAATTTTGAAATTTTATCATTCTGAACTGTGAAATAAAAATCTTAATTAGTGCATTAAATAAAGGCAGTGTCAGCTGGTCACAGGCCTTGGCAAATGTGGAGAATTGTGGGACTTGTTAAAAACAATATTCAGTTTGAGGAGACAGCTTCTTAAGAATAACCTGCATGAAATGTGTAGCATTGAATTGGCACAGACTGTTGTTTGAGGTTCTTTGTCACATGGCCACCTTTAAAAAAGAAATATTTCTCTCATGGAGCTCTTTAGTTACTGAAAAGTCACTGAAAAAAATTTGGACATTAAGCTGGGATATATCTGACTAAATGTAAGTATGCACACTTCCAAAGCTAGTTTCCTTGATTCCTTCTTTATATTTTTAGGAAATAAATGCATATTTAGAACATATTTCATCTAGTTTATGCTGGAAACTTACTTCACAATAATAGGAATTTCACTGTGAAAGTACTTCTAAAGGAAGAAAAGGGTAACTAGTTCTACTATGACTAGAAAATAAACAACTTCATCTGGCCAGATAAACCCTATCCAAACACAGTCAGTCAGGGTATATTTTTAAAGGGGTTAAGCAACTGAGTTGCAAATGAGCTCTTCAGAAATTCCCACTATTTTTTTATATTACTTGAACCTCATGCTAGCAAATTTTAGATACTCAAAGAAGCAACTACATTACTCACCTTGTAACTTTTAGGTGTTTTCTGTGTTCAGTGGAGAGGTCTTAAGAGGTTTCTATTTATTTCAATTTTCTAATGTAGAGAGAACACAAAATGAAAAGATGCCTAATTTTTGTATCACATTTAAATGCCTACAGTTAATTGCATTGAACAAAGGCTCAAATTTATTCAGGTTTAGGTTAAAATGCAGGAGATAAGACTGATTTTAGCTAGGAAACAGATGATAGATAGATGGACATGTACCCCTGGAGTTCAGGTAAATTTATATATTCTTTTTGTAACTATCAGAGAGAAATAGTCATCAACAGAGTACAATTCCAGTCTGCTTTAGGCAGAAATGAATGACGTCTGAAATGCATCTATTTTTGTCCATGATCACATCTTAACACATCAACACTCCAAACTATGGATAACAATAATACTCTTATCTATCTTATGCAACAAGATGATACTTTACTAATCAAAGGGGAAAAAAATCTACTAGGATATCATATATGCATTCAAACAAAACCAAATACAGTAAAAATTTTCTATATGTGGACTTCAGAAAGTTTTCAATAAGCCTATTGGTAAGATGTATGTGGCTTCTTGCTTTGGAGAAGCTACTAGTGTTGACATGCCATTCTCTCCAAGAACATTCTATAGGACTGCTTAATTTTTTAATATGGATGTAGATCCTGCTTCCCAGGCATTCCCTCCAGCACTGACAGGAATTGCCTAATGTAAGGTTGTCTTTAAGGTACAGCTATACTGTTCTTATTCACTCATGGGTCCTGTCTTTTGGTTGCATAAGTATTAGTTGGCTCTGGACTGTGTTTGGGAGTTACTCAACTGTTCCCTGCATGTGTTTTGGGTAATAGTTGTCACTCCAGTGACAGCACCTATTAAGCAGTATGAAAAACACTGCAATTAGTCTGGCATTCCAGATTACTCAGTGCTCAAGCAATGTTGAAACATTCTTGGTATGTTCAGATATGTTTTATGACACAATGTATTTTCCTGTTTCTTGTTTTCCTACAAGCACCATGAAGCTTGCAATGACTTTCCCTCATTCTGAACACTTGGAAGAAAACCATACCACATAAGTAAGAATTGTTTTAATTTAAGCATGGAAAATATATGGGGTATCTCAAGTAGTAGCATGCAGTTGGTCTGACCTAGAGAGGCTGTGAGCAGTGTAGACTTACACCATTTGGGTACAATGCAAATGTACAGCATGCAGTCAGTCTGACCTAGAGGGGCTGTGTGAGCAGGATAGACTTACACCATTTGGGTACAATGCAAATGTACCCTCAGAAATGCAGCCATAGATCCTTACTCTTAAAATATTAATAGCTTAAAAATTAATAATAGTTTTTATAGTAGCACAGCTCATAACCTAAGTAGGGTTCTTAAAGACTGTTTATGAAACTCCAGATCTTAACATATTTTTCCTATTTGTAAATGCAAAAGTTTTGAGCTTGAAACATAAGTCCATGTTTGTTTTGTTTTGTTTTCTACTATAGCAGATTGTGCTACCCTTAGGAATTGTCTTTCACCTTTCCAAAGATTTTATTATATTTAGTACAGCTCTATGATGTATCTTCCTTATTATATTAATTCCTACAAGGAGTACTTTTGTACCCTGCAGTTTTGTTTAGTTGATCTGTATCAGACTCGTTTCAGTAGATCAAAAGATTATAAACTGCTAACTCCTGAGCTGATTGAAACAGAGCAGCATCATAAATCCTTGTGATAGGATTTCTTGTATCAAAATTAGGTCGGCTTTATTACTTAAAGGATGTTTCTTTTTCAATGAAATTGTTTCAACAAAAAAGCAAGCTAGTTTACACAGTCTAGTGTAATCCTTATTTCCTTCATCAAGCCTTGGTACTGGATATGTTCATGGTATTTTATCAGAATGTATTAGGTGTATGTGACATACTTTTTCAGAAACTATCCTCTAGGCAAATGCATTAATACTAATTTAAATCATAGCACAGAGATTATACATGTCACATTAAACAGAGGCTTAGGCCGGGCTAAAGTTCTGGAAGTTATTTTTCTGGCAGGAAAAAAAAAAAAAAAAAAAAAAAAAAACAAACAAAAAAAAAAACCAACAAACTACCAAAACCAAAACCTGAACAAGAAAATAATAAATATTAGTTAAATGTCTCTGTGTCAAAAATTATAGAACTGAACTTATAAGCATTTCCAGATAGGGTTTCTTTGTGCCTCAATATTTACATTCATTTTAATACTATTTATAAACTACTCAATCTCACAACAGAGAATTTGGTATAACTAGGTTCTACCAATCTTTTGTCTCCAGCTTGGGACCACTTGTCCCTCACCCTGCAGTGCTCGTGCAAATGTATGTGTATCCATATCTACAAGTGATTAGGAAAATCTTTCCCATTATATGTAGTCTGAAAACCCACAACTATTTATAACGCATCCTTCAGTGTATTTATCTATTTTTTTTGTATCATTAAATTTCATTCTATTTACAAATCCCAACTGAGACTTTCTATAAATCATTATCTAACAAGACTAAGTTCTAGTTATTTCACCATTATCTAGATTTCCCTCTTTTTTTATATATATTTTTGATTATCAAATGTTCTGCTGTATTATGTCTCACTATACTTCCAAAGACTGTTTATTCTTTCTCCTGCAAGCAAGGTGTTTCTTCTTTAATCTCCGTGAGAACTTTTTCTAGGAACTACCTACATATGAGCCAGTGTTAGCTAATGCTTTTAATAGAGAAATGAGCACATCTGACACTACCTACTTCTAATCATATGGTAGATTTTTCCTCAGTATGAAGTTAGGGGAGACAAGTTTGACCTCAGGTACATCAGCATTTCCTGTTTCTGAATTGTTCTGAAATGTATACGTAGTTTAAAAGACTGTACCTCAAACCGTCTTTTAAAATTTGGTACACTAAACAATTCCTCCTTCAAACAAAACTTTTCAAAATTCCTTTGTTATAACAGAAAAAGTTCTATTAACGGGAGTACTAGCAGCACCATTAAATAGGCTTTGCTTCTTTACGGGGACTCTAAGTTAATTGCCACAAAGTGCAGCACAACCCAACTTTTAAAACAGTTGAAATTGAGTTTACGGTTAAAACTTTACTGTTACATTTTAACTACAGTACTGGTACCCTCAGCACGAGATGATCATCACAGCATTACGATGTTTTTAATCTAAAAATCTTCAGGAGTGAAGCACTTTCCACACGTGAAAATATATTTTTTTCCATCTTGTATTTCTTCAATTTATAATTATTCATAGTCCAAATACCTTTCAAGAGTCTGGTTCTAATAACCAGATCCAACTAAATGAAATAAAACAGCAATGGTCATCACAGATGAAAAAATACAGAATCACAAAATGTTTTGGGTTGGAAGGGACCTTAAAGTTCATCTAGTTCCAACCCCCCTGCCGTGGGCAGGGACACCTTCCACTAGAACAGGCTGCTCAAAGCCCCATCCAGCCTGGCCTTGAACGCTTCCAGGGATGCAGCATCCACAGCTCCTCTGGGCAACCTGTGCCAGTGCCTCACCGCCCTCATAGTGAAGATTTTTTCCTTATATCTAATCTATATCTATCCTCTTTCAGTTTAAAGCCAGTACCCCTTGCCCTGTCACTAGGCTCCCTGATGAGGCTGCCTCCCCACCTTTCCTGTGGACCCCCCTGAGGTACTGGCAGGCTGCTACAAGGTCTCCCCAGAGCCTTTCTTTTTCTCCAGGCTGAACAACCTCAACTCTCTCAGCCTGTCTTCATAGGAGAGATGCTCCAGCCCTCTGATCATCTTTGTGGCCCTCCTCAAAAATAATTATAACTAATTATTAGCTGTGATTCTTTTCAGTAGTCAATTTGAATTGTAGCAGTCACAGACATACAAAACTGTTGAGTTTGGAAGGGATTTCTGGGCACCATTTTATTCAACACCACTGCTCAAGCAGGGCCACCTACAGCCAGTTTCCCAGGACCACATCCAGACAACTTTTAAATATCCCCACAGAACAGAACTCCACAACTCTTCTGGGCAACTTGTGCTAGTGCTCAGTCACCCTCACAGTGAAGAAATGTTTCCTAATGTTCATGTGTGTGGTCGTGTAACCTAGGAGGCAGCTAAACACCACACAGCTGTTCGCTTGCTCCCCCCCCAAGTGGGATGGGGGAAAGAATCGGAAAAAACTCATCCGTTGAGATAACGACAGTTTAACAGGACAGAAAAGGAAGGAAAAATAATAATAATGATAAAAGAATATACTAAATGACTACATTGCACAATACAAGTGCTCACCACCCACTGATATGCCCAGGTAGTCCCCGAGCAGAGGGCCACCACTCCCTGGCCATCTCCCCCTAGTTTTATTGTTCAGCATGACATCATATGGTATGGAATATTCCTTTGGCCAGTTTGTGTGAGCTGTCCTGGCTGTGTGCTTTCCCAGCTTCTTGTGCACACACCCAGCCTCCTTACTAACAGGGCAATATGAGATGCTGGGATGTCCTTGATTTAGTGTAAGCACTGGCCAGCAACAGTTAAAAAAGTCAGTGTCTTATCAACATTATTCTTATCCTAAATCCAAAACACAGCACCATGCCACCTACCAGGAAGAGTATTAACCCTACCCCAGCCAAAACCAGCACAATGTAGAACCTCCTGTGTTTCAGTTTGTGCCCAATGCCTCTGGTCCTGTCACTGAGCACCACTGAAAAGAGCCCTGGTTCTATCCTCTTTACACCCTCCCCTCAGGTGTTCATAGACATTACCATAGAATCATAAAATTATTTTGCTTTGAAAATATTCTGAATATCATTGAGTCCTATGTTGATTTTGTCTCGGAGTTAATTGTCTTTATAGTAGTGTAGTATGGGGCTATGTTTTGGATTTCATCTGGAAATAGTGTTGATAACACAGACATTTTCATTATGGCTGAGCAGAGCTGACACAGAACCAAGGCCTTTTCTGCTCCTCACCCCACCCCACCACTGAGCAAGCTGGGGGTGCAAAAAGCGCTGGGAGGGGACACAGCCAGGACTGCTGACCCCAACTGACCAAAGGGATATTCCATACCATATTACCATATGACATCATGCTCTGCCTATAAAGCTGGGGGAAGAAAAAGGAGGTGAGGGGACATTCAGAGTGATGGCAAGATGGAGCCCTGCTTTCCTGGGGTTGGCTGAACAACTGCCTGCTTTTTTTTTTTTTTTTTTTTTTTTTTTTTCTTTCTTTTGCTTGTGCATGCAGCTTTTGCTTTACCTGTGAAACTCTTTATCTCAACCCAGAAGATTTCTCACTTTTACTCTTCTGATTCTCTCCTCCATCCAACAGAAGGGGGAGTGCACAAGTGGCTGTGTGACGCTTAGTTGCCAGCTGGTGTTAAACCATGACAATTCCAAACATAAACCTACACCGCCAAGTTCACTGTTAAACCATGCCCCTAAGTGCCACATCTACACATATTTTCAATATCTCCAGGGATAGTGATTCTACCATCTCCCTGGGCAGCCTGTTCCAATGATTGACAACCCTTTTGGTTGAAAAAATGTTTTCTAATATCCAATCTAAACCTCCCCTGATGAAACCTGAGACCGTTTCCTCTTGTCCTGTCACTTGTCACTTGGGAGAAAACAGCAACATCTGCATCACTACAACCTCCTTCCATATAGTTGTAGAGAGTGATAAGGTCTCCCTTGAGCCTCCTTTTCTCCAGGATAAATGAGCCCTGTTCCATCAGCTGCTGCTCATAGGACTTGCTCTCTAGAGCCTTCACCAGCTGCTTTGCTCTTCTTTGGACACATTCCAGCACCTTAACGTCTTTCTTGTAGTGAGGTGTCCAAAACTGAACACAGCTTTCAAGGTGTGGCCTCACCAGTGTAAAGGGATAATCACTTCCCTAGTCCTACTTGCCATACTACTTCTGATGTAAGCCAGGATACTATTGGCCTTCCGGCCATTTTCCAAGCTAAACAGTCCCAACTCTCTCAACCTTTCCTCATAGGAGAGAAGTCCCTTCATCATCTTTGGTAGCTGCTTGCTGGACTCTGCAATATGACTATGCCTTTTGTACTGAGGAGCCAGAAACTGACAATGAGTACAGACACATAGTTCAAATCAGCCATTCTACTTAACTGCTAGTTCATCCCATGGGCCTGTTTCAGAGGACTCCAGCTAGATCTCTTGAAAGCAATCCAGCATAGAAGGAGCTAGCTCCAAGCATCCAGAGCCACTGTGAACTGAGGCCAGATATCATTCCTTGCTTTTTTCTGTTTAACAATATTGATATAACCATAAAGATTAGTTCATGAGATCACAGTGGCTGTAATTATTTACAGAATGATCCTGGTATCCAGATTCAAGTCTTTGATGTTTTGGTTAAGCATACTGAAGCATTTTTAAAGCAGATTTTAATATTATAGATGATCTGGATACAGAGAGTAAGTGCACCCTCAGTAAGTTTGCAGAAAACACCAAGTTGGGGCAGGAGTATTGATCTGCTTGAGGGTAGGAAGGCTCTACAGAGAAATCTGGACAGGCTAGATTGATGGACCAAGGCCAGCTGTATGAGGTTCAACAAGGAGAAATGCCAGGTCCTGCACTTGGCTCACAAGAACCCCACACAACGCTACAGGATTGGGGAAGAGTGGCTGGAAAGCTGCCTGGCAGAAAATGGACCTGGGGGTGTTGGCTGATGACCGGTTGGACATAAGCCAGCAGTGTGCCCAGGTGGCCAAGGTCATTAGCGTTCTGTCTTTTATCAGAAACAGTGTGGCCAGCAGGACAAAGGAAGTGATTGTCCTGCTGTACTCAGCAGTGGTGAGGCTGCACCTTGAATACTGTGTTTAGCTTTGGGCCCCTCACTATGAGAAGGATGCAGATATCCAGAGAAGGTGCTACAAAGCTGGTGAAGGGTCTGGAGAACAAGTCTTATGAGGAGCAGCTGAGGGAACTGGGGTTGTTTAGCCTGGAGAAAAGGAGACTCAGTGGGGACTTCGCTGCTCTCTACAACTACCTCAAAGGAGATTGTAGGCAGTGGGGGTAAGTCTCTTCTCCCAGATAACAAAGAAGAGAACAAGAGGAAACAGCCTCAAGTTATGCCAGGGGAGGTTCAGATTGTATATTAGGAAAAATTTCTTCACTGAAAGCATGGTCAAGCATTGGAACAGGCTGCCTGGAAAGGTGGTGTTTAGGGACATGGTTTAGTGGTGGACTTGGCAGTCCTGGGTTAATGGTTGGAGTTGATAATCTGAAAGGTCTTTTCCAACATAAATGATTCTATGATTCTATGTTAAGACTGTAGTTACTTACCCATTCTATTGCCAGAGAGTGTAACATCATAAAATGCATAATCAAGGTTTTACCACTTTAGGAAGAATTATAGCACCTAGCTAAAGATGTGTTTGGAGGAGGATTGCAGCCAAGACATAGGGTTTTGAACTGAAACAGGTGACATTTTGGCAGAAATTCTCTTCTCCTTTCTCTTTGATCCTGATTTTCTGAATAAGAGGGCAGGCATGAAATGGAAACCTAGCTTGGATAACTTTGTGAGGTGGATCTATTTGTACCTTTTTTTTTTTTTTTTTTCCCCCACATTAAACACTTTTTTTGTAATGGAATAATTTTAGTTGGATACCACAGACTACCTAGCCATTAGCAATACAGCCCATTAAGAGCACTCCAAAAAGTACCTTCTGTTTAGGTTTGATCAAAAATAAATCCTCTTTATGTTCTGTAAGATTGATTTATGATGTTGACCAGATACAGCAACTTGAAATATGGGAAGATTTGCTTCAAAGGGCAGCCTATGATCTGAATTAAAAAGTGAATAAACACGCACTACAAAAGCATAAGACAAGCATTTGACCTCCTAATGCCAGGTTTTACCTGAGCACAAACTAGTACAATGACAAAAATCAGACCCATGTAATAAGGCAATATAAGGATTAAAGAGTTTATTAATAAATCTCTGCTCTGCCTACTGTGTCCTGCCATGTTGAATGTTTTCTTCCGGTCTTGCTCTAAAACAGCTTTTATTTGCTTTCTGGTTTTTGAATATACTTTGCACTACAACCAAGGTTATTTTCAGGGACTTTCTGTATTTTCTGTATTTGTATGTCCTTGGTAGTTAAACTGTTATGAATTCCTGCCGTGTCTTTCTTTACCATCCTGAAAATACTTCTTTACTTCCAGTGAAGGCATAATATTCTGTTCTTTGCAGGCACTTCTACCTGACCTGGAAAGCAATAGGAAAAGACAAATGGGACACCTTTCTCTCTGCTGTCCATCTATATCCTTTAAAAAGAACAGAACAAATGTGAACAAATAATTAAAACAAATGTCATGTATTATAGCATTCAAAGAAAAAAAAATCACAAACTCCTAGAACAAGATAAATCTGTTCATCCTGTTCAAAACATTGATGGCTTCCATTACAAGCATTTATTGATAGAACAACTTTTAAAACACAGCTACTGACAGATATACTTGCATTTGCATTGAAGCCTCTGTAAAAAAATAACGTTTTGGCTTTTGTTTGTTTGTTTGTTCTTTTTCATGGTTCATCTATTTTCCTTTTTTTAATTCCACTTTTTTGTCACATGATGTTCTTAATAGGTTCTCTAGGCTCCTGTTACTGTCAGGATATCTGTCACCTGCTACAGTGAGGATCAGGCTCTGTGCAGAGATTCATTTTCAGTGGATACAGGGACAGGTTTCTTGGCAGTAATGGTAGGAGGCATCTAAAATAAGAAGTGTCATCATGCTATAAAAAATACGCTCCAGGTAAGACATCATTTATTCTGTCTTAGGCTTCAGTCTGAGAAAGCCAGACTTCTGTATTCACCCTTCCATTCTTTTGTTGTCTGTCTCTTTCTGTCTCTTTTTTCTTTCTTTCCTTTTCTCTCTCTTTTTCTCTCTCTCCCCCCTTCTTCCCTTCCTTCCTCCCTCCCTCTCTTCCTCTCTCTTCCTTTCTTTCTTCCTCTTCCTCCCTCTTCCTCTCTTCTCCTTCCCTTCTCTCTCTCATATCTATCAGTTTCATTCTTTTACAAAACAGGTTTGTTCTTTTTCCACGCACTGTATAATTCTGGAATAGTTTTAGAAACTGGCTTTCCCAGGAATAAAAAGTAAATAATACAAGGAGACATTGTTGCCCCAGCAGACCAGAAATTAACACAAATGGATACAAATTGGTATCACAACAATTCCCCGAATGTTCATCTTTCCCTATTCTTTTCTGCTATCCCCAAAACTCAGCTTTCTGTTAACACAGAGTGCAAATCAATAGTTAGTTTAAAGAAGACTCAAAAAGCATATCCGAAAAGTCTAAAATAACTGTCAGTACATATAAATTACAAAAGATCTATAGACTTCACAGTTCTTTGAAAAACAGTTTAGTATAATGATAAATACCTCTGTCTAGCCTCCATCACCAATGGATATTCCATTTTCACCTTATGCCAGGAATCTAAGCTTCAAGCAGACATTCTAATGAGAAAGCATGCTGTGACAATCTGCTGGGTAAGCTACTATACACAAAGCAATTTCATTATTTTTAATATATGTGGTCTGCCGATGAATACTTGATGTTCCCTTTTACTCCTATCTCATCAAATTCATGTAAAGATCCGTGAATAGGCAACTATGAAAAAAACACCAGAGTGACATAAACTCCTTCTTAGCTTTGCATTTATAAGCCATTTTTGTTAGTGTAATTGAATTTGCTGATAAGCACCTGGGACTTGTTTTGTGTTGTTGTCCTTAGATTAGTAATGCTTTCTCCTAACCTAATGTGCAACAGCAATTTTCATCTGTTCACTATTCCTTAGGTAACAAAATTATTTTCTACATAAGATACCTTTCCTGTGGAGTTCATGTAGTCATGATGTTTCAAAACATCAAGGATCAAGATCTGAAAGGAGAAATAAAATTACTTTTTCCTAGCCACTCTTCCATTCTGCATGATATACTTCAATACCAGTAGTTTGTCATGAACAAGAATGTATTATAATTCAGTAGCAGTATAACATCATAACTTTAAGGTAATAAATTATTATTTGAATGCCTGCTTTAATCTAACAAATTAATTTTTATATGGCTGCCTTGGCATATCTAGAACAAATAGGGCAGAAAAGATATTGAAGGGAGGATATCCTACAGCATCAGAATTGAAGCTTGTTACTGCAGCCACGCAGAGTAGATCATCTTTTGTACTTTCATGCAGATTATTCCAGACAACTATATTCTACAGTCAGCACAAGTCAAAATGGACCCTACCCTCTTTCCCACTGAGGCTATAATAACTACCATTAGTAACTCTATCGTGACAAATATTTTGCTGCAAATATTATTCTGATCACAAGAGCAATTTCAAACACCTCAAGAACAGAAATGTGTGCTTGCTAAACATTGCAATAATTCACCTAAAGGACTATTTGACCAAAAGTGTGTTATCATCAAGCTGCCTTTGTACATCTCCATAACTCAAAATATTTACCTAATTGAATTTATGTCTGACTGGAAGACAACAAGTATCACAATAATTATAAATATTACCTTTAATTTTAAAAGACTGTATAGTGCTATTCGGAAACAGCTATCAGAATATGCACTTAAAATCACTTGAAAACATGTCTGGATTTCTAAGTTTTGTTGCAGAACAGTTTACCTAAACCTTTGATTAAAACCAAAATCAAGAGAAGTCTTCACTTATTTCTTAACCGCTATTTTTTTTTCAAATCTGTTACACTGTTGCAATAATTGTACAGTTCTTTGTTCCAAATTAATTATTACTATTAACGAAAAGCACTAGAAAAGCAAATCTCATAATGGCCATGCATGCTGTTTGCCTTATTAAAAATATGTCTGAAAGGAATATATCAAATATAGTTGATTCAGGGGCCATAATCTTGTTTCCGCTGCAATTTTCCCCAGATAAATTGCCTGACTTAGAATATTTAATTCCTCTTCAATACCAGTTCCTCCTGTTTCTTTTTCTCCCTCTTTTCTTAAGATAAATTTGTTCTGAATGCTAACATCAGGTGAAGGTTATTACAGCAGAATGGCACTCCCAAGAAATTAAGTAAGTTTTTGGAGGAAACTGGCAACTGCAAGATTCAGAATAAACAAAAGGTGATATTTGTTTGTACAATACAAAGTTACTTTGTTAATATCCTAGCCATAGGGTATTGTGAAGACTAAAATTCCACATGGACTTTTAAAAGGGTCTGGGAAATTAGTAGAAATTCACTGGGACTATTAAATATTAAGGTTCTTTTAATTTAGGAAGTCCGTAAATTGAAAATTGTTGAGAGTGGGGAAAAAAATCTAGGGGTGCATTGTTCTGTGTTTTCTATGTCATTATACTCCTCTTTAGTCAACCGATGATCTAGAGGGACCTTTGGCTGGAAATAGCAGATTGTTATTAATTTCTGTGTAATAGGAGATTATTTCCAGAACTTTCAATTTCCTTACTGAAAATATGATTTTTAATGTTCAAGTTTTTCATTTTGATTTTTATTCTTATAAGATAAACAATTTTTCTCTATCTGTGATCTAAGTTTTTGCAATAAAAGCCTTCCAAGTGGAAGCAAAATGGCAGACAAGCAGAATAGAGTGCTTATCATAGGTATGATGTATTTTATGTCAGGAAACCCTGGTTAATTAAGACGCAAAGTGACCTGTGATCCAGAGAAAAAGGTTTTGAGACTTTCATATGTCTTCACTAGCCTATTAATTTACCAATAAGCCCTATCACTACCCAGTGTCATCATAGCTTTCATCTGAACCACAAACTTGGATTTCTCCACAGAAAGCAGGGACGTTGGTAATGGAGGATTCTTCTGTGTGCCTAGAACTGACTGAAGTACACAGCTGCTGCTCACCAGGCTATGTATCTAGTCCCGGGTATTCACAAGTGCACTGTGTCACCATAAATTCTAAACATAAATTTACCTCCTGATAATTTCTGTACAAGCATGAGTAATTGAGCATACAAAGCATTCCCTGTGCAATGGATGCAGGTAAAACAGAGGAAATCCAAGATAAATCCAGAGTTCTATGATTTAATTTGCATATAATAAAACCTGGTAACATCTGCACCACAACTGGATTTTACTGCATTGTCTATAATTACAGCACCGCAATTGCAGGGAAAGTCAATATAAAAATATATCGCACCTCATTATGATCTTCAAACCAAATTGTGTGGTGTGTATTTATGTGAATACATACATGCACATTTGCATTTATATTTATATATAAACACACACACAATATTTAAATGGAAGCATTCAGCATTTTTTAACCAAGTATATAAACTATTTCTTTGTAATTTACATTGGAAATAAGGGTAACCATAATTAACAAATAACAGTAAGCACACTTACCCATTCTTCTGCTATTAGAACCACAGAAAATATCATCTAAAATACTGACTGCATTTAATAAATAGAAGTTGCAAGGACAGATAAAAAAATGGGGGGGGGGGGGTGTTGGTTATGTTTTTGTGTTGTTTGTTTTTTTTTTCCCCAAGACAATTATGATTTTGAATCCAGAGACAAAACAGAAGTATTTAGATTCATTATGTACGTATTTTGTATTTGTAGAAGCTCATTGCCTACCATAACCATTCTCAGCTACCTGTTTCTGTGGTTAAAATGCCACAACAGAAGGAAGCTCACACATTTAAAAAAGAAGAAAAAGAAGTTTATTGCTGTGCATTTATGCATCTATGTGTTTTTCCATTTAATTTCTCCTGATGAAATAATTTACTTTGCCAAAAGGTTAAAAGTAAAACTAATGTTATTTACATGAAATGGTGAACTCAGAGTAGGAGTGGAAGTAAAATACTGATGATCCTAAGTGAAGTGGGCTACCACATGACTCTGTACTTGTACTTCGTCTGTTTAACAGTATTATCAAAGACCTGCAGGAGGCAAGACACTGACATCAAATTTGCAGGTGACACCAAGCTGCAGCTTATAAGTCAATACACTTGCCACACAGAAGATTCTAAAAAGGCTGGAAAAGTTAATCAACAAGAATCTTGTTAAAAAGAAAAGAAAAAAATATAAAGTCCAGCACCTGGGAAGTGTGCTATGATAGAATGAAAAAAGTTTATTTCAATATTTTGAAGATTTAATGAATTTCCTGCCCGACAAGGCTAAAGATTTATAATTCAACAAACTCATAAATACTGATGTCTGTGTGATTGTGGGTAAGTGTTTTAATGAGGGAAAAAGATGTTAGCAGTAAACTAATTAATTTACAAATATGTTGATCTAAATATAGTCCACTAGCTACCAGAAGTAGCTATTATTTTTTGTGAGAGAAAATGACAGTATTTCCTCTACATCAATATTACAGAACACCTTAATGATTTATTGAATTATGTGTATTTTCCTTCAGATGGGAAAAAAAAATATGTATATGGAATAAAACCAAATCCTGATTTTTATTTTTTTAAATTTTTTAATCTGATTCAGAAGCATTCATTTTTTTTTTAATGTGATATAATCTTTAATCACAAGAAATCCGTAATAAAGCAGACTTTAAAATTATGTTTCTGAGGTCTAAGAAGAGTATTCTAATTACTGTTCCACCCCATCTTTATAAGTCTTCATGTACTCTCCCAAAGTTTGTCAGGATAAAACAGAACTTTGTATTCCAGACAGCTACCTACCAAAATGGGTGATAAGCTACAATTTAAGTGTCCTCTAGGAAATGTATGTTTCTTTTCCTAGCTGAAACAGGTAATAGACTGTGGTTCCTGAAATCAACTTGAACAGGTCAGCACACTCTATGACAATATTGTAACTCTGCAATACCACAAAACTCTTCCATTTTTTTGAGAAGATAATTCTAACATTGAGAACAAGGCCACTGATAAAATATCCATTAGTATATAGACTTCATAAGTTAGACTTCAAAATACTATAAAATCACCTGCCTTCAAAACCCTCATATTACTAAACATTGCAGAATCACGATGCTGTCTCAACATGTATATAAATTTAATGCCTTAAATATTTAGTCTTAACTTAATTAAGTTTATCTGTAAAATGGTACCTTTATCAGGAATCCTACCTTTAAATAGCTGAACTGTATCCTAAAAAGTTAGCAATGACAATCCACTACCACTGTGCTTTCTATTATCTTTGGTGAATTAATCTTTACCAAATGAGTGATAGTGGTTGTTTTATGTCTAAATCTTTGTTAATATGTGTGAACATTAAGATGGATTAGAAGAATGCAGTAATTATTTGGTTTGCCTACACCAAGTTTTATGTTAATTCCAAACATGATCCTGTCACATAATGCCAGAATTTAATTTCAAGAAAGGATTATGCATAGATAGCTGTAATGTTAAACAAAAAAAAAAAACAAAACAAAAACAAAAACAACCCCAAAAAACAACAACAACAAACAAACAAAAAAAAAAAACCCAGACACACACGCCCAAATTTTTCTATGAGAGAAATATTACATTGTGAAATAATTTCTACTAACACTGCACAGGGTGTCCTATAAGATATAAGATTTAGATACACTGTATTTAAATACAATTCAAACACGTCTATAAGTAACTGAAGTAATTTCTATTTTATGAATTACAACAAACTAATAATCTTAGAGCTGGGTGTAAATTATGAGAATAATGTGAGGAGAAAACATGAGGAGTATAATAAGGAACACGTTGACGTGGCAAGTATGCTATTTGCTTAGTGAGATATGAGTCCTGTTTACTAAAATATACTTTTGTAGCATGGGTCAAAATGACTTTCATCACAAGCGTATAGCAAGAAATAACAGGTAATGCAACAAACTCTGAGGTAGGATTTTAAAGGGGTTGCTGTGTAGTTTTTGCGTATCTTCTGTATCAGTTTCCAACTGCACACATGTACCACTCCATATACGAACCCTGTTAAAAGTTTCATTTTCACATCTCACTTCTTTAACGTTACCTTTCACCTTTAAGTCTGCAGGAACAGACCTTTCTGCTTTGGTGTTGCAAAAACAATGCTAGAAAGCAAATTATTCTTCAAGTTCACTGACCTCTCCCAAATCTCACTAAATTTCTTCTGAAAACATTTGTGAGCCTCAACCCTTTGGGGGCAAATGACTAAAACTATATGGGTTGTCCTTTTAATTACTTTGTTTCATTTTTTGGCTTTTATTTGAGAGAAGTAGATTATCTCTAAGCAATCCTGAAAACTGTATCCTTAAATTTATCTTTAGTTCTCAAATGTAGGGTTTTTTAACACAGATTGTTTTCAGTGCTTCAACTCTAATAATATTTGAATTGTTTTAACACTGATTTATTTGCTAAAAATCTCTGACTACAAAATAATTTTTACGTCTTTTTCCTTGCCTTTCTATTTTATTCTATTTGAATATTTATATTTTTTTATGTCAAGTACTCAGAAAATCATAGATGAAAGGGGACTTAACTATTAAGATTGGTAATGAGGTTTTGACAGTATTTATGATTAAAGTATACAAAGGAATGTTTCTAACATAAATATTTAAAGATGGTCAGCAAATCATAGAATCATCATAGAATCATAGAACAGTTTGGGTTGGAAGTGACCTTTAAAGGTCATCTGGTCCAACCCCCCAGCAATGAGCAGGGACATCTTCAACTACATCAGGTTGCTGAGAGCACTGTCCAACCTGATCTTGAACATTTCCAGGGATGGGGCATCTACCACCTCTTTGGGCAACCTGTTCCAGTGTTTCACTACCATCACTGTTATAAATTAGTTCTTTATATCTAGTCTGAAACTACCCTCTTTTGGTTTCAAACCATTACCCCTTGTCCTATCACAGCAAGACCTGCTAAAAAGTCTGTCCCCATCTTTCTTATTTTTTTCAATAAATTTAAGTATTGAAAGGCCTTACTTAATAAGGTGTCCCCAGAGCCTTCTCTTCCCCAGTCTGCACAACCCCAACTCTAAGGTGTTCCATCCCTCTGATCACCTTTAGAAACCGAATAAAAATGTAATTCTGGAAACATTTTTAAGCAAAAATCACCATGTTTTCTCACTTATTTCTCATTTCTCTTTTAACACAAAAAACAGAGGCAAGGTCCAATGCCCAACATTATAATTCAAATAGAAAATGTGTAGACAGTGGAAAATTCAGTCAGAAGTCAGTTGAACTCCAGGAGTCAGGGGAAAATGAGTGCATCTTTTCACTTGTTGATTTTATGTGTAGAAATTTTAATATGAAATCTCAGTTGTATCTTTATCAAAGAAAGGTACATGGTGGACAGGACTTTCAGCTTTGACCTTTTTTATTACAGGTTGGTGGAACTTTACCACACACTCACACAGGTAGAAGATGAGACTACAAGCAAGACAATTACTGGAGGAACTGTAACATCAGTTGTACAGGTGGGGTTTTGTTTGTTTATTTTTTTCCTGCCCCACCCCCACACCCCCTATCCTGCTTCTTGATAGTTTTCAGAATTATTTTTCTGTCATTTACAGCACGAGACTGAAAGAGGGGAGTGTTGGAAAATAATATTTGCAGTGTAATCACTCCCCTAAACTTTTCATTTTCAAGTGCTTTTCATTTTTTATTTTTTTTTAATTAAATACTGTGTGGAAGATCAGCTTTGAAGCTGGACGTCTTTAATGCTCTGGAAGCTCAGATTTCATAAATTGAGCATAAAACTTTCCCCAGTCTTGAAAGATGATGTGACACAGACATTAACTGAGGTGAGCAATCCAAACATGGTAAAATGTGCCACTTTGCAGACTCCAAAGTACATCAGATTTGGATAGCAGGAAATCCTAGCTAGGTTTCAAGTGCAGAGTGTCTCTACTTGTACCTTTCCTTCCAAATGAAATTTGGGCAGGCTGGATATATTCAGGTTCCAAAAAGATCCAGTGATATCTAATGCCGTTGCTTCTCTGGTTTAGGTTTCTGCAATAGTTCTCAATATAAATGTGCGTGTGTATGGATAGATTGCCTGCAAGGACTCCTGCTGCAGGAATATCTGTCTTCCAGGCTGATAGAAAATGGTGATATTCACTGATGGTAGTCACATTAAGCATCACTAAATAATTAAACACTAATTGAATGTCCTTGTGCGTGTGACTACAATTAGGACTTTGTGTGCTGCTTTTCTCCTTGACAAATAATATAATCAATTAAAAGTGTAGTTTTGAAGCGAACTATTCAAAAACTACTAAACTGCAATTATTCATGTGGTTAAATAGAACTGAGAAAATAACTTCTGTGCTTGTGTTTTTCAAAAAATGGATCATTAAATATATTTCAGATATAATCCTTTGGATATATTACAGAGATATAGTGTATTAAAAGCAACTACTGATTAGTATTTCAAATTTTAATTCATAAACCAAGGGTTACAGTATTTTGGTGATGAGGTGGGCCCAGTTTCCACCCTGTGGTCAAAACCAGAAGACTGGAGATTTATAAGGAGACTTTTTTATTTGACATTACAGCAGAGTGCTGTAATCATTACACGTAGGATAATGCTTTCTTAATAGTTTCTTTAAATATCAGTAATTTTACTCCTAAACATGGGTATTAATGTACATAAAATGGAAAAAAATATTACTGTGATTCATATCTAATATTTTATGATGTTCTTTTTCCTCACAGTTTAAAGAAGAGGACAAAAGCAGCAATAATTTTGGAGAACATAAATTTTTTTTTTTTTCCCCCATTTCAGCTGGCTAAATCAAACATTACTATTTTTTTTCGCTAGCTTTAATTTATGGGAAGGCATTGGAAGCATTTGTGTGTGGGCAAAAAGATTGCCAACACTTTGCTTAAGAGTAACATACATTTTAGACTGACTTTCTTAAATATTCTGCTGAAGTAAATGTCAATGCAGTATGCATATGAAAGAAAGAATATTCATGCTCACTGATATATTCACTGTGTTATTTGCCTAAGGTACTTAAGTGATTCTTAGCCTCACTATCTAATATGCAAGTGAATAATTCTCTAGTATTTCAATTTTATGAGCTCAGCTAGTCAACAAAAGTGAAAATAAAGAAAAAATAATAAAGGAAAAATGGCATTTGGGATATTTTATTTTTAAATTCTTGTCCTATAACAACTGGCACTGTGACCTCATACCTATCATGTTTGTGTTGCCTCTGGCCTCAAAGACTTCTCTGAATCTGACAGACTTGCAGATATTATTTATGTTTTCCCCTCAGTGTAATTGTGCTCAACAATATATCTTCATGTTCAAACCTAGTTTGCTGTGTATTGGTTCCTCAGGAAAAAAAATATCTTCTCCTTAGAGAGGTTCTTGTTTGTTATGCAGACTTTTATCGACCATATATGAAAGATCATGTTTCTAATGTTTGATGCTCAGATTCCGTGGTATTGAAAAACTATTTTCTTTTCTTTAGCTAGCATTATTTGTTAATTGCATTTAGGGGGTTGAGGATATTCTAAAATATTTATTATCTCTTCTTAAGTGACTTTAAAAACGTAATAGCCATTTAGCCATTAGTTTCTTTTATGAGGTTTACTGAAAAACAGTTTCAGGTTTAACTAATCTCCAGTTTGCGAAAAATAAGTCTTCTCACAAGCTTAGTAAGCTTAGGAATTTTGTACATGTAAAATTTATGTTTCTGCCAAACTGGCATATGTATTTTACTGTTTTTCATTGCATTTCTCTGTCTCATGTATGCCATTACTGAAAAGTAGTGTTTAAGATATACTGTCACTTCACCGAGTTATAACTCATCCTAGTGACTTACAATATGTCAAGATAAGAATAAAGCTTTAGTAGAGAGGGAAGAGGTTGGGAATAGGCAAACCAAGTGCAGAATAGTTCAGTGTAATTTATGTAAATACACAACATATAAAATAAACAGGAAATTGCTGATTCTTCAAATGTAATTGTAATAATTTTATTGTTGTTTCTAATTGTCAATTATGTCTAAATATTTTCATTAAAATTCCCTTTTGAATTTACATTAGTATATATGTTATGGCACCCTGCTGACTAAATGACTGCATTTTACATAGCTGCATTTTACACTGTTACAAAAAGAGAAATTTATTATTAGAAATTATCTCTGTCTATTAGAGAGAATTAAGACCAGATGTCTTGTATTAGTAACTTCTGTTGGCTGCCTTGAACAATGCTACTACCTCAGCTATTCAGAAATAATAATTCACTGTTTTACTGTTTTTGGCTGAGACAGAAATTTTTTTTTTCTTCATAGTAGCTAGTCTGATGCTATGTACGGTCGAATGAAACCCTGACCACCCTTACCTTCTGCATGCTTGCTCAGTCTGCAGAATGTGTTTGGAGTGTTTGATTGTTTGTAGGAAATCCAAACAGTCTAGGTATGAAGAGAAGGTACAGCAGCTGCTGTTGGTGGCATCAGGACTTGACCTTGTAAACTCCAAAACACATTGCCATGGAGACTTTTAGTGCTTGAAAGCCAATAAAATCTTACCAGAAATAAAATTCAGGGTTTTTAGAAAGTATCAATGCCAGGATGTCTGCTGCTTGATCTGCTGAACTGTGTTCAGTGCTCCAAATAGCTTGCTGTTATATAAATACTTTTTGTTGATATTTAGGATTCACAGATATGAAGAACTCCTTTTCTTTTGGTAAAAATAGTCACTGGAAAAGCAGAACTAATAATCAAATAATCTCTACATTTTGACTACTGGGGCTGCTATATTTGTTGGGGACATGTGTTCTTTACAGTATATTTGGTACATATCTATTATATGTTTAAACAATATTTGATGTTAGAAGGAATTTCTCTAGCATTGTTGTATTCTCCAGATTGTGCAAACTGCATGTAGCTGTACCAGTGTTCAGAGTAGCAGGCCTTTTAGACAGTTTACCTGAATGTCTTGGTGGAAGAACTGTGCATTAAAACAAAACCAGTCAAAAACTATAAGAACTACTGGGCTTTGAGAAGATGGGAGATAGTCAGTAAACTTCCTGTTTAACTATAAAATTCTGTCATTTCTTGGCAGTTTTCTGGCTTTAATGGGAACTCATTTCATTCCTCCTACAGGGCACACCTGAGAACGTTTTAATATACTTCAAATAGTTCAACAGCATGAAGTTTGGGATTTTGTTTTTGCCCACTATTTCTCAAAGTTAAAGCACTTTTTGCTCAACACCACAATGGTCAATCTCCACCAACTTCTATATTTACTGTATCTCCTTTTTTTTTTTTTTTTTTTTTTTTTTTTTCAGTTCAGAAGAAACTCTTCCAGGTCTGCATGACAAAACTCTCTGATCTGAACAGAAATTACTGGTGTCCATGGAGGATAGCCACTGCAGGTATGTCCTTCTGTCTGAATGTACATCAAAAATAGTACCTTTCTTCTCTGCCCCCCCCTCCTATTTCTACCTAAATTACAATTTTCAAAGTAACTTAATGTATTTCCAAAAAAAGTGAGGGTTTTTTTTCCCCGCTGATGTTCATCACATTAATATTTCAGACTGTCAGTCTGACAAATTCAGAAATAACTGGAATGCTAAAGGAACAAGGGGAATTATTCTGTATGCTTTCAAAATGCAAGAGCACTGTGAAGTCCTTTATATGAAAAAGGCAGATCAATCTTACTTTATCTTATCTAACAGCAGCAACAGTAAATTACAAAGCATGTGGCAATGACATAAATTAACAATTTGCAAAAATTTAGCACTACAACAACTGTGTCAATCACATTAAAATCTTTAAAGTAATAAGAACAATTTTAGGAAGACTTCTTCCGTAATTATGATTTACAACTTAAATTTGTTCTTCCAGTCAAAAGATGTATTTATTTGGCTTCAGTTTAAGTCTTATGCTACATGAATATTAATGATATTGATGTATAAAAATAAAGGAAAGCTTAATAAATCAGATCATTAGGTCATGCAGTCATTTATCTTGCTTATGACAACAACAAATACTTGATTTCTTTTTAAAAGACAAAATGTATAACTATAAGAAAAAAGTATACTAGTCTCAGCAGGTGATCAAAACCACAATTTTTGAAATTAAAAGCAAGAAAAGATATAGGAACATAGAATCATTTGGGTTGGAAAGGATGTTTAAAAATCACCTAGGCCCTGTCCCCTGCCATGTTTGAGGACGCCTTTCACTAGATCAGATTACTCAAAGTCCCATCCAACCTAGCCTTGAACACTTCCAATGAGGCACCCACAACTCCTCTGGGAAACCTGTTCCAGTGCCTCACTACCCTCACAGTAAAGATCTGTCCTCTCTGAATGGTGTAAAATCAGTGTCCCTGGTCCTACCACTATAAACCCTGGTAAATGTCTCTCTTTGTCTTTCTTATAAGCCTCCTTTTATCTTTGTCTTTCTTACAAGCCTCCTTAATGTCATGGTTTAACCTTGGTTGGCAACCAAGTACCACACAGCCACTCACTCACTTCCCCTCACCCAGAAGGATGGGGAGGAGAATCAGAAAGGAATGTAAAACTCAAAGGTTGAGATAAGAACAATTTAATAGGTAAAGCAAAAGCCGTGCATGCAAGCAAAGCAAAGCAAGGAATTCATTCACCACTTCCCATGGGCAGGCAGGTGTTCAGCCATCCCCAGGAAAGCAGGGCTTCATCATGCATAACAGTTTCTCAGGAAGACAAACACCTTAATGCCAAATGTCCCCCAGCTTCCCTCTTCTTCCCCCAGTTCATATACTCAGCATGACACCATATGGTATGGAATATCCCTTTGGCTAGTTGGGGTGAACTGTCCTGGCTGTGTCCCCTCCCAATTTCCAGTGCCCCTCCAGCCGTCTTGCTGGCAGGGCCCAAGAAACCAAAAAGTCTTTGATTTACTATACACATGACCCAGCAACAGCCAAAACCATCAGTGTGCTGTCAACATTGTTCTCACACCAAATCCAAAACACAGCACTGTACCAGGTACTAAGAAGAAAATTAACTCTGTCCCAGCTGAAAGCAGGACAATTGGTTATTTTGACATTCCCTCAATATCTTATCACAGAACTCCTGGAAGAGTTTACCATGGACCAGCATAATTTCTTAGCATCACTCTTAATGCTGAATCTGTATTATTAAAAGCATAACAGCACAGTAAGGGATGGCTTCTACTAAATTTAAATATAGCCACAAATTTGTAGTTTACAGCCATAATCCTTCCCTCATAAGCACTTTTCAGAGTAACATAAGTAACCACTTTTCAAAGTTCAGTGGTCAGAATGGTTACATTAGGATCCAGAGAAATGGACTTAAAATGTGCCCTGCAGAGAATGAACTCCGGTTTGATCTCCTGTTTCTCAAGAATTATCATCTCCATGCACAGTTGATGAGAAAGAGAACAACGAAGTTTGTGTGTCATTTTGTCCTAAGGAAAGTATGCAATATGAATACAACAAAGTAGTGAATTGCATTCATCACATGGGATATGCTAAACTGAAATTATTCTCAAATCTCTGGTGCTTCTGATATGACCAGAAACAATTGGGTTCAGGAAGTAAATTTTATAAGTTCATATTTTAAAAATGAATTTCTCATAACATATTTATTTTAGAGTGAAAGTATATTCTTACACAGATGATGTGAAATGTTCACAACAAATACAGGAGAGTCTGAAAAATACATTTTTATACTTAAAGCTTTACTTTGGATACTTTGGTTAGACTGATGCCCTAAAATACTTAGCCAACTTTGGGATTACTTTGCATTGCCAGGTAGAGTTGACTGAGAAGGAAGATGTAATATGCTCTCCTGAGTAGAGGAGTGTTATACAAACACACACATGCACAAAAACACACACAAAGTTTGGAACCTACCCCTCAAATCCTTAACAGCTTTTGTGATTTTACTATCATTAATTTTTATTCACTGCTAATAGCCATAAATTTAATGTAGATAGATGTCTATATTTAGATGCATGCAATCCAACTCTTGAAATGGGATTTTCCTCACTTAACCTGTAATGTGTGCATCAAAATGAAATTAATTATGCCACCGGCAATCTAGACAGTTTAGATTGCTATCCTGCTGCCTATGTTATAACTATACCACTTATAAGCTTATTGAATCAGAGTAACTCTTTTCTTTTATATTTGTACAACAGTAAGCACATACAAGTCCTGAGGGTACAGACATAATCATAGCATAAATGACACAAAGAATGCTTTTTCCAGAAATTATTTTTAATATATAATTTTGAAGCAATTCCTTTTTTATAAGCATCTGTGTAGGTGTGGGGGAAAAGCGTGGCAGAGAAGGAGGCTGGAGGAACTTTTTGCCAGTCATGTTAACTCCCAGTTCAAAAACAAATAATTCCAAGTTAGTTGCTGTCAAACATTTTATTAAAAGATAAGAACATAAATATTTCTATTATATGTAAAAGGGTTTGTACATAGTTGTGGTTTTTTTATTAAAAAAAAACCTGTTCTATCAATAATTATATTAATGGAAATATTTGGAAGTTAACTGAAATTATATTCATGAAGGTCCAAGTAGTAATAAATTATTTCAATTCATCACTTCAAATAAAATGTTAGTTTGAAGCTGGCATGTCATGCATTCTTTCAAGCCTGCTATTGACAATTCTAAACATAAAATCACATATACACAGCTTAGAAGGAAACTATAATATTTTTCAAAATCATGTGACAACCTAGGAAAAATACAGTTGACATTAATCATTAATAAAGGTGTTTAGTAATGTGATCTTTAGTTATATTTTCAACTCACAAGATACATAGTTTCATATTTAGTGAAAAAACATTGCATAGTGTCCATCAGTATGTTAGCCATCTAATATTTAGGTACTCAGTTTTATCTAGACCATTAAGACCTTTTTTATAGTGAATTGAGAGCTATAGGCACCTCTAGAAGGTGTTTCATTTTACTGATTTTATGAAGTATAGGATTGTCCTCTTTCATAGGTGAAAAAAATGGCTTGAGTTGTGAATGCTAACAGGCTACAAATAATTGGGAGGGATAGATGGTTGAATGTCCAGAATTGAGTTTCTGAAATCTCAAGCAGAAGACTCCTACTTGCTAGCCACAGTGGGTAAAGCTTGGTTGTAAATTTTGCAACAATTGGATTAAGCAATACTGGCACATCCCGAATAAAGAAGGAGACACAGGTCAGAAGCAGCAAATGATAGGTTGATTATGTATTGTGCTTCTGCACATGCATTGTTTAGATTGGGGAAGCCAGGGGTCACAACCCACAAGGAAGAGCTGATGCCAAAAGGTAGGGTTTCTGTAGAGAAGAAATTGTATTAGAGAAAAGAAAGGAGCCTGGAAAGTAAACAATTCTGGCTGAAGGAAAGGTCTGGGAAGTGGGGGAAAATTCCAGAGATCAGAGAACTAAGTGGAGGCAAACCCCTGGGAAATGCCCAAAGAGGGATCTTTGCTGGTGATGCCCAAGAGTGGTAACTATGAGCAGCAGCACAGCATGAGCTGATACAGCTTTCTGCCCAGGCTTACCCCACCAGTACAGATCTTTGTGCTGGGAAACATAGTGCTGTGGGTTAGTAAGTGAGCAAGTGTATGAGCAAGCTCATGAGCTAATCAAGCAGTCCAAATATTCCAGTCTCATTGGCTGTAATCCAGATCCACTGTCTGGATCCAACATCCAGATACCCGTTATCAAGATCCACTAGGGTTTGTAATTTACTCAGTTTTGGCTATTAATGGTGCTTGTAGGGTGCTCACCCGTGTCACACACTCCTGTGATTAGCATCTCCAGCAACACAACATGCAAGAGGTATGACCTCTACAGGAGCTTTGACTTCCACCCCTGCAGCTTTTCTGTTACAAGCACAGCAAGGACCCTGCTGGTTATACAGACTCCATCCACACAGCACCACGGGCTGTCATTTATTGTGCCTTGCTTGTGACGCCCTCTTGAAGTAAATGCCTTCTTAATTTGTTTCACAAAGCTATCCACAACAGGTAAAAATCTGAGTAATAAGGGTTAATTTAGAGTATGCCATTGGTCAGATTATTTTTCTCCTTGTATTTATTACACTGCATTTATTAACATTGATTAACATTCAGTTTTATCTGTGATTTGATTACCTTCTTTTGTGTAGTAGTTAAACAACTCTTTACAGTTTGTTTTACCTTTCATTGCTGGAATAGTCATGCCTCATTAACAGACTTTGTTCACCATGTTTTCCAGATCATTGGTTAGCATAGGTCACAACATTGAACCCTCAAGGAATCTCCTATTATTTTTCCTTCACTGTGAAAACTGATAATCTGTTCCTATCCATCTTGTATATTTAATACAAGTGGTTATCATTAAGTATGAAGAAATCTTTGCTCTTACAACAGCTTGGTTTGGGTAAGGGACTCTAAGAAGGTCTGTCAAAATTTTTTTTGAAATATAAGCACATTTACATAGTGAACTACTCTTGTTTATATGCTTATAAGTTCCTTCAAAGAACTCTAATATCTAAGACATTTCTTTCTGCAAGCCTTGTTGACTCTTCACATTATATCTACCACCATCTCCACTAATTCTGTTCTCTACTATAACATTTTCAAAGCAGAGAAACGAAAATTGCTTGCTCACAATTCTCCATATTTTCCTAGATTCCTTTTTAGGTTATCATTTTAGTTGACTTTTAAGAAGTTGGCTGTTGCCTTTTGTAACTTCCCCATTCCTACTGAAGAGTTTCCTAGTTAAGTTGCTTCGGAATTCATAGGTGTTTAATACCTGTTTCTCCCAAACTGCTAACAAATGTTAATAAACTTGCTAAACAAGAGAGCATGAGTACTATTCATCCAGTTATCTATTTGAAATACCTTCTGCTAGTATTCTTCTGTAAATCAGTTCTTCTAATTCTTCTCTCTGATGTGTGAATTTTCTTTTTCATTATTCCAAAGTGACAGTGATACAAACAATTTTTATTTTAATGAAATGTTACTGAATCATCTAATTGTCTTTCAGCCTTACTATGAGATTCTTGCTTCTGTTGTGATTGAAACAATTTTATTTAGCAATATTTTATTCTCATATAAGTTCCCGCTCAAAATCTTTTTCTGGCATGTCTCATATCAGGGAATTGTTTTAATTTATTCAGTCCTGGGCTCCTTTTGTAAGATTCAAAGGACAGAAAATGACCCTATAAAGTAATTTCAAAATTATCAGAAATAAGACAGCAACCAGTCAATCGTTAACACACTTCCAGGGACTCTAAATTTCTTCTTTGATACTTTCTATGTAATCACTGTTAAGACTCAGTTTTACTTAGTTTAACATTTGATGCTATTAAAGAGGCATAGGGAAATGCATTAGCAAAGTGAATTTTTGATACGTACGGGAAGAGAAGATAATAGAAATACTTGAAGGAAAAATAACCATTTCTAAAGAGAAGGAGACCTGGTTATTTTATGATTAAATTTTATGCTTTGACACTTTTCAATTCTTTGAAAGCTAGTGATAATAAGGAAAATTACTTCTTAGTCTGAGCAGCAGCTTAAATGAAACCAATAAAACCTAAACACTGCAACTTTTGTACGTTAGTTAAATGTATTTTATCTCTTAGAGCTAAAGTGGATAATGAAATTTGTTACTTAAGGGATGATCAGTGAAAGTGGAAATTTTGATAATTTTATGTTCCATATCTAGGGTGTCAGAATTACATATGATTAAAATGTTGCTGCCATGGCTAAGAGGGAGTCCTGTGGGTTATGAATTAATACTAAGGGAACAAAAATGGAGTTAATAACTATTCCTTTTTCTCTTCAGTTAGAGATAAAAGTGAATTTCTTTTTCTGTCTCTAAGTGTCTCAAGACACATTTTAAGTTATCTAAGAAATATAGATAATTCCTTAACTTTGTAGTCTGTTTAGATAAGCAACAATAGTTGCTGTTAGACAATAAAGAAAGATGCTGATGGAGGCCTTAGGGTTAGACACTGATGACTGCAGAGGCCTTATTTTTCAAGGGGTGTAAGGTTCAAAGGATGTTTTAAGCAGATATATACAAAAACTTGACTAACAGCAATAGAATAACTTTTGGTATCATTTGGCTGAAGAAAGGTGGTAGATCTTAAAGTCAGAAGAAAACTATAAAGGAACACCAGGCACCAAATACAGTGTGAACTGAATTAAGAGAAGTTGAACATTTGTCTACAATGTAGAACATGGACTTTAGACTGTGCCTGCAGTTTTCTAAATCTACATAAAAATGTGTCTTTCCTAAAGGGCTCTGAACTTAATGGACCGAGTAAAAAAAGTGCAGGTAATATAAAAAGTGAAAAGTAACTTCTGCTCTCTTACACATGGAATATAGAGACAGAATGAAGAACAGAAAAAAGTGGTCCTCAGGCTTGGTTCAGCAAGATAATTAGTGAAATGCACTGCCTTTAAAACTATTGGTCCTGAAATTAGAGTCCTAAATCTTTATTTGCCTACCTAGGTAAGAGTATCTGGAGCCTTTAAATAGATCAACTTTAGTTAATATTCTAGAATGGCTTTGGATACTGAATATAAGATATTTCAATGTATTTTAGAAACGTTTTATTTCTAGATTAAGTCTGTGTCTTGGTAGATTGCAGTGTCTCCAGTACCCAGATAAGTATTTATTATAGTGATGTTTTTGACAACTCCAATTTAGGCACTGGAAAGTAATCTGAAAGTATTAATTTTAATTAATTAAAAGAGAAGCAAAAAATGGAAAAACCTCAGATGATCTGTCATTTGGATGACACCCAGAGTAAAAATCCTAGAAATATATATTTCTCAGGAATTTTTGAATCTGAGGGGGAAACAACCAACAAACGGAAAAAAAAATAAATTCTGCTATTGAAACCAAGAGAAAACTTAAGGAATACACTTTCAATGTTGTCTTTAATTATTAAAAATGGTACATAATGAAAGAAATATAATGTTATTTGTAATACTGATATGCAGAATTGGAGAGAAACTGAAATTTCAGACTTGAAATTATTAGTCATTTACCATGAACTGCTAAAAGCACCAATGGTAGCTTGCCACTTTATACTGATTTTCAGTTCATTTTTCCCAAGTTCTTTGTTATGGAGCATAATATCAGTTTGATGCAGGTTTCAGTGTCTGGCACATGCTAAATGTGACATGGCAGCTTAAACTCATTTTAAAAAAAGATTGGTAATGAACACTACAATCAACATGGTACCGCATATTTACACTGATGGTAAATGCAATATTAATTTGAGCTCTGTGTACTATTCCATTCTCTAAAATCAACCACATAACTTTATGTTGACTGCTGTTTTGAACAGTGTTGCAAAAGGTGCCTGCAGGGATGGGTGAACTGGTGATTGTAACAGGCATATAGTTTTTCTTTTTGTGCTACACATACAAGAGATAACTGAAGATTCAATCTTCTCTTTCCCATCTCATTATGAGGAGGGGAAAAGGTGATGTGTGTGTTTCTGGCCTTTGGACTCTTTTTCTCTGCCTCAAACACTTGAGACCAGATATCTGCCTACAGCCATAAAAGCTATTAAAAAATTACAAAAGCTCACATCAGCAAGAGCGTTTTGCAGTTCATCCAGGGTTTGCAGCTTGAGAATTGGAAATATCTTGGGTCTGCTGGTGAGAAGTGCCTTTGGGAAGACATTCTAAAAATTGTACAAGGAGTGTAGCCTGACATGCAGGCAAGGAAATAAAAGCTTACGATAAGAATTCTTAGGTATATTTTAGTATTTTTGAGAAGTGACCTAAGCATTTAGATGCGTGAACTCTAAGTGCCGAAACCACTTTTCAAAGCACACAAACTCCTAACCCACTTAGAATGCCTCTGCGTCAGCATTTTAGTTCAAATCAGAAGTGCACTTTGAAGTAAATCTCCCAGTTGCCAACACCTTCCCACCTCCTCCTGCCCCTTACTACCCTCCATGTTGCAGAGCACGAACTCACCCACTCAGGACCCTAAGGACCTACCCAGGCTTGCCTTGGCCTGAGCTGGATGTATATTTTTTCAGCAGTCCTAGAGCTCAAGTGACTGGTGCCTGCCCTGCCATAGCTGAAGCCCTGGGAATACCACACATGGCAAAGCTCTTATACTCCTCAGCTGTCACTGAGTAACAATCACCCTTCACATTAGGCTTTGTGCAATTTTCCAGCTTAAGCTGGGACCCAGTGAGAAGAAAGCAGACAGTGATGAAAAAAACACATAAAAATAGCCTGAAGTGGCCCCAGGTCTATGAGGTAGGGAACTCCACTCCTAGCCATGGTGTCATGATGCAATTCATTCACTGTAAACCTTCCCTCTCATTATTGAAGAAAACTGCATCCATCAAGCTTAGGACCCAGGGGAATACTGAAAGCATGAGCATTGCACCACAGCAAAGAGGTAAGTAACAGGAAGGGTGGTTATGCATAACAATTTGAACTGTATTGTTATTACTGGGTTGTGGTTTTTTTTAAAATTATTTAGATCATGTGGACTACTAGGCAGTTAAAACGTTAACTAGACAAGCAACGCATTTCTGTTGTTATATACAGAGTGTAGCCCCTTTTGACCATAGCAAGATTTTTAGTGAAACAGTGCCTGTGGAGAAACAGATTTCAGGGTCTCAACACTAATGTTTTGCCCATAAAGTCCTTGTTCCTTGTTATCATAAATTTGCCATTCAAATCTGATCCTTAATATCTCTTTGGCACCAGAATAAGTCCAAAGACAGCTTTGACTTTCTTTATAAAAAGAAGTAATATCAAAAATATCTTCAATCAACTGTTATGAGGCTGCATGGTAGCAAGTTCATCCTGTACTTCTTAAAGAGGATTTATCTGAAAGGGAAAATTCCTATTAAAATAAGCTTATTGGCAGATCATTGCCTAGCAAAATTCTTCAAATCACCTATTCCACAAAAGGTCATGTTTTAGTTTCTAATCTATCTAGAATACCTGTCCTTAAAATTTTCCCCACAGTCTATTCTGCAAGGCCATTCCAGTGGCCTCTTCTCAGACTCCTGTCAACACTGACTATCTGGAATTTAGTACAAGAGGTCTATGTATTTTTTTAAAAAAAACCTGCTATGATAACCAGCTCTAAGCAAGAGCTCTAAGTTGGCAGTTTTTCAAGGCCTGGGTGATTTTTGGTCTACCTTTTGGCAGAAGTTCACTTCCCAAATACTGTGGGTTTAGGTGTTTAACAGGTTTGCCAGTAACCAAGCAGAAGTTTGCTTAAGTTGTATTTAGATATGAATGGCTTTTGTTTGTGGGGATTTTTTCTGTTTGGTTGGTTGGTTTTTAGTCCCTTATGCAAAAAAATATTTAAATAAAAACTTAGAAAGTAAAGAAGTAATTAGAAGTGTCGTATTTCATGGCATCAAGCAAAATTTGTCATTTTTTGCTTAGTCAAATTTCTCTAAAAATTCTTTAAGGGTTATTAATTCCTGTTGCCTGAGTGAATGGCAAGAGGAGCTGCAAGTTTATTTGAATGCCCATCACAGTTCCAATGAGTGACACATTCTGTAAGCCCCTATTTAACTAAGGTTAACTTAGTTCAAGGTTTTTTGTTTGGGTTTTTTTGGCTGGTATTTGGGTTTTGGTGGGGGTTTTTTAGGGTCTATTGATACACCGGGTTAATTCCAGCAAGCTGGTTTAGGTAAGGTTTTATTTACACAGGTTGAAACCTATTTCACAGTCTAAAACATATACACACGCAAAGCTACCACAGGGACATATTGTGCATTTACAAATAGAAAAGGAATTGTCAGATTCACAGCATTTCAACACTAACTTGGCAGATTTTCTGCTTATTCCTGGCAGTGCTGAATGTATTCCAGTTCATATTTTTTTCCTGTGTGTCCTAGGCCCAAAGCCAATACATACACTCACATATGGGGAATTCTTGGTACAACCAGGTGTTTAGGGATGAATCCTTCTAGTGTTGGCATCTGGGCCTGGGTCTGCTCCCTTGGCACATTCTTCTCTCTGACTCCTGGATTGGTTCTGCTCCTGACTGCTGCAACATCTGTTCAGCTGTCTGCAGCTTGGTAAAGTGTTGTGTTTCTTTATATTTCTGCATGTCAGATTTCTTTGATACTCTCAGAAGCATGTACAAGTTAAATTTTATTCCATTGTGCTAGTTAATAGGGCAAAATATGGATTTTTTGATGGATATATGGATATATGATTTTACATGATCCATATGAAGACACAAAGCCCTCATATACAGAGGCATCTTCGTGTCTCTGTTCATTGTGAAACTGTAGAAATTTGTTTATGCATTTATATTTTCTTACATATTTTACATGGGGTTTGGGGATTTTTGGTTTTATTGGTTTTGGGGTTTTGTGTGTGTGTGTTTGTTTTTTTTTTTAAATAATAAGTAATCATATCACATTCGCTTTAAAGGAAAGCACTCACTACTTAGGCTGCCTCTATAAAATCGATTCCTTTAAAAGAGGACTCCCTGTGATCAGCAGTTCATTATTTACATAATTTTTCTATAAACAAAATTGAATTATACTTAATGTTGTATTATTTGCTGAAGCACATTAATAGTGGAATAGTTCTAACAGTTAAAAAAAAAAAAAAGTAAAAAAGACTTGGGGTGACAGAAGGATGTGATGATGCATTCAACAGTTTCAAGTATTCTGCTGCTAAACCTAGCTGTGATTAATAGCATGTGATCCCTTCCTGTGGCCATCAAAAGGCTTAGAATATGTGTGAGATTTTATAGGCTTGAAGTACATGAACAAGTTCATATATATTGTTGCATATGAAGTAATATTAAAGGTTGTCAGTGAGAAAATGAGCTGGATCCTGACTTCTTTTGGCCACTTCTTTCAAATGTCTTGTATTTGTATTTTTCTGACTGAAATCCCTTCCATTGCAGCATCTCTTGCTCCCCACCTCACTCCACATAAAAGCCACAAGACTTCTCTTGCAGAGCATCTTCGCTTTGGAATCTGTGATCACTTGAAAGATTCAGTGACTCAGACCAGCTTCTTCAAAGCAAATATTGCTTAACTACACACAAGAACAGAACAATTAGGAAGAGAAAGGTTAAAACAATTCTTAGTAGAGCTCAGTAATTCCTTTAAGAGTTAGGTAGGTTTAATTTATGTCAAGTGTTTGAACTCCTCTGAGAAAGTTAGTGCTTTCTTCTCATTGCTTACTCAGTTACTGAAATAACATGCTTTGCTTCATTTTGTTTGATAAAGGAGCTTCTTTTGTGTTTATTTACTGTTTATTACTGTTTATTTATGGTTACATTTTTTCCTTTTATTAGAAAATATTTCTTTCAAAATCAGTTTTGAATGTATTGCCTCTCTACTTTACTGCTTACATGATATTTTGAGACAGTTAGAAGCCAGACTGGTTACCCTTAAAACAAAGAACCATTTCCCAAGAAAGACCGCCTAGCCTATCCACTTTCCTTTCAGATTTGTGCATAAATTGGTTGAGTAGGAATACTGGCCGTGTTTAACCTAAGCTGAGTAACCTGGGCAATGACATGGGAAAAAAAATAAAAAACAATCACCCTGAACTATTGAAGTATACATTTTAAGAACAAGACAATCTTACAGTTTAAGAATGAGGTAAACTGGCAACTGGACTGAAGAACAGGCTCCCCTTTTAGAAAGAGAAAAATGAAGATAAAAGTGGAAGCATAACTTGGAATAGACTAGCAAAAGAAATCTTCAGAGGTTAACACTGTAGGCAGTCTGCCATGGACTCTTAAGATTATATTCATATATAGTTGCTGATCTCTTCCCAGAGTAATAAATATACAATGACTAATAATTCTGGGAATCTTTAGCAGAAGGAAGATATTGTTAGTAATGCTTTAGACTAGATATCCTTGGATATAACAGCTGCCAGATTTACCTACCTGATAGTAAAAAAGCCAATGGAAAAAAACTGCATTATACATGGCATTGATAAGCAATGAAGATCTTATGGTGAACTAGTCACAAAAAATAACTGTCAAATTGATGCTGATATGATCCTCTTGAATTAAATGTAAGGATTCTGATTTCCAAAGGAACACTTTTGAACTGTTATGCTTTATTTGAACACTGCCATGTAGTCAACTTCTTTATGCAGTCTAACATGGTAATGGATTCAAAGCATAGTAAAAATCAAACTTAAATGCTCACAATAGCCATTTAAAAAATACTTTGATTGAAAAATTAATCACTTATGTTATCACCCATATGTCCATGTATAACCCCAACCTTAGTGTTATATATAGATAGTAATAGCTATTTCATCTATGTGAGCATGCAGCACAATTTGTCTGAACAACTCTGATTCCTAGCTGAATCCCACCCCAGAACAGAAAGCTAATAAAAGGTCTAGCTCATCCTAAGTAAGCCATATTATGAAGGTTTAACTGATAATTGTTACAAAGAAGACCTGTACATCCCAGTTGCATTTCACATTCAACATGCAGAGAATGTGGTAGCCAAGCTATTTATTTTTATTCTACTTACTCTATCATTATTTTACATTACATTAGCTGCACACCATCCACTCTGCACACGTAATAAGGTATGGGTCCTCCAGACCCCTGCATCATTAACTACATACCAAAAAGTCATTATTATCTGCTTGCTGTTCAGCAGACTTTGTGAAATGAATTGGTGGTCTCAGGCAAATGTCCACAGCTCAACGAGTTCGTGATGCAGTTAGTATTACTGTACTCCATTACTGAAAGAGTAAGCAAATAGTGCATAGAGTGGCACATCACCCACTGAATTATACTGTGTCTATTAAAGGTGGCCACTGCAGCTAAACTTTAAAATAAACCACGAAAACTTAAAAAAGCCAAATGAGGCAATATGGTTTGTTTGCAGGAATCTGTATTTAAAAACTGGGATTTTCTGTGCCCATAACTATCAATCAGTTACCATAGGCTATAGACACATGTACATTAGAGAAGAATTACACTAGGTGATTACATAGGTAAGATGTATGTTTTAATTCTAAGAGTTGTAACAGTGAAGAATGCCAAAACTCAAAAATAGTCCTGGAACATTATTAGTAATAATTCACTCACAGATCCATTTTCCATGGTCCTTTTTCCAATTTCTATAAAAAACGTAAATGTATATAATGTATAAGTGAACCTGTAGGCATTACCGGGAATATATATGTATTTGCTGGAGAGCTACATGATCTTTTATCTGGGACAGAAAGAAAAGATTTTGTTCCTACAAAAAATATAGACTGTGATCCTAACGGTAAAGAAATATGAAGTACACTTAAGTGTATATTCCAGTGAAGGAAATCTCTGTGTTAAATTTGAGTTAGATTAGGAAGTCTTTGCACATGTTGGTGAACTCTGTTTCAGAGTAATATTTTGAGTATTAGTAGGACTGTTCACATTGAAAAAATCATTACTCATAAAAATCTGGGTAAAAATTAAAATAAGTCATACATTTAAGAACAGAATTAAAATAAAACCCTATAGATTGGTCTCTATATTTTATGCTTATTTTTGCAATTGATAGAAATTCAACATGAAACACAAAAGTAAAAAAACCATTCAAACAAAAGTATACAGAAAATATTCAAAAAGAGTGTCAAAATTCCAAAGAACAGTTAGCATTTAATAAGTTATGCAGTTACTTAAGTGTTATGTGGCCATTCATGTGACAGTATCATCAGAGATTATGCCATAACATTATATAGATGTCACATTGGCACATGATCATAGTCTAATGTGACATGATGCTAGCAGTAAAGAATTAGACAGCTTTTAAAAAGTAATATATTCCCGGTCTCCTGTGCCTACAAATTTCATCTAACTTTACAATTGGCAATGTCGGATATACTAGGAAAGCTGTGAAGGTATCAGACATGAGTAAGCTAATTCTTTATTTCTTTATTTATTTCCTGATTCTTGATGCTATTACTGAAACAGGAAATAAGGTATCTCTAGGCAGAGCAGTGTGACAAGCTTATCTGCTTGGCAGATAAGTGTGTCCTAGAGGGTGCAGTAAACAAAGGTCACTTATTTAAGAAACGTATCTTTTCTCATGTAAATAATATTAGCAATGGTTGGTTTTGCTGCTGAATATTTGGTACAAGTTCTTTAAAGATCATAGGATTCCAGTACATTCCCCAGATTCCCAATTGTTCTTTTACAGACCATGACATTGGCATCCATAAGGCTCTGGACGAGAAAAGGACTGAAATACCATGATTTATACTGTAGAGAAAATGCACCTTTTGCTCTTTCTATTATGCTTCTGTAAAGTACCAAGCTTTACTTTTCACTGCATCATTGCAGCTAATTGTAGCTACAACTTCCAGTTCACATTATTTTGAAGCGGGTTCAAGGAAGCACCTCTTGTAGACCTGCAGACTGTGACAGAAATGTGAGCTTTTTTCTTAGGTAACGGTAAGATGAGAATCTCGGCATGTGAAGGAAAGGAAAAAGAAAATTTGCACTACTTGTATATTTGTTTCCTGAGTGCAGATAACTCATGATACAAAAAGAAATAAAATACAAAGAACTACAAAGAAGACATTAAATGCAACATCAGAGAATGAAATTGTTTCTACTTGAAAAGAAGTACCTATGATGAATGTGGCAATTACTGTGAACAGACAAGGCAACAAATGAAGGACTTAGAGAATGGTGCAGATAGACATTCATGACAGATGTTATGAGGATGCCAATGGACAAATTGCCAGACAAGTAAGTCAGAGAAGACACTGACAAATATACTGCAAGGGATAACTTTTCAAAGAAGGTCAGGAAAGGGAAAAAAAAAAAAAAAAAAAAAAAGCTTATATAATGTAAATCTGTAACAAATTTATGCTTTGTGTCTTAAAAAATTACAAGACAGTATACAGAATGATAAAGTTACCACATCAAATAAAAAATTTATACCCTGAAGGTGTTTCTTTGTCCCAGATAATTGCCACCTTTGGTAAACTGTACTATACAAAATGACTTCAGCTTTACAGATGTGCTAGAGGAATCAAGACCTCAGGTATACATGACAGGACATGGGGAGAGGTATGTTTCTCAGAATGGGACTCAAAGTATCAGGTTTGAAGCAACCTAAAACAACCACCAAATATTGGACAGATGGTTTGGCATAAAGAACAGCATAGGAAAATATGTTTGTGCATTTCATGTAAATCAAAAAAATGCAAGGATCTGTGCTAAGGTTTTCAGAATTAAAATTTCTTGGAGAAATGAATGCAAGTTATATCTCTCCATTCTCCAGTCTCCCTCTCGTGCTCTGCAAATGTGCTTATCAGCTGTCATATGTCAAGTATGTCATATGTCACACATATGCATATATAGAAATACACGGAGTCGCACCTACATATAGAAATCTATGCCAGTCACCTGGGTGAAAAGGAGTCCTGTGTTCAGGACTTCAGTTTAACTTGGTTTAGATGAGGTATCTGAACCACCATCATGTTCCAAGGAGAAGTTCTAAGCTGAGGGACATTGGATCATATGGGGGAAGATTAAGTCCCTTTAAAGAAAAAAGTCTCCTTCCTAGATATGACAAAGAAGTAATGATCAATGTGGGAACAGGAGACTGCCATGTTATGTTGTACCATACCATAATAACCTAGGTAGTTTTCATTTATTCCTTGGTAGATATATATTAAAAATAAAATAAAATCAGCATATTGAAAAATCTTTTTTACATCCTCTAATAATGCACTTATAAGAGGTGATTTCAGTAAAGAAGACAAGGACAAATATTTAATATTAATAAGCAAAAAATATTTTTAGTATGAGTATATGTAGTAACTGATTAATTTTATATAAATATTCTACATTTTTTGCTTCTTGCATTGGCAAGCAAGTTGATTGTAATGCATGCCCAATAATTTAGTTACTTTTTGTTTTGGTTTGGTTTTACTTCCTGTGAGTTAAGCTATAGTGACCAAAATAAGAGACAAGTTGTTGCATTATATAGCTGACTTCTAAGATTTGATTAGGTGTTTCTGTCGTACCTGGAAAAATATGAATTTCAGGAAAGTAAATCAATAAAATTAGTTGTAGATGTTTAATTATTCAGTAGCATGTTAGCAATTAAAGAGTTTGGGTTTAATTTTAGAAAGAAATACACGTTTCATGATATTGATCTTCCACCACTAAATAGAATCAGATTATATCACCTATGTTCCCTTCCGCAGAATTTAAGACAAAAAATGCGTTGCTAGTAATACATATGAGGTTTATTAACACTCAGATTATAACATGCCCACCTGGGAAAGAAAGAGTAAGTTTTAAAATTTGGTGTTTAAATCATACCTTCTCAAGGCCCTTGGTACAGCCTTGCACTCTCCAGTGGTTTTGGCTGCCTGCATCAGACTACTGTAAGAAAGACCTCTGAGAAGTGGGGTCCTCCACCTCACCTTCACTTGGAAACTGTATTTACATTCCAGCCCTGGCCCTTGGTCTCTGCCTGTGTGCCTGTGCAATCCTGGCCAGGCATTTCACTTATTCAGATCCTGACTCTGACCCACCCTTATGCAGGTGTCCATTGTTGCAGCTCTGTGACACTCTTTAGTGAAGTCCCTTTTACTTCCTACAGCTAAACAGATGGAAAAAAAGGAAAACTGTGTAATGAAATGAACATGCTCAGACCACGTAGTCCAAAGTCTAGTGGTTGGTTGTCTGTCATGTGAACAAAACTTAACTTGGCCTTTCTAAGGATGAGGGATGAGAGAGTGAGAGAGATGAGACAAGATTTTTTCCCACCCTTATGCATTTCTCCTATATGAATATATACATATATTAATTTCCTACATGAGAACTCTGGTTAACAAAAGCCCCTCACCTCATGAAAATAATTTCATTAATATTTCTTATGCATTTGCACACTATAGAATTAAAGACTGAAATGTATTGAGAAAGAAATTGTAATACTGATACTTACTAGCTTGTCATTGCTTTACCATGCAATATTCACACTTTGCCATTTTAGTTTTCAGTTCAGTTCTCATTCTGTATGAGTTGTGTGTCTTAATATCTTTATATATCTACATCTGCATTGATGTTCTGTAAGTCTACAGCATGAGAAGAATCCCACGAAATCACAAAGAAGTAAACAGAATACAGAAAGGGGCAGGGGGGCAAGAGGTAAAGCTAGAATCTCAGTGTTTTTTCTTCAGTGCCTATTGACAGGCTTCAGCCATTCCCACAAAAGCAGACTAAAGAATTCTCTCTCTTTCTCTCAATATACAGTCTCCAAAAAAAAGGGGAACATGTATTTTTGCATATAAGCAGTAAACTAGAATAAATAATGCTTTACATGAGAAGTAATCTGCTGCTCCTGTGTAGCACACGACTCCTTTTGATTCTTAAAGGTATTACATGAAAAGGACTGTTCCTACAAATCTTTTACTAGGTCAGAAATAGTAAACCCTTGTCTTTTTGTTATTATAGAATCTCAGACTCATAGAATCATAGAATATCTCAATTTGGAAGGGACCCATAAGGATCATTGAGTCCAAATCCCTAGTCCTCACGGGACTACCTAAAATTAAATCATATGACCAAGAGTGGTGTCTTCAGTATTTTTGTATCAAGTCAATCTGTCCAAGGATAATACTTTTTCTCTATATCATTTTATGTTTGTCAAAGCATAATCTGTGCTAAAATAAAACTGAGAAATCTGAATGAGTAGTTTGTATTTCTGTACCATTAGCTAGTTCGGCAGATCAGTTCTGAATTAATAAGTGGACCAGCAGCAGCATTGACTAGCTGCTGGTTAATATAAAGAGCAAATACAACAAAATGACTTCCAAAATACACGCAAAAACAGATTATTATTAAGCAACTGCATTCAGGTAAAGAATTTTCATGATGCAGCTACCACAAGAACAGACCTGGCAGTGAAAATCATCAAAGGTGGGGGGTTTTTTAAGGTGCAGAGAAAGTCAGCAAAAGGCTCTCAGATAATATTGCTATATAACAGAGGGCAAAACAAAGTTCTTTTTTGAGCAAAGTGATCATGCAGGCATTAAAAACAAATATTTAGTTAGTAGATAAAATGTCAGTCTGAACAGAGAAGACAGGGAAAATACATTTCCCAGCTAAAACAAGCATAAAAGAAACAATTAGAAAATGTCATCATTGTCCTGTGCCTAGACAAAGTAAACGTGGAAAGATTTTTAATTATAGTCTTGATAAGTCAGTGAAATGAATGTGATTATAATGAAACTATACCTGTCAGTATAATATTTAGCAATTTTCAGTGAGACTTTCAGAGTAAATATCAAAGCAGGACAAGAAATCAAGGAACAGTGTCTTAATTCCTGAAAAAGAAATGTTAACGTACCAGTATTTCTTTGAATGCTATCAATCTTGTTTAACACAGCTGCATTTTTTTTAACAGAACTACAACCCAACAGTCTGATTTTTATATCTTTGAATTTGGAATATTTGCTAGCAGCAGTCATTCAGGAGCCAGATGATTCTTTTAAATCTGGGCTGCCTCTTTTCTCCTCCTATATCTTGATCACAACATCCCTAAATTTATGGAAAGTTCATATATTTCTAAAGGTATGACATAATATTTAACTGTAGTCACTTTGACCATTGGTAGGTATTAAAATCAAAGAATTCATGTGTTTGTTCAAAACAGAAAATTGTTCTCTTCTGACCAATCAACACTGTTCATTCTTTTAATTATTCTTCACAAGCTATTTTTAGAAATGAAAGCTAGTGATACACTTCAGAGAAATTTAAAATAATACATTTCAATATATCTTTCAAGAATGACTCCTACTGATACAATGATATCACAGGATTTTTTAAGATTGGAAGACCTTTGCTATTAACCTATTAATTATGGTAATGATGGTAAAGATCAGGTCTTTAGACAGGTTATGGTAATATTTCTCTAAATCACTGTTTATTTCTTGTTTGATTGGTTGGGGGTTCTTTTGAACTATAAAGTTAAAGCTTTTGAAAGCTTAACTTTAAAATGCTGGTTTGCGTATGCTGACAGTGCTGATTCTGTTAAAAATCGTCTCTTCATCTGGCCCTTGGAAATGTTACTGATTTTTTTCTTAATTTCAAGTCATTAAATTGCCCAAAGCTGTTCTTTTCATTTTTATTTTTTTCCATCCTGCTGGGTCTCATTACAGCCTGCAACTAGCAAGTACTCTTGATACTCACAATGACCCACAAACCTAACAACCTTTAATTAAGTGATTATATCTATATAGTACCTGTTACAGTTTCTAGGTATCTAAACAGATTAGTGCCCTCTAAGAAGTGAGTTTGTAAAGAAAGTTTGAGAAATATTTGTATAATCGGAATTTACAGGTGGTGATGTCAAACTGTTAGAGCAGCTGATCCAAAGCTCAATTAACAGTTTACAAGAAGCATCCTGCTCCCTTATTTTTAATCTCTGCTACAACAATACACAGGCATCTTCCCACATGACTCTGACTGCAGAGATAAAAGATTATTTTGGGTACATTTGAGACAATTCAAGAGCACCAGTTCAGAACATGTTTTAGGCATATACTTTATTGAGTAGTAAAGTAGTATTTAACTTAAAATTGATTTGATATTCTGGTCTGGATCTATCTCCCCTAGCTCTAGGCACCAGTAGCTGCCACCTCCTTGTACAGCTAGTAAAATTGAGAGAGGTAGGGCTATGGGATAAGTCCTGTCCTCTGTAAGTGCAGTCTGAAATTAGTAACAGTCTCTGGTCCCAGGGGACCAGGGCAATGTTAGCAGGTGGGGTGGCAGAATAGCAATGGATCTGCTGAGTAAAACAGTTGACTCTGAGTACCAGATGCCCACAGGACATATATTTCAGTCATCTGACCAGAGAACTGCCTGAGCTGAGGCCAGTGGACTGTATGCCCATCAGCAGATGGAGCACCATAGTTGTGTCTTGACAGAGCAGCCTCCCCTTTAATTTTAGACATCAGGAATTTCAGCTACTGTGAAACCACTCAGTAAAGTCACTGAGAGCTCAGTGTGTGGAGGTGACTGGGAGACTTGCTTCAGAAGTGCATCCTGATCCAAACTAGAACACTAATATGTTGTTAGGATCCTTGAAGTGACAACAGGTACCTAATAAATTCAGCTGCAAATCATTTTCTTTTTCTAGTTTTGCTTTGCAGAGGTGGAAAGAGAGAAAGGAAGACAAAGCTTTAAAAGTATCTCACGTGAAGGGGAAGCTCTTACAGTTGTGGAGTGCTACCAATATCCACTAACTTCCAGAATAGATATTAGATTAAAACTGCAGTTAAATTTCCCTGAGCAAGCAATAGTAAAAAGTTTTCATCTTTCAGTTTTATCTCCAGATTTATGAATCACAAACGTTAATTAAAAAGAACTGAGATCTTTTCACTTTACCCTGCTATGATTTGTTTTAGTTACAAAGTGATCAAGATTCCAGTAGATAGAAGAACACATTCTTTTATGCTTCAAAGATGACAATTTTGGCAGACGCAATGAAGGAGATTTGACTTTCATAATGGGTGTACAAAAATTATTTAGACTGACAAGAGCAGAATGATAAAGCCTTTACAGTATAAATTAGCTGTATTTTGTTTTGAAATGTCTAAGCATTTATATGTAGTCTAAATTAAATACTAGTTTGTATTTAATGCAGTAAAATACTACTTTATTAAAACCTGCAAGCATAAAAAGCAAAATCTTCTAAAGAATTAGGTTTTACTACATAGCTCTGAAAAGTAAAACAGTTTCTTTTGCAACTAAAAGAGAAGACAGTCTGAAGGGTACTCCCTTCGCACTGGTACTGGCATAACAAGGCCTCTGAGGGTGCAGCTCTTTGCAATCACTATTTTATTAAACGTCAGAAAGTGTAATGTTGAAAGTGCACATTGAAGACTCATGTAATATAGCTTACCTTACACACATAACCTTCACAAAAACATCTCCCAAATCTGCTTGCTGAAAGATTTATGGCATCATGCAAGTTTTACACCAGTGAGTGTACTAATGGCTTTGCCTGATGGATCCCACAGGAGTCGTGCTGTCTGGAAAATGCCGAAGTATAGAGCAGCACTTAAGCATCACAACTATAGGCTAGTTGGTAGAAAAAGTTCTAGGGCATAGAAGATAAAATATTAAAATATATGGAAGTCTTAAGTCTAAAAGTTTCAAAACCTTTTACATTTTGTGGTATTTAACAAGCATTAAATGTTGCATATTAGGGGTCTTAGGGGTGATACACATTTTACTTGTAATTCAGTTACATACATTGCCAGTTACAAAATTATATATGCTTCTTGGCAAAGTAAATCATACATCTAAGAGAATAAAACTTAATTACTAGAAAGCAATTTGGAATGAAATTATTTCTGAAGAACCTAAAAGAATCAGGGACTCAAATCTTCACTGATGTTCAACAGCAGTAGGGTGTCTTCTTTTAGAGGCTTATAAAATTCCCAGCTATAATTATCAGTTTCATTGCTAAGAGATATCAAAAAGATGTTGTTTTAATTTAATTTGGGTAAAATGAAAGTAAAAAAAAAAAGAGGAGAAGCAAATAAAACACAATGATGTTGAGGCTTGCTGGAGATGTAGAAGTTCTTATAACTATAAAAAGGAAATTCTTTTGTGATCCTGAATCAGGAATAGCTAAATACCATTATGTCAAACAAAGCATATGAAAAATATAAATCTAAACACATGTTATTACCATAAAGATAAATAACATCCACAATACTATCTGAAAGAAATCAACAAAAAAAATATTATTTAAAAATTCTTTGACTTAAAATTAAGAAAATAGTCTTTGGTTTAAACTTGGTATTGCAAGTTGGACAAAGGCCTTAACATTAACACCTTTCACTTTAAAATACAGTTGCATTGGTGGTTTCTCAAATTCTAGACTTTTTAGTTGTTTAAAATATTAACTCTTAAAAGACTCTCGATTTTCCTTTATTTTGGCGGGCGAGGGGTGGGGGGTAGGGATAAATCCAAAATAATAAATGCATAGTCTATGTAACTAATTACCAAGATACAAACTGAGGTCTGTGCTAGAAAAATTAAAGTGAGATACAAGATCTACAAAAGACTTTTAGGGACCTAAACTGTATGTTTTGTTGAAAAATGCAGTAACACCTGCTCCTGTGACCCAAACATAAATATAGCCTAGAATTTATTTGTAGGTGCCTAACCCTAGACTTCTGCACATGCATATTTATATAATTCAATTGCTGTCAGGAAGCTTCTGTCTGGCTGCTCACCATAGGAGAAGGGTGGGACAATGAGCATATCCTGGTGCCTATCCTATGCTCCAGGTGAGTGGCCTGACTAGCTGATAGCAAATTTATTGAGACCTTTTTCATCTGTTGTATGGTACCTAGAGTAGTGAATGTTGACCTGCATGTTGAACCTCTTTTAAGAGTGAAAACATTCTAGAACAGACTTTCAAGAGTGTTTCAAAATTGTTTCAAAAACATAGTAAGGAACAAAACAAGCAAGAGTAATAAGGGACAGCATAATTCCACAAGACAGCTTAATAACATAGAAAATTGCTTTGAGTTTCATTATTGTAGACCCAAGTTAATTTTCTTTAAATAAAATATAGTTTGGTTTACAGTTTAAAAAAACCAAGTCTTTCTTGGACTGAGCTTAAATTTAGAGGTCTTAAAACACAAAGATACCAAGCCTAGAAGGTTAACTGTCTGGACAAATTACTTTGCATCTCAAAGTAACTACAGTGTTTTTCAACCTGGCAGCACTTTAAATGGTTAGTTCCTATGCCGATAGACTAAAACCATGATTTAGTATACTTCAAATTACTGTGGTATATTGATAAGGTTACTATGATAATACAAGTCAGTCTTGAAAAATCCCACTAGCCCAATTCAGGTTTAGTAGAAGGCTTTATGGGTTTTATACTTACATGGCTATGCAAATACTCATGGCTATGTCATGCAAGAATACCTTCTGGTACTACCTTTGGGTGAATCTGAAGGGAGAGTGCCATTATTCCGAATCTGCTGCATACATTTTATGTGTTAGAAGAACAGCAATCACTAGCTCCTACCAGTTGCTCATCCTCCCTGCTGCTGCAACTCTCTTGCCTGCTTCCAGGACCAAAATACTTCTCTCGAACTATTACAACATTTTTTTTTTCCTTGTTTCATGTATTTCTTTTTTAAAGATAGATAAAAGAAATGCTAGGGTAGGGGAATAGTGGAAGAGTTTAATTTCCAATCTGTCTAAATTTAAGAAACAAATATCTTTTTTAGCAAGTCTGTTACCTTGGGATTTCAGCACTGTTTCCATGTTCAAGAGCTTTGGGTAATAATCAGTTAAGGATGCAAAATTATGAGTCCAGCAATAGCTTTGATGTTCACCTTGGAATAATCTTGATGTGAGTGTATTACAGTGCTCTGGCAATTAAATGCATGAGGCATTTCTGAGTACTGCTAGCTTGAAGTATTTTAGCCTTTTTCCATTAGAAGAATGAACTAGAGCTCCTATCACACTGTATATAGCTGTGAATATTGAAAATATATTTGAAAATATATTTAATAAAAATCTAATATTTCCAGTCTCTGAGCTAAACTTCATGTTGTCACTCTGATAATGAGATTGCAGACAAAGTGAAAAACCTCCTCTTCCCCAGCAGTGGAAGTAGGGAAATATTATCTCTTTAATGTTAACGATTAAATGTTAAATGTTTTAAATTTAACTTGCAAAAATATTTTTAAAGTATGAAGATAATGTAACTATTTGTGGGTTAGGTCCTGAATTTTTTGATAAAATATTTTTTATATTCATAGAAACACACACAACGATATATATGTGTGTGTGCGCATACATGTAGGATGAATCCAAAAGCTGTGATCATACACAATAATAAAAAATGAATTGGCAGTATATATAAAAGAATGTAAATTTAAAAAAAATAGGCCTAAACTTAAATCTGGTTTGTATATTTTTTTTCTCAGCCACTAATTCTCATGATAAAAATGTAGTAGAGAAGTATGATATTTTATTTAGATTATAGACTTTCTTCAGTTTCTTTTGAACCTATATAGATTTTCGTGTCCAGACCCACCACTCACTTGATCAGATCATACTGCACCTAATTCATACAGACCATGGACAAAGAACAGATTATCATAGCCTTCCCTAAGACTAAGTGCCCCCAAAACAGTAAGACTAAATCTTGTTTAGTTGGTTGAATAGGGCCTAATTTTGTAGCTTTTCAATGTAGCAACCAAGATTGGAAACACTAATATGAGGGAAGAGGAATGGTCTGTGAGAGAAATGGTCAAGCTGGAACAGCAGGGGAATAATTTAGAAGTGGAGGTGCACCAGCAATATCCAGTTCCTCTTGCTCCATGCCACTGTGAATTCCAAGGTAATACTATGGCCAGCTTGAATACTTGTGTGTACTGGGTGTAGGTGTCCAGGTGTTGGCAGCGTAAGGCTGCAGTGGTGGCCTCTGTGAGCTTGGCTGGGGGTGTGTAGAAGAGTCGGGAATGAAAAGGTGAATTTGAATCTCAGAAAGGAGGGAGGAAAAACATTGTTTTAATATTTCTATCCTGGGCTACATAAAAAAAAAAAAAAAGCATAACCAGCAGGTTGAGCAAGGTTATTCTCCCTCTCTACTCCACTCTCTTGAGACCCCACCTGGGGTATGGCATTCAGATTTGGGGCCCCCAACATATGAAGGACATGGACCTGTTAGAGTGAGTCCAGAGGAGGGCCATGAAGACAATCAGAGGGCTGGAGTGTCTCTTCTATGAAGACAGGCTGAGAGAGTTGAGTTTGTTCAGCCTGGAGAAGAGAAGGCTCTGGGGAGACCTTGTAAAAGCCTGCCAGTACCTCAGAGGGGCCCACAGGAAAGATGGGAAGGGACTTTTTAGCAGAACATGTAGTGATAGGACAAGGAGTTATGGCTTTAAACTGAAAGAGGGCAGATTTAGATTAGATATAAGGGAAAAAATCTTCACTGTGAGGGTGATGAGGCACTGGAACAGTTTGCCTACAGAAGCTGGGATTAACCTGTTCCTGGCAGCGTTCAAGGCCAGGCTGGATGGGGCTTTGAGCAGCCTGGGCTAGTGGAAGGTGTCCCTGCCCATGACAGATGGTTTGGAACTAGATGAACTTTAAGGTCGCTTCCAACTCAGACCATTCTATGATTCTATGATTGTCTTTTCATTTTTTTACTATCCAAATCTACTCAATCACCAGTAAATGGAATTAGCTTTTCCCAAAGTCAAGTCTGTTTTATTCACAGCAGTGATTGGTGAGTTATCTGTCTTTATCTTGATCCATAATCTTTCTAAGCCTATTTTCTCCCCTTGTCTGCTGAGGAGTGATCACTTGGGTAGATGTTTGGCTGTTAGCCAAGGCTAACTAAGAACACTGAAAAAATGGTGAGTTTCTGCTAAATGGTCAGAAAAAGGAAAGTGGAAAAGCTTTGTCTGAGCAGAGCTGGGAGTGTGGAAAATGGAATGACAATGCCATATATGTAGCACTGGCTGATGAAGCATGTTATGTTTAGTGAGTATCATCTTGTGTTTGAATGTACTGGGCTATTAGCACTTTTTGGTCATCTGCAAGTTGTTAAGCAATATCAGCAACAGGCAAGATTTAATAGGCAATAGAATTCCCTTATCAATAGCAAGTCATGAAAGTCATAAATGTAAGTATTGATACAAGCATCATTATCTATGCAGATGTATCATTTATCTCCACTAATCAGTTTGGGAGAGAAGCAAGGTATTGCCTTGTGTGCAGCCATATGCACTGTAAGGAACTGGGGAAGGATCTGACTAGTTCACAGTATCATTAGGGTTATGTACTTCACCTTTCTGCGGTCTACCATTGAATGAAAGAGATTAGTAGCACGGTTTTTGAGAACAAGTATTCTGCTAGAAGAGGTGCAGCTGAACATACTCAGCTATGCTGTTCTGGTGATTATATTTTGCAGTATTGAGACTTGAGATTGTCTAATCAGAGAAAGGGAAGTATCAAACAACTTAGAAGATCCACATCCCGGGGTGCATGAAACACAGTATAACCAGACAGGCACAAGAGGAGATTATCCCTCTGTATTTAGCATTAGTGCCACCTCACCTTGAGTACTATGTGCAGTTCTGGGTCTAGCAATTTAAGAAGGACGTGATTGAAGGTACTTGAATGCATCCAGAAGAGGGCAACAAAACTGGTGAAAGGGATGGAAGAAATGTCCTGTGAGGAGTATCTGGGGACTTTGGGTTTGTCTAGTTTGGAGAAAAGGAGGCTGACCTCATTGCTTTCTACAGCTTCCTGAGGAGGTGAAATGGAGAGGGAGGTGCTGAGCCCTCCTCCCTGATTTCCAGTGACAAGATGTGTAGGGATGGTTCAAAGCTGCATCAGGGGAGATTCAGACTAGATATTAGGAAGGTTTTCTCTATCAAGAGGGTGGTCAAACACTTGAGCAGGCCTCCTAAAGAGGTGGTCAATGCCCCAGGCCTGTGTCAGTATTCAAGAGGCATTTGGACGATGCCCGTAATAACATGCTTTAAGTCTTGGTCAGCCCTGAATTGGTCAGGCAGTTGTACTAGATGATCACTCTAGGTCCCTTCCAATTGGGATTATTCTATTCTATTCTGTTCTATTCCATTCCACTCTATAGTATTCAGGAGACATCCTGCTCACTGCTGCTTAGCTCTAGCAAAATAGATCATAGTATCATGTTCCAGATTTTTATATGAACTGAGGATTAAAAATTATCGATGTATATAATACATCTATATATCAATGTGCAAACAGATAGACAGATATACAGATGAACATTTATCCAATGTATTCAGTAAGTATGTGACTTGGTTTAGTTTATAATGAAACTGTACAAAAATAGAAGTTCTCATCTTTGTTTTAGTCCTGACATTCCGTTTCACATTATTGAACATGTCTATGGTTATTTACTTTATCATCCTCCACAAATGTCATATCAAAGGCAATTACTGTTCTTCTTAAAGCAATTGCACAATGTTCATTTGGAAGAAGATTTTCATTGAATCAGTCCTTTATATTTGTGTTACTGTTATAACACAAGTTCATGGCCTCATTGGCCACTTTCTGATAATCAATTTTCTCTGTTACTTCTACTTTCTCTTTGTCTTTAGTATGATTTTCTTTCTCTCCCTAAAATTAAATAAACAAGATAATGTTTGTTTGCTTTTCATCTCCAGAACCAGACAAGGTGCATCTAGGCATTTTAAGCCTTTAAAATAAGAAAGGTAAATGCATTGATGTGATTTTCTTATTTAGGTAGTTCTATCCCAAAGAACATCTCAGAACAGATATTCTATGACCATTTTTTGTCCTCCTGCTGTTCTCAGTGCTGTTGGTTGTGATTGTAACATTTTGCCAACAAAACCGGTTGAAGAAAGAATTTGGGATTAAGCCTCTGATGGCTGTTAGAAGGTTATTTGTAACTTTTTAGAAAATGTCATGACACTCTGATTATATACATTTGGTTCTCTAATAGACCAAATTAGCATTGTAATTTTAGTCTTCCACATATACTACTGTCTGAACTGAGGGTGTATTTTGTTTGTTTTGAAAGAGAGGAACAAAGTTTATTTCAACATGACAGTTGTCTTTTTCTGTCAAGCTTTCGTTCTTGTGTCAGAGACTAACATGCTTATTTCAGTTATATACTGGAAAATGCCTAGCGTCATTTGTGAAGGCTCTGGAAGATCCACATAAATGCAAATATATGCATACACATATACATATGCATCTATGCATATATATACATGTATGAATACATATGCTCATATACACATTTGCATATACATATATACACATGCATACATATGTTGCCTATGAGCAACCCATGACTATCTGCAAAGGGATGTGAAGCCAAATAGGTTTTCCTTAAGAAACATCTAATGCCACTCAGCTTCACTGTGTATACAATGAATGGAGACTTTGGATACACTATTCATTTGGGGTAATATTAATCTATCATGCTTTGGCCATATGTAGACTACATACATACATCACTGTGGGATGCCTCTAGGCAATACAGACGCTCCAGCACAGTTCTCATTGAGGCCATCTTTCAATAATTCTCATTACTGTGGCTAAATAAATGTATCTGAATGTTTTGTATGTGATGTCTCCTTCTTTTCATATTCCCATTATGAAAGACAATTCATATAAGCTGAACACAAGCATTGGCTAGAGATTTAGTAAGAGAAAGACATGGGTAATATCCCTAAATATTTATCCTGGTATATGAGCACTTTGATGCTCTGAAGTCCTTTTCTGAAAACTTATAGACAGCAGAGCAGAAGCATTTCAGATTGCTCAAACTCATACTGTTTTTCTGTTTATTCATTTTAATTTATAGATTTCAGTTTTTCTGTCCCTGTACTAACACACTGATGATATTGTATTCACAACAGATGCAGATTTCAGCACGAAAACTCACATGATGTGGATATACAGAAAAATATACATGATTCCTGATAAATACTGCAGTGATAGTGGTTACATTTATGGAGTTTTGATTACATCTGCAACATCTAATCATAATTTAGATTAGGACATGCCAAATTTTTATGGTTTCAAACAATATTATTGTTTAAAGTCAACAGGTTTAAAGAATTAAATTTATGTATTACAGAGATACTTAATGAACAATATTTCAAAACCATGGTGGATCAAGCAAACTCTAAAAGGCAGTTTCTCTCCTCACATGTACTCTCAGGGAAAGCTACATTTTCTAAATACTGCTAGAAGTACCAACATCAATGAAGCAACAGAAGACCTCTGGAAAGATGAAGAAACTTAAGTCCCAGGAATCATTATAACCATATGGGCAGGGAGTGCTCCTTTTTTAAAAACTAAGCATACCCCAACAAACATGAAGTTATTTCAAATTGTGACGTAGTATGATACAGTTATTTGTTTGTAGAATAACAAAGCTTGTATTGGCAGAGACAAAAGAATAGGGCTCAAGTACAAAGTCATATTGAGGATGGTTGTTGAACTGTTTGCAATTTAACGTGTTGTAATTACACATGATTTTTCTTGTTTATTGCTATTCTTTTTGGTTCATTAAAAAAGGAAAACTAATGTTTATTTGAGTCAGATATGAATCCCACAGGAGGAATCCACATTTATCCTCCAATAACATCATTCAGTACGCATGAGAATGTAAAAAGAGAAGCACTTCATAAAAAATATAATAAAATAAAATATAATAAAATAGAAGAAAATAAAATAATATAAAATAAAATTTAAAAAACTGAGTAGTCAGAAGAGCTGTAGCACCTTGGGGAGGCAAACTGCCTGTTCACCCCAAAATGACATCATTAAAAGTACAAAAGGCTGATACAGAATCCATAGTGTGGAAATATTAAAAGTATCTCTGAAGTTTCACAAATAGTTGAAAAAGTGACATATTTAAAGTTAGATTATAGATATAGAAAAAAACAGCTCTAGGAAATGCTATTGCATTTATGAATTCAACAGACCAATTATCAAAACAACAGTATACACGAATTAAAAACGATTTCTGGTTATATTATACCATACATGATGTTCTTCATTGATTGGAGACATAAATACAGCTTTTACCTTTGGGCTTCCACACCAGCAAAATAAAAGCCCTTGTCTCCCACTCACAAATCTTCAAACACAAATACCTTTGATAAATATCTCAATAGACTTATGAGTGTTGAAAACAGCACTGCAGCTGTCCAGAGTTTCTAAATGTGAGCATTAACCATATAGTACCTAGATTAAATTTACAACCATTTGAGTCCACTGATCAAGTCCAGTTAAAAATCTTTTCATTTTTTGAGTTATTCAGTGAGCTTTCTGGTCCTAGATATTTCAGATACTTACATGAAAAATTCATGTGCTTCTGTGTATGTACGAGGTGGAGAGCCAAAACTTGATGTTCTCAATATATTGTGTGGTGTACACAGTTATACAGGAAAATAGTTTTATTTGCTGATTCAGAAAAAGCTCAGGCAACATATTATTCCTGCTTCACTCATGTAGAAGCAGTGAAGGAGATGGTTAATCCTGGTTTGGATGTGGTTTTCATGTTGTTAATAATAGAGACATTACATAAACTTGCTGCTTTCACTATTTCTTGCATTCAGATCCAAAAAACACAATGGGCATTTAAGTGCTTATGTTCCTTATATAGCCACGAAAGACAGGTAAAATCCTTAAGGTTTTCAAGAGGAGATTCTATTTTCCTAATTGAGTGAGACTCTTTGGGGGACTTCAGAATCCCTTACTGATCCCCACTGACCATATAATGAATAAGCACTTTACCTGAGGCGCCTCATATAAAATCTAGGCACAGGTTCTTGCCTGAACAGACATTTCAGTAAGTACTTCCATCAGTGTAGGGTACCAAAATATGAAATTCCCATCTAAAGCAAGTGACTTGAGTTGCCGATAGTGCATGCATGTTATTAAATGGTCTATTGTTCAGAGGGCTTGCACAGGAAGTGGGAGATCAAGATTTTAGACCTTTTTCAGGATAGGGGTGAGACAGCAGAGTTCACACACCCTGAGAAAATGACTCTCAGTTTTGGATTCCTTTCTGGGATTAGATTGCTTCATACGTAATATCTTGAGCTGCTGTCCAGGTCATGAGAACACAATGGCATATTAAACTGACTTAAATATAAACTTCTACACTTTGTGTCCCAGTTTATTACATCTAATATTTCCTCTCATTTCCTCAGTCTATTACATGCTCAGTCCAATAACTCTTCCTGTTCAGGTACATATACATTCCAAGGGCTTAAGCCGCTCCTAACCCTCACAAAAAATATGTACCATTTACTTTCTAGAAACCAGGAAAGTGTAACAAGGAAAGAAGCACTTAGTTATTTTCATTTTCCCTGTGCTCTTTCCCTAAGTGAATGCTAACAGTCACTCTCAGGGATAAGAAACAAAGTTAGGAGGAAATCTGGTCTCAACTACTGTGGTTTTTCCTATGTTTTCAAGGAAAGGATAATTTTTCAGGAAGCATATTAAGTCCTGAGAGACCAGAACATGCAAGGTGGCAAATAACAAAAGAATCAAAGCATTTATATTGTAATTTCTTTCTAGTAACCTTTAAGTACTGCAAAGATTCAGGCTATCCTTCTTTTCCATTTATTTCCACCGAGGCATTATTGCTTCTGCTTTCATCTTTTTCATGCACAAACACTTCATGTTCAATTTAAATCTGTAGTTAATGTGTTCATACTCTTTATTCTACTGAAACCTGTTTTCTTAAACCTGCCAACAGAAGCATAATTCTCTTGAGAATTTTCTTCTCCTTTTTCATAAAAGAACAGAATAGAATGCATCTGGATATCACTGCTTTCAAGAGATCTTGTATAAATCCACTACCAAAAATGTGAAGTAAATCTACATTTTCAACTTTCTGAAGTGCACATATGCAGTGGTAACCATTTAAAAAGAAGGATTTTGAAAATATATACAAAGTGTTTCTTTCCAGGGTCTGTGAATTGCTGGAAAATACTGTTATTCTAGTATAGGTATTTTGATGGGAACACATGCAAATTCTAATTACTATAGTAAAGTTATTCCATAGTACTTGCCTTATTATACCACCTCATTTCAAAAACTACGTGAAGTAATTCCCTTCTCTCACAGGTTTCCCTGTATGAGTTGGTAGAGGGCATCTCCTTATATTAATTATACCAATTTTTTTCCCATCCCTTTTGCTTTACCAGGATGAGGAGGTAATGACAGCATGTTTAGGCCCTGACTTTTAAGCTGAAGAGATCTTGACAAAAACCTGTGTGAGTTAGTTTAGTGTTGGTTATCATTCTACAATAGTAAGACAACACTGAACTAGGGGACAGAAGCATACTTATGGATCATTTACTGCAAAACAACTTCATATCTTATGGTAGACATAATTGTGTGGTTATGTTTTATTATTGTATAAGGAGTAGTACTGAAGAATCCTCACAAAATTTTCAGCAGAATGTGAAGAAGTAGAGATGAAAAGATAGTCCAGATAAGTGGACTGACATTTTCACTTGCACTTTCACTGGAACGGAGATTTTGAAATGACATGATCAATTAACTTAATGAAGACAAAACAAACACATAAACAAAAATCCCTTAAAGAAAACCTATTAGCCCCCATCCCTACCTGTCCCCACCATGTATAATTCAGACTGCTTATTTTTGACATCCAAGTTTTACCAACCATTTGCTTTTTGCATATTATTTCTCTGTTGAACCTATAAAAGACTAAAAGGATGGAACTGCTCACAGTATTAATTTAGATGTCATTTTCTGACCACCAGTGACCTGCCCACAAAGTGAAATTGGAACAATTAGCATGTATTCATAGTACAGAAAAGATTAGTCAAATTCAATAAATTAAGTTCTCTCTCTCTTTCTCTTTACAGTTGAACTAGTATGTCTTAACTAGGTATTAGTGACCAGTGGAGTTTTAAGCAGTTCCAAAATAAAAACCCAGAGTTTTACAAGTTTTTTTCCAAAACTATATGATTTATGATAATATAATAAAAAGCACATTGTAAGTTCTGTATATCTAGTCTACTTGCCTCCATTGAGCAAGCTTTAAACTGGTCTTGAAACAGGGCTTTAAACTGAAAGACTTGAGGGAAGAGGTCCAGTGTGGCAATGCTCACGCCATCACATCCAACTGGGGAACAAGCCAGCCCAACCACAGAAGAGATATATTTTCCTTGTCTGACTCCCAAGATGAATACCAGAAGGCCAGCCACCTCAAGGATGTGTGTGGCTATGGTGGATCCTCTTGCACTCCTGGGAAACCTGCAGGCTTGATTACCTTTCTGAAATGCCTGTACACCAACATCTGCAGAATGGAGCATAAACAGGAAGAATTAGAAGTTTGTGTACAGTCACAGGTCCATGACTTCACTGCAATTACAGAGACATGGTGGGATAGCTCGCATGACTGGAATGCTGTCATGGGTGGCTATATACTTTTAGGAAAGACAGGCCAACAAGGTGATGAGGTAGAGTTGCTCTTTATGTAAGGAAGCAACAGGAATGTATCGAGCTCTCCCTTAGCGTGGATGCAGAATGAGTCAAGAGCTTATGGATAAAGATCAAGGGGCAGGTCAACATCAGGGACACTGCTGTGGGTGTTTATTACATGCCACTTGATCAGGAAGAGGAAGTCAATGAGGCCTTCTCCAGACAACTGGAGATAACCTCACAATCATAGGCCCTGGATCTCATAGGGGGCTTCAGCCACCCTCATATCTGCTGGGAAGACAACACAGCTAGGCTCATGCCATCCAAGAGTTTCCTGCAGGGCAGTGATGATAATTTTTTGACACAGGTGGAAGAGGAGCTGAGGCAAGGTTTGCTCTTAGACCTTATATTCACAAAGAAGGACTGATTAGGAACATGAAAGATGGGGGCAGCCTTGGCTGCAGTGACCATGAGATGGTGGAGTTCAGGATCCTGCATGGAGGAAGCAAGGCATTAAGTAGGTTTGCAACCCTGGACTTCAGAAGAGCCAACGCTGGCCTCTTCAAGGACCTATGTGGAGGAATCCCATGGGTCAGGTCTCTAGAAGGTAGGGGAGTCAAGAGAGCTGGCTAATATTCAAGCATCATTTCCTCCAAGCTCAATAGGTTCTTCCCCATGAGTAAAAAATCAAACAAATGGGGTAGCAGACCTGCATGGATGGCCAAGAAGCTTCTGGTAAAACTTCAACAAAAGAAGGAAGTTTACAGTATGTAGGCAAAGGGACAGCACAATTGGGCGAAATACAGGGATGTTGTTAGAACATGAAAGGATGTGATGAAGAAGGCAAAGGTCTGTGTGGAATTAAATCTGGTGAGGGATGTCAAGGACAACAAGAAGAGCTTCTTCAAGTACATCAGTAACAAAGGATGACTAGGGAAAACATGCATCCGTTGCTGGATGAGGTGGGTACCCTGGTGATGAAGGACACAGAGAAGGTGGAGTTACTGAATGCCTTCTTTGCTACAGCCTTTACTGCCAAGGCCAGCCACCAGGTTTCCCAGAGCCTGGAGGCAAGAGAGGAAGTGTGCAGAAAGAAAGACTTTCACTTAGTCAAGGAAGACCACGTTAGAGATCACTTAAGCAAACCTGATACAAAACCGTGGGCCCCAATGGAATGCACCCTGAGTACTGGCGAATGTTATTGTCAAGCAAATCTCCATCATCTTTGAAAGGTTATTCAGAACAGGAGAGGTGCCTAAGGACAGGAGGAAAGCCAGCGTCACTCCAGTCTTCAAAAAGGGCAAGGAGGACCCAGGAAACTACAGGCTGGTCAGTCTCACCTCCATCCCTAGAAAGGTCATAGAACAGCTCATCTAGAAGGTCATCTTGAAGCATATGGAGGAAAAGAAGGTCATCAAGATTTGTAAACATGCATTCACCAAGAGGAAATCACACTCTACCAACCTGATAGCCTTCTATGATGGAATGACTGGCTGAGTAGATGAGGGGAGAACAGTGGATGTTTTCTACTTTGACCTCAGCAAGACTTTTGACACTGTCTCCCATAACAGCCTCATAAATTAGCTCAGGAAGTGTGTGTTAGATGAGTGGACAGTGAGGTGGACTGCGAACTGGCTGCACTGTGGAGCTCAGGGTTGTGACAAATGGCACAGAATATAGCTGGAGGTCTGTAGCTAGTGGTGTTACCCAGGGATCAGTACTGGGTCCCATCTTATTCAGCTTATTCATCAGTGACCTGGATGAAGGGACAGAGTGCACCCTCAGCAAGTTTGCTGATGATAGTAACTGGGGAGAGTGGCTGATTCATCAGAAGGCTGTGCTGGTGTTCAGTGAGACCTGGACAGGCTAGAGAGGTCGGCAGAGGGGGACCTGATGAAGTTCAACAAAGGCAAGTGTAAGGTCCTGCACCTGGGGTGGAACAACCTGATGCACCAGTACAGGCTGGGGCTGATTTACTGAAAGGCAGGTCTGTGGAGAAGGACATGGGAATTCTGTTGGACAGCAAGTTGACCATGAGCCAGCAGTGTGTCCTTGTGGCCAAGGGCAATGGAATCCTAAGGTGCATTAGGAGAAGTGTGGCCAGCAGGTGGAGGGATGTTATCTTTCCCTTCTACTGCTCTGGTCAGGCCTCATCTGAAGTACTGTGCTTAGTTCTGGTCTCCCCAGTTCAAGAGAGACAAGGAACTACTGAAGTGAGCACAGCCAAGGGCTACAAAGATGATTAGTGAATGGGAGCATCTCCCTTATGAGGTAAGGCCGAGAGAGCTGGGCCTGTTTAGCCTGGAGAAGACTGATTGGGGATCTTATCAATGTATACAGATATCTTAAGGGCAAGTGTCAAGAGGATGGGGCCAGGCTCTTTTCAGTAGTGCCCAGTGACAAGACAAGTGGCAAGGACTACAAACTGAAACACAAGAAGTTCCATGTGAATATGAGGAAGAACTTTACTTTGAGGGTGACAGAGCACTGGAACAGGCTGCCCAGAGAGGTTGTGAGTCTCCTCTGGAGACATTTAAAACATGAACACAATTCTGTGCAATCTGCTCCAGGTCAACCTGCTTTGGCAGGGGGCTGGACTAGATGATTTCCAGAGGTCCCTTCCAACTCTAACCATTCTGTGATTCTGTGATTGCAGGGTAGATAATGTTTTCTGCAGAATTTGAAAACTCATTCTGCCATAAGTTTTAATCAAAATTTATTATGTTCTTTGTTGTTGTTCTTATTCTCAGGTAGTCTATACAATAGAGAGAAACAGCTAATTCTTACTTTTCTCAAACTTAGACTTAAAGCAAAACCTCTTCTGTTATCTGGAGTCACCTGATTCTCTAGAGTCAGCTGATACATAAGTTTGACTGTTCTGAATTGCATGTATTCAAGTGCATATATTAGCTACAGTTTACAGTTAAGAACACTGCACGGGAGGGCAGAGCAGGGCAGACAAGGGTAGCGAAGAGAAGGAAGAGGGAAATTTTGTGGGGTGGGAGGAGAGGAAGGAGACCTTCTTGAAGTATGTGTTCAACTTGAACAACATAGTCAATGTTCATGAACAACAAAATGGTAATAAATTATTATGTCAGGAAAGGAACATGAAGGGATTTAATTTAAGAATATGTTTACCACAAATTTAAATATTGGATACTTGTAAAATATTTCTCAATAACATGCAGAATTTTATATCATCTTTATTAACAGATATATGACAACATGTTATTGTAATAATGATGCCTCTTCATTTTTATTTTTTTCCTCCTTCCTTCCATTGTGGTGTTGGACTCATTTGAGAAAGTGATGGAGCTAAAACCTTTATGTGATGACAGAATCAATAAATACTCTGTTTTTCAGCATTCATTCTTTCATCAAACTTGACAAAAAAAATGCTGCGTAAATTATCTCTTGCTTTTCTTATGAGAGGAATCTTAAGGATAAAAATTCTAATAATTATATAGAATGAATATAATGACTTTAAATTCAGTTGACTGAAAAACACCCATATGACAACTAGAAGGGAGTACTGTCCTTTTCCAATACTACTTATTCACATTATGCATTCAAATATACTAAGCAGCCATGTGTTTTGAGGGAAAGAAATCTTTTTTTTTCATATAAAAGTCCTTCAGCATAATGTCAGAAGTACACAAGTGAGATAACATAAATATTTAAGGTCCATTGTATCAGTGAGTTGTGCCCTCTGGATATGCACATTCAGTTATAGCCTCAGGTCACACAGACAATTAATTTGGTGGTTTCATCTTGACTGATAGTGAATACTGGATTTAACTAAAGAAAAAACACACAGTTTGCCAGAAATAGAGATTATCAAGTGAGATTAAGGTAGGGGTTTTATTCTGTAAAATACACTTCACAGTGTCACTTCAGGCACCTCATACTAGAACTTCACTTTTTTTCAGGAGCTCCTATATCCAAAGGGAAAAAAAGAAAGTGATAATGTGTATATAAAAATACTTCTTAGAGATTCAAAAAGTTTAAGACCTGCAAGGATCATTATTATTATTACTAACCACTGTAATAACTCTGAATAGTAAACCCTTTCTGATTAATTATTCTAAAGTAATTGCACAATTTTGAGAAATATTTTCATATAATTTAGTTATATCTAAAAAAGCAGATGGAGACCATCATTTAAAAGTAAAATGGATTTTCATAGGCAAGTAATGAGAAAAAAATGTGTTATTTAGTGGGTTTTTAAAAAATCCATTGTCTTACAATTACTGATAACGGAAATATAAATTGCATATGAAAGATATCAGGAAGAAGAAAATACTGATTGTAGATGTATTGGTATATAATAATAGTATCTTTCACCAACTGTATTATTTAATTTAGAAATAGTAAAATTTCTGCAAAAAGCAAGCTTTTCTTAATATTTTATTGCTAAGTATTTTCTCTCTTTAACTGTCTTTAACTATATATAATTACTGGCTCTCCTGATCTTTAATTTAAGGTACTTTTTTTTTTTTTTCTTTTTTTCTGCTATGACACTTTGTTCTGTTTCATATATTTCACACATTTATGAAACACTACATTCTGATCAGGTAATCAAGAACCAATTACTGAAAGTTTGTGTGTTGATACTGTTTCTTTTGGTTTCTCTGTGTTTATCCTTATGTTAGTGCAAAATAGCTGGGATATGAGAGTGGTGTTAGGCAATAAGCCTGTGTCTGACTTCTTTCAGTGCCATATGACAAAAGCTGTAATATTTTCATTTTCACTGCTGGTCTTATGCAGTTGCAAGGATTTCAAATATGGACAACAAACCTGTAGGCTATGGCTTGCACTGAAAACGTCATGCAGAGGTTGCTATAGAAGCACCTAAAATTCAGTGTAAAACTAGATATAAATTAATCTTGCATAAGATAAAAACAACAAAAATATTCTCTATTTCCCCCCCCCCTACAATATTGGTTTAAGAAATCACTCTGTCTCATGTCAATATGAAAGGAGTTTATTTTTTTGGTGGCTTTTTTTTGTGCGTTGTTAGTTTTCCTTGTTTGCTACTTTTCTTGCTGTTGCCTTTGCATCTAGCTACATCATTATTTGGATTTATAAAAGAAGTATTTTACTAGCATGAAAAATACCAGTCACAGGAACTTACAGGCTTTAACACCAGATGATCCTATATTCAGTGTCATCATAAATATCTTTCAACAAAGCTGGGACAAAATTGACTATAAGAATAAAGGTAGGAAAGAATTGTGAAAGCAAGTTGTCTTTGCAGCTTAATCTCTACAATCAGGTTTAACATCTTAAAAATTACCCTGTCTACTCATCACAGTCTATCTTAATCTGTCACTTGATCAGTAACATGAAGACACTAACTACTATGGTACAGTACCATGCAGACTGAGACACAGACAGCAACCGCAAAAATTTAATAATTACAATTTAATTGCCTTTATTTGAACATCTGCTTTACAAAGAAAAGGTGAACTTGGAGATCTTGTTTTATAAAATATCTGAACAAGAAATTACTGACTTAATTACAAATATATTTCAAAAATTGTATTAATATAGTCCTACAAAATGACATATGGATGAACAATGCCCTGTCAATGGTGGACTTTTTAAACAGTTTATTTCTTTTCCAACTCTGCTCCCTCTTAGACTAAAATGGCATTAATGAAATTTGTTAATTCTTTAATTTCAGATGCAGAACAACCATCTATTTTCCAATCATTGTTTGAAGGTAAATATTTTTGTGCTTCCTTTGCTGGAAAGTAATAACTCTATTGTATCTAGTTAGTTAATTGAACTATGAAGAACTAAAAAATCAATTTCAATTAATCATTTACATTAGGAGTGATGCTTACTTCATTTTTGTTAAATATAAGTGTTGCTGTACTATTTCATCCTCACTATGTAAGGACAGAGCTGTAAAGTTTTCTGGGTACATCCTGACAACTATTGAAGCCTTATTTTTTTCTTTTACTTAGCTATCTTTGCCTAACCCCTCCCCCCCCCCCCTCATGTTGTTCTTCTTTTTCTAGAAGTAGAAATGTTCCACAACTCCCTCTATAAAAAATGTTTCCAGGATTTGACAGTCACTTGAATTAATGGAGATTACAGTTTATAGAAGTGAGAGATTTACTTATGAAAGCCACCAGTGAAGTTTAAACTTAGAAATTAAATATTTCTTAGTGTCATAATTAAAGGAAGTATAATACTGGCTTAATAAATATATAGAAATATATGCTTATGTGTAAACATTCCATACCTAAAAAAATCACAAACCAACCCCAAAACATTGTTGGGATTGCAAACTCCGGGAGTCAAAACTGAGCAGGTCTATGCAGGCAATTTTCTTGTTGATGAGCTTTGTGGTAAACTAGTTCAGATCCCTCCATAAGCATTTTACACACCAGTATTTTTTCTTACAAAGGCAATATAATAGGCCTGTTTAAAGCATCTCAGCCCAAGCAAACACAAGATAATCTTTGCCATTATTTTTTTATGAATCCAAGATATTATACTACGCATGGAACTACACAAATGAAGTCAATAAGCACAACTTGATCAGTAACATGATCTTCCCTATTTAAAAACTAGCCAATGCCTTATATAAACTGGTGCAAAAACATTCTGAGATAATAAATGTTCTGTAATAAAGAACACTTAGAAATGTGTAATGTCTGGGATTGTCAATAAAGAAAGTATCGTATTATAATAAAACAAACCTAGGTGTTCTGCCTGTGGAAATTAATCCTATGGAAGGAGGATTTGGGGTTGGGTTTTTTAACAGATTAGAAACAACTGGTTCTTCTTTCTAAGCCAATCTATCACATTTAGAAATTCTGAATCCCTTGTTAGTTTTCAACCATTGGTCATTCTAGCACATAATTTAGGGAAACCTTGGGATTAAAAAAGAATTAGAATTAAATAAGGCAATTTATTTCTTTCTGTAAGTCTTGGGCTGCTGTCTTAGCTATTGCAATACTTCCAATGGAAGCCCTCTTTCTGACTTGTGCAGCTTAAGTTTAAATAATAGAGTGTAACTACTTCTGAACGGTTTGCAAAAGCTATGAAGAAGTTTTAAATAATTTAGAAGTTTGTGAATGACAGAAATAAGAATGAGAATTTCCTATTATTGAGCACTCAAGGGGCAAGAATTGCAATAGGATAAGTGTATATTTCTCTGCTAGCTTTCATAAACATATGGCTATTTTTGGATGATCTGATCCAAATGACTTACCTACTGTCCTGCTTTTGGCTGGGATGGAGTTAACTTTCTTCTTAGTAACTAGTACAGTGTTGTGCTTTGGCTTTGATGTGAGAACAATGTTGATAACACATTGATGTTTTTAGTTGTTGCTGGGTAATCTTTATACTAAGTCAAGGACTTTTCAGTTTCTTGGGCCCTGCCAATGAGAGGGATATAGGGGCACAAGAGACTGGGAGGGGACACAGCCAGGTCAGCTGACCTGAACCAAAAAAAAGAGGTATTCCATACTATGGGATATCATGCTTGGCATACAAACTTGTGCGGTTAGCTGGGGTGGGGGGGATCATTGCTCGGGGACCGGCTGGGCATCAGTCAATGGGTGATGAGCAGTTGTACTGTGCATCACTTGTTTTCCTTTCTCCCTTTTCCTTCGGATTTTCTCCTTTTCCCCACCTTTCCATAATAAGTTATTATTATTATTGTTATTGTTGTTGTTCTTACCTTTCTATTCGGTTTAAATTATTAAATTGTTCTTATCTCAATCCTTGAGTTTTACACTCCTTTCTGATTCTCCTCTCCACCCCTCTGGGGAGGGAAGGGGGGGGAGGGGGTTGGGAGCGTGTGGAAGTAAGCAAGCAGCTGCATGGTGCTTGGTTTCTGGCCAGGGTTAAACCACGACACCTACATGTACTGATAGACTAGCAAAGTACTACCTAGAAATATGTAGAATTGTTGTAAAGCCTGTTCAGTGATCACTTTATATCTAAATTTTCCAAATGTAATAATGAATTCTTGTACTGATGAATTCATATTAAAATAATAGCATCATAAAAATAACAATTATTCCATTTCATCCAGAATTGCTATCTGGGTATAAAATTTCTACTAAAGCTTAGTTTCTTTTTCATGCATCTTTCCTAAAAAACTTAAGAAGAAAATATTGGGAGTTGGGTCCATGCTTAATGTTAAGCACTAGCAGAGAACATCTGGGGAGAAAAAAAATAATCTTAACATACCAAAAGAAACATCAGAGGGAACAATTCCTTCTATCTTCCAGCTATTTCATGTTTAAAAAAATAGATAAGCATAAGCTGTTCAAGAGAGTTATTTACTGTACTGACTCTTGGGTGGAAGGATGTGTGAAAAACAGCATTATACTCTGAGAGCCGATACCTTTAACTCTTCAAAAATTTTGCCTGAAAATGATTGAGTCTTGCCCTAGCTCACCTGTAGATTAGTCGTACCTCAAGGCTGTTATACAAGGCAAATGAATTGGCTACTTCTTACATGCTATGCCGTCTCAGTGACCTCTTTTCCTCCCGTACTTGAACCATTTTTATTTCTTCTCAGCCTGTGTGAAAGTTCTTATAATTTTGTCACATATTCTTATTTTTTTGTTTTATCTTACTTCATCTCACCATATTTTTTATGCTATTCTTCTTCATGATTCTATGATATTTTTTGCACTTTGCTCTACAGTCATTGCAACTCTCCCTTTTCCTTGACATTTAATGCATTGCAATTGTCTCTTTCTCTTTACTACTTCTGGCATTTCCTTCCGTATTCACACAGTATGTTGTTTGTTAGTTTGCTCATTTTTTTCTTGCTCACAACATATTTATAGAAAAAGGACACATATAACCCTCACCATAATACTAATTTTCTTTTGAACACTTTACATTTCCCCTGTGTCCTCTCTCTCTCTCTTTTCTCTCTTTAATTTGGTTCAATCCCAATCAATACTGTTCTCTGCTTCTTTTTTCTCCAAAATATTTTCTGCTACCTTATTAGACTTTTCTTACTGATATTTTCTGACAGAGTTTTCATAATCAGACCACAAAATATGCCTGGAAAGGGATGTGAATGGATACAGATAACAGTGCACATAAAATAAATGGTTATTTACATAGCTAGGTAATTTTAAGTAAATAATCACCAGTCTGTACATAGAAGTGCCTAATAAGTTGTGAAAGCTGCACTTTATGTATCATCATTATTTTTCCTGTGTCTACAAACATATTTTTTGTGGCCAATTTAAATCACACAATTCTGAAAATAAAATACCACATGCCTAACATATTCTAAGAAAGTCTAGTTGATATTTCATATAGAAGTAAACCAGTAACAACTAAAATGATTTGTTGCCTTTATTTTTCATCAGAGGAGCTGCAATTTTTCTTTTCTTTATCTAAGAATTATCCTCTCTCTCATGCTGATGGGTTTTGTTACTGTATAATTATACAGACTTGAATACTTTCTCAGTTCCAGGTCTCGGCTTTCAGACAATTCATGGAGTTCAACAACAGAGGCCCAAGCAGAGGCTAACGGACTTCATGCCTTCTGCCCATAGACACTCACTGCATTTATTTCTACTAACCTGGAGTACACTGCCACAATTCATTCACTGAAACTCTTTTTTCATCACTCCCCCCCTCTGCCATCCAGTGTTTTGACCTTTCTTAAACTTTTTTTCCCCGAGGCAGAACCCTGGTGGCTGGGGGTCCCAGCCCTGCCCTGTGGGGGTCTGTTGGAGCCAGCTGGAACCAGCTGTGCCCGGCCCGGGGCAGACCCGGCCACCTCACAGAGGTTCCACAGCCCCTGCTGTCGGTGCTCTGGCACCTACATGCCCACACAGCTGTTTTTTGTCTTCTCACCTGTGAAAAAAAACTTGGGTACTTGGGTACATACAGATCTGTAACAGGCCAGATTAATTCTTCCTGGAGTTTTTAATAAAAAATCTTCAGGGATCAAAAGACAAAAGGTAATACTTGCCATATGAAGTACCAAGGCACCTGAGATCACGTATTTTCTAGAAGGGAAACTTGCCAGTATTTTCATATTCCATATTAATAGTGAATAAACCAGGAAAAAATGGTTTAAATTACAGTTTAAAATAATTTTGTGGGATATTAGAAAAACTACAGCAAAATCACAAAGAAATCCCCACAACTCTTAGTAACAAAAGAACATTGGAAAGAATAGATTGCCTGGAGAACCTGTGGGATTTCTGTCACTCAAGGTCCTCAAGAACCGATTTGACACATATCTGTCAAGCAAGACATAAGCATAAATTATCCTGCCTTAAGGCAGAGGGATGGACTAGATGACCTCTTGAGATCCCTTATAGCGTTCTCATTCTGTAACTAAATTCCCAGAGGTGTGCCCACACTGTCCTAACACACTTGGATTTTACTGAGTCCAGTTAAAAACAGTAATGTAGGTGGAAATTTTTGCATAACCATAGACTAATGCTAAGAATGCTAATTAAATAAATTTGATAGGGCACAGGCTCTAAGTTAAACTGTACAAGTGTATATCACATAGTTTTGCTGAAGCTTAGGTATCTTATAAACAAACACATACATGAATTTGACCAAAATGAGAACAGACATGAAAGCATTTATTTCATCTAATGATTATGGCATTCAGGTGGGACTGAAAAATACTGAAGCTGTGCTTCCTGATTTCTTTTGAAGCCCCCTCCATTGTTCCCGGTGACTTCCAAGTGCAAATATATGGAGGTCATATCTACAATAGTGAGGGGTGTGAAGGAGCATTCCAAGTATCTGCTTGTCTGTGCAGTCAAATTATTTAGGATGGCCCTAGGACAGTACCTGACTGAGCAAAATAGCATCCTCCCAAACAAATCCTCAGTAAGGTTGTAGCTTGGGACCAGTCCCAAAACTGAATCTGAACATTATCCAGTCTATAAGATCCAATCATTGATCCATTGTTTCAGCACTAAAACCTCTTGTTTCTCCCATCAATTATATAGCGCTAATTTTATAATGAAATTAAAGCTCAATCCAAAGTAGGACTTGGACAGAAATAGCAGCACAAAAAAGCTCACACAGTATTACCTTCAGAGATGCCTAATGATAGACAATTCCTCCGTTATTAAAATATAAAGCTCTTTACTGTTTGTGTTTATGTTCTGCTTTTGCTAAAACTGTCCTATATAAACAGTAGAGTGCCCAAGTCCTATTTAATCCACAATAGGATCTGGAAACCGGGGAAAAAAAGTGCCTGTGTCCACAGAGGAGCTAGTGTAGGTATGTTCTGAAGTTGCTCTCTGAATCTTGTTATGGGCAAAAGTGAACCTATCAGATACATGGAAACAAGAACTCCTTGTTCATCCAATTAATATTTTAACAGTGCAATAGTGTAACATTATCTAATTGATATGGAAAAGCTCCACTAATAATATGATGACAGCTACTATGTAAAACATCTAGTATCACCCCCTTTGCTATGGTGTTACTCTCACATTCCTCTGAATCCCAAACTTAACACAACTGGTTTTCCTTGAGCATTACTGGGGGTGTAAGACTGCAACAAGTCAGCAGCATTCAGTGCTTTTTGCTAGGAGTATAATGCTCATAGTGGAGGCTTCTGCTGGTTATGCCAGCTTTTATGACACACTGTTAAATTTTCCAACACACATCTTTACATTTTCTTTTACCAGTCTGCTTCCTTCTTTCTGGTTCCCTGCTAAAGTCCAAAAGCTGCGCAGCAACCTCCCCAGTCCTAGCTGACAGAAAGGGCTACTGTTTGTTATGAAGGGACTGCCTAGGGGTGTCAGACATTTGCCATGTGTAGTTTTCCCAGGGCTTCATTTACAACAGTCAAGCAATAGACAATTGCTCACTAGGGACTTTTTACAAGCTCAAACCAGCTCAGTCCAAGGAAAAACCAAAAAAGTAAAGTGAGACCCAGCACTGTCAAGTCAGTAAAGCGTCTAGGGTATTATACTAACAGTGTCTTTATATGCCGTTTCAGGCTCACATTAAAGTTTCAGCTACTATTATCTTAAGATGCAGTATTAATAATTTTTGAGGTAATCCTTTTTGTTAGAGAACTGAGAGATCAATGACATTTTTAACAGCAAAGGAAAATAGTTTTCAAGGGTCATTATCATCAGGCTTCTCCGATTAAAAGTGTACGTCTGAGGTGCCTTCACCCTTCCTGATAAGTCTATTGCAGTGTACTGGACAGAAAAATATGCAAGATTCATGGGACCTTGAGCTGAAAAAAGAAACAAACATAGACCAAGCTTCTTAGTATTTACTGAACTTGGGTAGGAATGGGGAGGTCTAGTTTCTGTCCTTCAGTCTCAGAAATCGATTTTTTTATTCATACATTGATTATTTAATGGAAAATGCAGAAATAGTCCAGAACACAGACCCTGCTGTATAGAAGATGAGGGCTTTACTGAACATTAGAAAATACACAAGAAATTTCTATTTCTTAAATCCCTTCATCCTGATCTCCTGTGTCAGGTATGCTCTGTATGCGTATCACATAAAAGTTAAGACTGTGTTGCTACATAAAAGGAAGTCACACAACAGTCCTTGTCCCTGAGACCAAGCTGCATAAATTGTCTTCTGTCTACACTGCTTGTGACACAGTCAAGCTCATGACTTGCCCCATCTCACCTAGAGATTAGTTGTACCTCAAGAATGTTAGACAAGGCAGATCTGTTTCAAAAAAAGCTATTGAATATAATCCAGACCAGAGATATGGAGTAAGGTAACATCTAAGCAGTGAGGCTGCTGAAGACTTCAGTGCTTGAAGAAATTTCCTGGAACTTTTTCTTTTTGTAGAACATGCATATCTTCCAGTGACAGCTTAGTTTACTAGATTTGGAATCTAATAACTTATGCTATGGCAAAAGAAAATTTGCAGACACACAGGAAATATTTAGAAGCTATTTGACCGTATTTTGTAAATATAAAGTTATACATTATTTTTTTTTTATTTAGTAGCTATTTCTAAAAATATCATATAGTCTTAAACCCTGTATTTATTAATAGAACCTTTCCACTGTGACTGCTGTAATTTTTCATGTTTCATGTACATATGTTGTACAACTGGCCTAATTATCATAAAGATGGTATTTATCATATCTCCTAACAGGTTTTGACCCAAGAGGAAAGTTTAAAGAGGAAGTCTGTTCTCTAAAAGAGTCATATGCATATTTCTAATGTGAGAAATATGTTAAATAAATAAAACTAAATAAATAGTTTAATATGAGGCAGAATCAAACTTTTAATTCATCATCTAAAGAATGATCTTTACAACTTAAGGGGTTTTTTTTGGTGGGACCTTTTTTATGTATATAGTCACACTGGGATTGGCATAAGTATTACAGAAAGTTTAAGTTCCAATGCAAGACTTAAAAAAAGAGAATAATTTGACAAAGTTAACTATTACTATTAAAGGTATTTAAACAAAGTCCAGGCTGTAGATAATCAACATTTAATTCAAAATTATACTAAATTTATTGCAGTTTTTAATATCAGAAAGTGTTATCTCATATAGGCAAGGGATATGGTCAGTACTATATTGTCACAGATCAGATGGGATTTATTCAATAATTTTCTGAGTGCCAATATTACTTGATCTGAGTGATGATGTATAATATTGTATTACTACAAAATCTGCATTTCTTTACTTCACATAAAAATTGAGATACTGCTTTATTTCTAGTGTCAATGATTATTTTTTTTTTGATTGAGATTAATCAAACATGGAACAAAATACTGCAACTGAATATCAGTTCTTGTTAAAACAATTTCAGAAAAAAAATTGGACAGGGTTTGGTTGTCTAAATAGAGGCATACAATGTCAGCTAAAGTGCCTTAGGTTATCTTCACAGGGCTTACAAACATGGCATCACATCCACAGAAATCTTCATGTTCCTGGAAAAACAATAGGAAGTCAGGTGCGATATCCTGAGGCATCTCAGGCGGCACCACAAACCCATGTTTAGTACTTCAGCTGAGCCTGTCAGAGAGGTCTAGGGGATGGCTAATCTTATCCAGCAGCAGACATCTACATTCTGTCAGCTGAAAAGCTTCATTGATAACAGTTTAATAACCTGCTCTCTGTTTACATACATATACTTTAGATCCCTACATCTAATTATCTGCATCTAAAATGCAATCTCATTTCCATTTACCCAACCAAAGAATGACTATAAGAAAAAGGACAACAAAGCTAAAATAGCAACACTGATCAGTTGGGTACTATCCACTTTTTAAAGAACATACACACACTAACATCTCTTCTTAACCTAATTCTAGTTCCATTTCTCAGCTTGCGTGTATCTGAGCTAATATAGTTGATAGAGATAATTTTCATAGATTGTGGTATTTGATAATTGTGTTCTGGGCATCCCACTTAAATACTGACAGAAACTCAAATATTTCAGACTAGAAGTGTACATTTGTCCATTTCCTTCAATAACTGAGAGCTGCTGCAGAAGAAATGTTAAATCATCACAGGATGTAGGGCAGTAAAAACGACCTTTCTTATTTTTTCTTAGGAAATTTTCTGTTGGCATAAAATACATTCCTGATCATGAAACATGGTGAACTGCAGTGTAGTCAAAAGCTGGAAGAGCTGAGTTCAGTCTTTGCTTCAGTGAATGTCTATTCAAGCAGAGGGGATCTTCATCAAAAACAAAGAGCTGGGAAATATCTTCTGCTAGAAAATGCCCATGAAATTAAAAGTGTGGTGACAAATATCTTCAGATAATAAAAGAAGCTGACTCCAGGAATTTAATCTCATGGTCAGTGTGCATTTCTTTTCCAAGGGTAGTTAAAAAAAATAATCTAATAATGTTACCTCAGCCTCCACATTTTTCTCTCCTTGACTTTGCACCTCTGCCATTTCGCTCCCTTTTCCTCTTTCCCTAATAAGTCCCACCCCAGAATCAAACTATGAACAAAAAAATACTTGAAAATATTTACTAGAATTAGATAATTTCACTAAAATTAATAAAACCCACATTTCTTCTTCTTCAATTTAAGTATTTATTAAATACTAATAATATTAAATACGTACCTAATGTCTTTCATGCTTACATCATAAAATATTTCAGCTGACTCTGTTATATACTTTAGCTCTTACATATTAACAAATATTTTCCAACACAGCAATCCAAATGTTCTCTGAAAATCCAAAGAGGAATTATGAATAAATATTAATAGACTCACACTTGGCTAATAGCTGAAAATACTGTTTGGAAAATACCACCTTAGGAAACAAATCATTACTGATCTTCTCTATCTTCATTTCTCTGTTACTTAACTATTGCAGTGCTTCCTTGAATTCTACCTGTTTGCATCTCTGAAAGTACTCTGTGGTTTTTTATTTGTTTTAACTTTACATTATATAGTTTCACAAAAAAATAAAATTATTGTTTTCTTATGGTATATTACAACAAGCAGGCTTGAATTGTGTAATTTTTCAGTGACAGAAAGAACTTCCGTACAAATAATGCTGTAAATAAAAAAGCATATCAACTAAAAGCAGGAGAATGATGCCATCATTCTCCTTAAACATGTTTTTATTTAATTTATAAAGTTAGCAAGACATTCATAAAAACATTTTATTCAGGTCTGATGGGTATATCAAAAACTGCTTAAAAACTGGAAACGATATATGAGTTATAATAATCCTATGAAGTCTTAAAATTTACATTAATTATCAAAACTTACATGGCAATATGGTGGCTATTCATTTACAATCAACACTACATGTTTATAAAAAGATTCTAGATGAAGTAGAATTTTTTTTTTTTCAGAGATTCTATTTACTGGTTCACCTGTGTTATGAAAAGAATGAGAACAGCAGATTCTAACAGTCCCATCTGGCTGTAAACCTATGAACTAAACAGCAGACCACTTTTAAATTTCCTTCAAATATTATATGTATTAGTCAACTAGCAGTTACCTGCTACATACAGTATCTTACAGCATTCAAGGATATTTCATTAACTAAAGCCATAAGAATCATTCACTTGTCACTGAGCTTTACAGTACTTCCAAACTCAATGCTCAGATTCATTCTAGCTCCAGACCCTTAACTCTGACTGCAGGTTTGATAAATACTTTAAGCTGATTCACCTGCAACACGGCATCAGAAGGATCCTGTTCCTGTCTTGTGAACTCAGATCAACTCAATAACTGTCTAGAGATGCCCCACTCTCCACTCTTAGTAGCGAAAACACAGTAATTACAATCCTACTCCACACACAAGAAATATAGGAAAACATGAGAAAACTGTACACTTAAGAAATACTATTACAAATTATTTTCTACAATAGTGTGATTTAACAAACAGAAACAGTATAAAATATATAATTCATTTTATATTCTAATAAAACAATATCTCACTTCAGCCACAGTGTTGAAATAAGAGCTACTTGGATGAGGCTGCTCAGACCCATGAGGGCTGAAGATCCCACAACCTCTCTGGGCAACCTCCTCCAGTATTTGATCACTCTTACTCTAAAGAAATGTTTCTTTGTATCTAAACAGAATTTCCCATGTTTCAACTTGGTCCTATCATTGTATGCCTCCTAGAAGAGGTTGGATCCGTCTTCTCTGTATTGTTTATCACGTAACTGTCAACAGCATTGAGGTCTTCCCCGAGCTTCTAATCTTCAGGCTGAACAAACCCAGACCTTTCAGCCTTTCCTCATATGCCATGTGATGCAGTCACTGTCTCCAGTCCAGCTTGGTGGCCTGTGCTGGACTATTGTGTTTCAATATCCTTCTTCTGCTGGGGAGCCCAGAACTAGACACAATACTGCACATGTGATCTCATCAGTGCTAAATAAAGGGGAAGGTTCATTATCTGCTGGCTATATTCTTCCCAATACAGCCCAGGATGCAGTTGGTCTTCTTCAGTGCTAGGGCACAATGCGGACCTGCTCAACTTATTGTCCAATGGGACCAGGTCTGTTTATACAAAGCTGCTTCTTAGACCATCAGCCCCGAGCCTGTACTGGTGCTTGTGTTTATCCCTCCCCTGCGGCAGGACTTTTCATTTGCTGTTGCTGACCTTTATAGAGGTACTGTTAGCACATTTCTCTGGGCTGCTGAGGTTCCCCTGAAGAGTAGCCCTGCGTTCCATCATATTGACTCTTCCTTTACAAGTAGTGACATTTGTAAAATTGCTGAAAGTGCACTTCTTATCATCATCATTAAAGACACCACAAAATGTTGGTCCTAGCATTGATCCCTTATGAATGTCACTTGCTTCTGGCCACCAGCTGGACTTCCCCTCAAAGTTTGCAACTCTGAATCAGGCAGTTCAGTCAATTTTCTGCCTATTTTATTGTCCACATATCTATCCTGTATCTCACCAATTTGATGAAAAGAAGACTGCAGGAGAGTACGTCCAAGATCACTGTAAAACCAAGGCACACAACACTCACTGTCTTCTCCTTATCCACAGCACTATGGTAAATAGATGGATGAACGGAACAGGTGGGTTGAAAATACGGAGGAACTACAGGTGGATGGCAGGGCATTTTGGTGTGGACTATTCAGGAATGGGGGGTGGGGAAAAACCAACAAAAAAACACAAACACCAAACCCAAGAAGTGATCATTTGTTCCCCAGTGACTGATTTTTTCCTTCTAGAATTAAAAAATAAGACAAAAGTGAAAGAGAAAAATGAAATAAAGAACAGATCTCAGTAATGGTTACCTTCCAACCTTAAGGCAAGCCTAATATTTTTACATAGAAATCAAAGTAATGTCAGTTTTCCCACTGTTTTCTCTACTTTGCTATAAAGACTGACACAGGAAAAAAGTTTATAAATAAGGCTTAATCATTTGCAAAGACAAATTAAGAAAAAAACATAATTAATTTTGAATTGTTGCGTGCTAGGTCAAGATTAAGTGTCAGTATATGATGTGCTTTGTGGAGTCCTTCATCAGGAAGTTATTTGATCTTAAGGAGTAACGAAAAGCCAGGCTATGCGAACAGAAAACTTACATTATTTTTTTCATATCTAAGTCAGAGCTATTTACAGTTTATCCATTGCCAAAGTTAAAAAAAGAGGTGTTCTTTTATTAAGAACTAGATGCTTTTACAAACACTTTGTTTAAGAGTTTGAAGAGCCTTACTAAACTGAATGTTGTTTTAAAAAAATCAAATTAAAAAAAAACCAACACCTTAATTATGGAAAAAAAAAGGTGGGGTACAATTCATTTAAAGGTATATTCAGAACATAAACTCCTTTAGAGAACATTATGGCTAATACAAAATAAATAGCTGTAGAAGAAGTTGAGATTAATGTATTTATCAGCAAAAGTTTAGGACATGTATAGCTATTGTAAATCATCAGATGCAAGTTTAAGAACTGAGGTAAATAGGGTTCTGATGGGGAAAAGGAGCAGATCTTTCCCATAAACATTAGAAAAAGACATTGAAAGTGCCACAGAGTCAGCATCAGAGAGCAGCTGGCAACAGCTTCATGTGTATCAGTGGTAAAGACATTAAATGTCAATAAACCCTTTCTCTCGGTCTTGCTTTACAGTCCAGGAGACTTAAAATGTCTTCCTGGGCCAAACCAGACTCTCTGTGGATCCCTTTGCTGACATTTCAGCAGCTCAGCTTTGAGTCAGCTCTCTGTTTCAGGTGAATGCTCTTTTCCTCTGAGGAGCCTCCCACTGTTTGTTTCTATTGCTCGCTCTCTGCTTGGTTGTATTCTCATTCCCTTCCTGCCCTCAGTTGTTACTCCACATTTTTTTCCCACATGGCCATGTTCAGCTGTGTTTACTAAAGGAACCAGTTTTCCTTTCTCCAGAAGGTCCCAGCAGACTGCAGCAGCTGGGGCAAGGCAGATAGGCATTCCCTGTTCTCTGCTTCCTTATCACAGTCCTTTTCAAGAAAGCCTGTAGTGAACAAATCAAGTCCTTGTACAATAAACTGAAAATTAGTCTGCCTTGTATCTGTAGTTTAATTCCCTTTAGGCAGTGAATATAAGTAGCAGAAGGACTCCTATATTATAGCTGAGTGTTCTAATCATTGTGTTATTTGATAAAGGGAGTAGACTATGATTTCATTAACAATGACTTCTTTCTGTCCCTTCTGTTGTAAAGTTCAGTATTTCAAAGGGTGGCAACTCCTTGCAACTGAAATGCCTCATTTTCAGAGTGAAGGTGGTTTCAAGCTTCTCTGTTTACTGTTTGACTAGCTGATGCAGTAAGTTTAAGACCATAAAAAAAAAAAAAAAAAAAAAAACCCAAAAAAACCCAACACAACAACAACAAAAAACCCAAAAAAACCCCCAAAAAATTTAGAAATTGGAAATTCATCACATCCAGCTAATTTTAACTCCATCATAGTACCTACTGTGTAAGTTCATCTCAGTCAGAAGATTACAATAAGCCACATACACTTGACTGAAATGAATGACATGTATGTTACTGTAGAAATTTATGTAGAATAGTTCAAAAGATGAATCATATAATAGAAATAGGCAAGGTAGGCTGAGCTTATACAACAAATATCTTGTGTAGTTATTTTAGCTTTTAAGATGCAATACTGGACATAAGAGTTCATATCTTTAGTGGCGTAGTACAGATGAGCTATAAACAATGCTATATAGTGTATTACAACACAAATTTTAAATAAAACAGTTTTTATTGTTCCTTTGCATTCAAATCTCAACTGTTCATGAGTTTAACTGGTTTAATTTGACCAGTATATGCGTTAAATAGATGGTTGGGTTTGGGGTACTATGTGGGTAAGTTAAGTCCTATGTGTTGTTTTAAAAAGAAAATATTAGCTGGAGAGGAGAAAGTGTATATAAAGCCATGAGCTTAATGTGATAGTGAGTCCAGTCCAATAGGTAATACCAGGACTCAAAGTATGATGTAATTGTTAATGCGTCATGGTTTAACTCCAGATGGCACCCTCTGGACAGTCTTCCTGGACATTCAAGCACCATGCAGCTGCTTGCTCACTGCCCTGCAGAGGGATGGAGGAGAGAATTGAAAGACTAAAAGTGAGAAAGCTTATGTGTTCAGATGAAGACAGTTTAACAAGTAAAGCAAAACTGCACATGCAAGCACAACAAAACAAGGAATTCTTTCATGACTTCCCATCGGCAGGCAGGTGTTCAGCCATCTTCAGCAAAGCAGGGCTCCATCACGTGTAACGGCTACTCAGGAAGACAAATGCCATAATGCCAGATGTCCCCCCCTTCCTTCTTCCCTCAGCTTATACACTCAGCATGATGTCATACAGTATGGAATACCCCTTTGGCTAGTTTGGGTCAGATGACCTGCTGTGTCCTCTCCCATTTTCTTGTGCCCCTCCAGCCTTCTTGCTGGCAGGGCCTGAGAAAATGAAAAGTCCTTGACTTAATATAAACATCACCCATCAACAAGTAAAACCATCAGTGTGCTATCAACATTGTTATCTCACCAAATCCAAAACACAGCACTGCACCAGCTACTGAGAAGAAAATTAACTCTAACCCAGCTGAAACTAGGACATTATGTCTATACAGTATTGAAGTATTAGTCATGCTGAGTACAAAGCAAACCAGGAGGGGTGGGAAAAACATAAATCTGAGGGGGGGGGGGGGGGAAGAAAAAAACCCCTACTAACAAACTTTTATCAATCACCCTGGAAGATTTCACGGGAAAGACTGCATGAAGTTATAATACTTCAGGTCATATCCTTTCAGAGGTGACTTACCAAGGAAATATAGTAAATCAGATGAATTAAGTACAGATTAAAAGAAAGCATTGTTATTTAATCTTAGCACAGGAAAGTTATGGAGAATTTTGTGTCCTTCCTTCAGCTATTTCTTTTAGAATTGTGTGCAGTGGTGTTGTCTACTTCAGGTGATGTGAATAAATTGCTTTTATCTCTATTCTCTTGACATGACTGGAGATCAGATGGCTTTAAATATTATCTGTAAATCAAACAGTAGTTGCCTAGGCATATATGACTATAAACTGCAGGCCTGAAAAACCTGCCTTAGCTCCCATCCTGTTCTACAAACTTTTGGTACGGTACACATGGAAATTACATATAAAGCTCCATGAACCTGATGAAGAGGTGAACTGTATGTTACAGACATCAAGAGAATTAGGAGGATCTCCTAGTGAACTTTGTTAATGAGGACAGTTGTTTGACATACAGAAGACACTGAGGAGCTTGCATAAACCCTAAGGCAGTGTCTTCTATTAGCTTAAGCTGCAGGTTCTACAAACACATAGTCTGAGAATGTGGTCACAAGGAGCAGGCCCATCACTATCCAGCCATCAACACCCTGTAACATCCCTCTTGTATGTACATGATGAGCTGTGAAGGTACATGGAAGCCCAAGACTGGCAAATGTTAAAGCTCCTCACTCACAGAGAAAATGAAGCTGCCCTAGTCTTACTCCTGGAGAAGTAGGTTAAATCATCGCTTGTCACTTGGATCACATTGCTGATAGCACTAAGGAGGAAGCTAAACCATGGCAGACCAAGTTCTTGGATGTTTTGGGAAGCCAAGGAAGTGCATACTTTTTACCCTCCTGGACCTGCTGATTTTGAGGCTTCTTAGGACTGTTACCTTGTGAATAAGAAGCTAGGCTGGGACTTACAAACTCTGTTCTTTGAAGCTGTATTTATACCAAAGAGTTCATTTAAAATAAGAATGCAGGTACAAACAGATATGATAGGGTGAAGCCACAAGAGCCTTGCAAATATGAAAACAGGTAAATTCCAATTATTCTAATTTTAATGGTTTTGTATATTATATACAGAGGGATTTTTTCCCTTTGTTTTCGATACAGCACAATCAGAATTCTGTTGCATAAAATAATGTTTTCTAAACTAAATGCTCTATTAACTCTCCTTTAG